>NW_028317968.1:9437500-9765000 GCF_062004578.1 Staurois parvus | reverse complement strand
TGCTTCACTGTCTTCACAGTGTACTGTGGCTTGAATTCAGTGTTTTGGGGTCGTCTGACAAACTTTCTCCGGCCACTAGACCCAAAAAGAACAATCTTACTTTCATCAGTCCACAAAATGTTGCGCCATTTCTCTTTAGGCCAGTCAATGTGCTCTTTGGCAAGTTTTAACCTCTTCAGCACGTCTTTTTTTCAACAGTGGGACTTTGCGGGGGCTTCTTGCAGATAGCTTGGCTTCACATAGGCGTCTTCTAATTGTAACAGTACTCACAGGTAACTTTACACCTTCTTTGATCTTCCTTGAGCTGATTGTTGGCTGAGTCCTTGTCATTTTGGCTATTCTTCTAACAATTCGAATGGTAGTTTTTCGCTTTCTTCCACGTCTTTCAGGTTTTGGTTGCCATTTTAAAGCATTTGCGATCATTTTAGCTGAGCAGCCTATCATTTTCTGCACCACTTTATATGTTTTCCCCTCTCCAATCAACTTTTTAATCAAGGTACGCTGTTCTTCTGAAAAATGTCTGGAATGACCCATTTTCCTCAGAATTTCAGAGAGAAATGCACTGTAACCAGCATGTACATTTGCTGCCTTCCTTCCTTAAATAAGGGCAATAATTGCCACCTGTTTTTCAAAGAATGAATGACCTCACTAATAGAACGCCACACTGCTATTATTTTGAACATGCCCCTTTCAATTAGTGATTCAATTACACAGAATCAGCAGCATGCATGTCATGACTGTTGGGTCTGTTGGACTTCTATTACTCTACTACACCTGCTAGTAAATTATTTGCCATGTAGAAATATAATTTCTACCAAAAACAGTGATTGATCAGGTTAGTGATGTCTGACTGCTATTATTTTGAATACAACTGTAAAACACAAAATAAACAATGCTGTAGCACCAGAAGTGCAAAAGGCACGCACATGCAGGGGCTATCAATGGCACAGAAAATACAAAAATACAGTGTTATAACACCAACAGTAATGCAGGCCATAGATGGGCCGTTTATTAGCCAAATTGTCGGCCAATAAACGAAAAATCAGTCGGTGCCGTTGCCGATGCTGCCACCAATGCCCACGAAAGAATGGGACAAGAAACCAGTTTGACAGAAACAAATACATTATGTTTTTATTTGGATACAAATGGATACATTTGTTGCAACCACAAGACGCGGACTGGACTTCCAGTTCGTAGGAAGGATTCAGGTGTCTCCCATTCCTATGATCGATTTCTTCTTCTCCTTCTCCTTCTTCTTCTTCCCAACATGACCAATAAAAAAACTGTGCAAAAAAACCCCGAAAAATGGCCGACCAAAACCGAATCAGTCTCAGCCATGACCACCATATATGTAACACATCTCCATGATGGCCACAACCCCGAAAGCAGCAATCACTATAGGTAGAGTTTGTCTGGGCTATACGAACCAGGACCCAATACCAATGGAACAGTACATTGTATACCACCTCCAGCGTGTTTGTGTTAAATAAACATTTAGCTATAAATGACCAAGCCTTATTCCAGTCCTCTGGTTGCACTCCCATTGAGCGACATACGATAGATAAGTACATGTCGAGCACCCATTCAAAGATACATAGAGGAGGTTAACAAGACCCGTGGTGCCAGGGCACAGTTGGTAAAGCTGTTCAAAGGCAGATTTCTGATATAAGAAAGTGGAGGTGCCAAGCAGTGAGGTAAGCCAATGCTGCAATTGAACATAATGAAAAAATTCCGCCTGGGGAACATCCCATGATTCCTGAAGAGAATTCCAGGTGGGGAAAGACCGGGAAGTCAAGAAATGTTGCACCTGCGAAAAACCATTGGCCACCCACCAAGAGAACGCCCCAGGTTGGTCTAAACCCGGTGGGAAGAGAGGATTATTAGTGATTGCAAGCAGGGGTAGAAAGGGTGACATCAAGCCAGTAGAGTAGCGAACCGAGTCCCATACATGCAGGCCATGGAGCAAAATTGGGCTTAATGTTGCCAGGCGTAGAGCAGGAGGGAGCCATAGAAGGGGAACATCAGAGGAAGCATGCAACATAGACAGTGGAGCAATCTAGCTCGCCTGATAATACTTAGCTACATTAGGCACCCCCAAGCCTCCCTGCAGCCTATGAAAAAAAAAACGTATTTATGGAGACTCTGGGGTGCCTGTCAGCCCAGATAAATTGCATAATCCTCACCTGAATAAGCCGGAGGAAATAAGAGCGAACCCACACTGGGAGGGTGTGAAAATAATATAACAATTTCAGCAGGATGGTCATTTTCACCGAATTAGCCCGTCCTATCCAAGACAGGAATGGGAATTGCCAAAAGCGCATAAGAGAGGACACGGACCTCTGATATGTTACAATCATCAAAATGGCACCAAGGCCAACAATTCAAGCGCCAGGACAAATAGCGCGGAGACAGAGGACATCCCTGTCTCGTCCCTCACCAAATAGGAAAGGGATCTGAGAAATACCCTGAATACTTAACCAAAGCCAAAGGGGAAGAATATAGGACCTGAATCCAAAAAAGGATGGAATCGCCAAAGCCCCAGAAGGACAACACGAACCGCAGGTATTCCCAGGATAAGGGATATTTGGAATATGTCCAAAGACAGTAGAAATTTTCCGCTGTTGCAAAAGGTGTTTAAGGTGAACCACTCTGCGAACATTGCCTGCCTGCCAGGGGATGAAACCCACTTGGTCCCTATGGACCAGGCTATGCAAATACTTATTGATCCAAAGACTGATAATCTTGCCCAATATCTTCAACTCCTCATTTAGAAGCGAGATGGGCCGAAAGGCTTGTGGTTCCTGCACATCTTCTGTAGTCTTAGGGATTATTGAGATATGAGCTCTGAGCACATCCAGAGAGGGCAAAGAGCCCTGTCGCAATTCATGAACTAGCCAAAAAGGGCACCAACAGGGCTGCAAATTTCTTGTAATAGAGGCCTGAAAAGCCATCAGGACCCAGGGCCGCGGAGGACCGTAGGGATTTGATAGCTTGGAGTACTTCATATACAGATACACCTTCAGTAAGGGCTACCTGTGCCGCTTCGGACAATCCAAGAAGCCATACATCCTGAAACAACGCTTCCGCATGAGCTACAGGAAAGGGGTCTAGTTTTGCGTACAGATGTGAAAGGAAGTCCGCAAAGCGCGAGACAATCTGCTGGGATTGGAAGTACAACCCCCCTGTGGGGAACCGCAACTGGACCGGCTTATAGGGTTTCCCCACAGAGTTGAGTTTCCTAGCCAACATCAGACCCGGCTTATTAGCACAGGTATAAAACTTATGTTTGGTCCAACGTAAGGCCTGTTCAGCCTCTGAAGAAGCAAGTGAGTCCAGTTCTGCAGCCAGAGAGTCTCGCATATGTTTATGGGCCATGGATGTGTGCAACTTCTAATGAGCATCCGCCGAGCCCAGAAGAGAGTGATGCTCCCGTTTCTGAGCCACAGCCAGCTTATAATGTGGCCCCGCACCGTCGCTTTATGTACCTCCCACAAGGGCACCACCAAAGAGACAGAACTATGTCCATATGGAAGATTCAATTTGCTGACTGGTGACCTGAGTGGTCAGTAGAGACTCATTAATACACCAATGGAAAGGGCGCCATGCCATACCCAAAAGTGAAAGAAGTAAGACCAGGGGATCATGGTCCAACCAGGGTGAGCAAGGGATAGATATCCACCTGACTAAAGGAAGCCATTGCACCTGCATAAATACATGGTCAATTCTGCAGAAACTGTCATGAAAGTTGAAATAGAATGTAGAGTCACGCTCAGTAGGGTGAAGTTCCCGGCAAACGTCCACCAGTCCTACAGATTGCAGGAGCGAGCGCATGCATTCCTCCTGCACTAAGTCGTGAGAAGGGGCTGCCCCCCAAGCATGGCGCTTATCTAGAACAGAATCCAAGGTAACATGATGGTACAAAGATGTGAGAAAAATTTATGCTGAAAGTGATTAGGGGCATAATAAGACACAAAGGTGATTTCCTGATCCCAGAAGGTAACCTGCAAAAGTAAATACCCGTGGGGTCCACTATATTCCTGACACAGGTGAAGGGAAGATTGCATTTAAAGGCTATCAGAACACCCCGCCGTTTCTCAGGAGCCGAGGCCGTATAAAAAGTGGGATAATGAAGCGAAAGGTACCATGGAGCAGAGGACTGGGAAAACCTGGTTTTCTGCAGCCATACCACATCAGTATGCTGCGATTTGAGGTGATGAAAGACTTTAGACCGCTTCTGAGGCAAATTAAAACCTTGTACCTTTTGTGAATGTACTTTCAAAAGGGGCAAAGCCATGGTGGGATCGGCATAGTCCGCTCAGCAGAAAAAGCACAGGTCAGCCAACAATTTCCACTCCCAAAGACAGCCAGTCCATGGTGTCCCGAAATCCTGCAGAAAACAAAAGCAGAAAAACCAAGAAAGGCAAGAGAAAAGGAAACACAAAAAGTATGTACAATGGCATAGCCATATCACATCTATGGTGAAATGCATCCTACGCTCAAAGGATACCAGTTTGGGGTGGCTCTACCACCAAACACATGGCTGCAAATGGATAGATCAATAACATAGGCCCCCAGAGGATAAAAAGGCAACAAACATAAAACATGAAATGGTCAATAATATAACTGAGTCCCACGTCAATAGAAATAGAAGTCCCAAGGAAGTGGGACACACCCCTGGAAGCCCTCCCGCATGAAACCCACCTAGGCTTAGGGACCCAACCCCCTCCGGATAGATAACTTTAGGTCATAGTGGAACCCAACCAACTCAGCCCAGATGATCCCCTGCCCCAGTGCCCCAACAAGGTCATCAGGGCTCACTCGAGCCAACCTCCCTCCCCAGAACCCGAGGGAACTAACAGCCTGAGCCATCCCCACCATCCCGACCACCCTCGCCCAGGCCCCTGGTACTCTGCAGTGGTGGAAAGTCTCAGAGCTCAGGTCCAGGACCCCCTCAAGTCAAGACCCCCTACCCAAGGCGAGATCTTATGAAAAATGGGTGAACTGGGCCCAACCCTAAAACAATATCAAAACTGGGAAAGTCCAGTAGGCCAGACTCACGGTCCCATCAAGAGGATTCAACGATGAGGCACAGTGAATGAAGTCTTGGACACAGCTTCAGCCCAGTGAAGAACAGGTTGGACTCGTAGGGGGGTCCAAGGCAGGGTCCTCTTCTGGCTGGATATCTTTTCCCAGAGGTGACCCAGAGAAGGCGGCCTCGCTCGAGATCCAGATGAATGCGCTGGACTCTGCACAATGCCTCCCGGCGAATAAGGTGTAATGATTCCAGAAGGGAATGAGCCTCCTCTGGTGTGGCAACGGAGTGGCTATGGCCTTGGTAGTCGAAGGTGAGGTGGAACGGAAAGCCCCATGCGTATTTAATTCTGTAAATGTGCATCTTTAATTCAAATACCTGGTGACCCTGCAATTAAGGCTTTAGTTCAGGCACTTCCTGTTATGGGGTAACATCTTTCTCCCAACTGTGCTTCTGTCTTGTCACTCTGTATACATTCCTTTGGCATGGTCCATCATTGTCATTGTCAGGAAGCTGGTCCAATGATGTGCAGCAAACACTGGAGTGAATGCAATTAGATAGGAAGTGACTGGAAGAGGGTGCAGGAGATTAGCAACACTGAGATGAAAAAAGTATGAAAAAAGGAGAAACTTAGTATTTAAAAAAAACAAAAATACATGTCAATTGTTTATGCTACAAAGTGCTTTAGCAAACTTAATGTCATCCAGTTATGGTTTACATCCACTTTAAACTGCTTTTATCATCAGAATGACAACTCTGTCTTTGTTCAGACAATTATCCTAAATCAGCATCCAATTTCTGGACTGAGATGCTGACTCCATGATAACATATTCATATAAATCCTGGTGCCTGTGCAGTTTGTTTCACAGATATCTGGCATTGATCATCCCCCTGCTGTAGCTTCTCACTGTTTGAGTTATTACAAAGGGAGTAAAGAGAAACAAATTGTTTTCTTGCAGCAGACTGATAACATCATCTTAGCCTAGGCACAGCAACAATGATGCTTTAAAAAATGACTGTGGTTGTACAGTGCATTTATAAAGTATTCAGACCCCCATTAATTTTTTTAAATTTTGTTGTTTTTTGCAAGCTCCAAGTGGGCTTTTATGTGTTTTGCACTGATGAGAGACTTCCATCTAGCCACTCTGTCATAAATCCCAGATCTGTGGAGGGTTGCAGTGATGGTTGTCCTTCTGGAACTTTGTCCCATCTTCACACAGGATTTCTGCAGCTCAGTCAGAGTGACCATCGGGTTCTTGGTCACCTCTCTTACTAAGGCCCGTCTCCCCTGATTGCTCAGTTTGGCTAAGCAGCCAGCTCTTGGAAGAGTCCTAATTGTGCCAAACTTCTTCCATTTGAGAATTATGGAAGCCACTGTGCTCTTGGGAACCTTCAGTGCAGCAGAAATGTTTTTGTAGCCTTCCCCAGATCTGTGCTTTGCACTAATCCTGTCCCTGAGCTCTGCAGCCAGTTCCTTTTGACTTCTTGGCTTTTGCTCTGATACAGTATGCATTGTCGTTTGTGAGCCTTTTTATAGAGAGATGTGTGCCTTTTTCCAAATCATATCCAATCAGTGTAATTTATCACAGGTGGACTCCAATCAAGGAGTAGAAACATCTCAGCAACGATCAAAAGAATTGGAAGACACCTGAGCTAAATTTCAAATGTTGTTGCAAAGGGTCTGAATACTTATGCCAAAGAGATATTAAAGTTTTATCTTTTTCATACATTTGCAAACATTTTCTTCTTTTTTTATTTTGCCATTATGGGGTACTGAGTGTATATTATTAAGAAAAAAAAAATTTAAACAACTGTAGTATCAGGCTGCAACACAACAAACTGAAAAGTGAAGGGGGTCTAAATTCCTTATGAATTTCAGTTCATTTATTCATACAAACATGCAACATTACAGAGATCCCCACTGCTAGGTCCTATAGAATTTTCAGTTCCACTTTTTGTGAAAACTGCAGAGCAGTCAAACATAAAAAGAGGATGACGATTGACTAGAAGGAGTTGAAATCAAAATTATCCTAATCAAATGTGATGGTAAAATTTGATCACTTTCTAGGAAATTGCTATAGCTTTTATTCCTGTGTAAATTAAATTTTAATTCAATCACAGTTTTCCTTCAGCTTCTCTTTATTGAAGGTGTCATTCCAACTATAAAGACAGTAATGTTAGTGCAAATTGACAGTGCTTTTTAATCAATAGATGGGTTTTGTTTCTGAAAATACAGTAAATTATGAAAAATGTAATAAAATTTAGGCACACAAAAGCTACACAAAAGCAAAAAAGATATACCTAAATATTTGTCATATTGTGTGTGCCTAATGTGCTTTCAAATTACAATTTGTCTGTGTTTGCTTTGACTTCACAAGCTCCAAAAGTCTGGGGAGCTATCAAACTCATGGGTGGTAGATTGCTTGCAGTCATCAGTAAAAGTGTTTTCTTTGAAATGTATTTACAGTTCTCAGTGGATCCAAAGTGGCTGAAACTGACTGAGATATTGCCATGTGTATGGCCAGCAGTTCCAAACAATGTGTTGAAAGTGTTGTGTTTGCAATGTATTGGACAATGTGTTTTGGGGCTTCTATTACCTCTTCTACATTAAGATTCTACCCAAAAATCTAAAAGATTCAGCACCTCACACCCACATTTCTGGAAAGGATGTAGCTGATAGAGATGTAAGGTAAATGCACCAAGCAGAAACTTGAAAGATAAAACATCTGCGAGTTGAGAACTGTTTATTTCAGGGCTTGGACACGCATGCATTTAATATAAAATTCACATAACTTAAAAAAGAACCATTTTCAAGCTGTGCAATATATTAACCCCTTGCCACTGCCTCCCGGCCCTTTGAGAGGTTCTAAATACTGGGAGGTGGAGACGGGTTTTCCAATCATGTGACCGCTGTGATTGGCAGTCACAGCTGTCACATGATCGGAACGTTCCTGATCGCAAGTATGTATGGGGAGCTTTCAAGCACCTGCCAGTTTGTCAGGACTCCGGGTATGACTAGAGATGTGTGGACTGACACAGGGAAACGCAGGCTTCAAGTATGGTGTAAAACAATATCATTTATTAAAAGCTACACAGTACACCCAAACACACAGTGCAAGAACCAAACCTCCAACAGATCCCAGTATGTGCGGCAACACAAACGTAGTCAGGCAGGGCGGGTCAGTAACTATCGGGCAGACAAGGTACAAAGGAGCAGGCAGGAGAGTGGTCAGGAATAGCCCGGGTCGGTGCAGGCAGGGTTCTAACAGAGTCCAGATCAGTCAGAAATATCAGGCAGGAATATCAGACAGGATGCAGGTACAGGAGCTCATGGGAACAAACACCAAGGCACTGACTGCAGGCCTGGCCATTGCTTAAATATACCTCTTGCAATCAGCCTCAGGTGATGGCTTGATTGCAGGAGTGAGATTCTGCCTGTTGAGAGCACCCACTGGCCAGCACTGGTACTGCAGCCCACAAGGCAGGTGAGCCCCAGCACCACCTGTGCTGAGCCCATTCCTGACACAGTTACTGTGCTGGGAGCACGAAGGGAGTGCTCTCAGCACAATAATGTGTTTTACATTACATGTCTCAGGGTTGAGGCCCACCCACCAAGAGGCTGCATATATGCATAAGGCCGGTTAAATGGTTAAGCTCCTTACCATTTTCAGCAGATTACTTGAATTTTTCCTGTCTTAAAGAGGAACTATGTTTTTAAAAAATTAAAAGTCAGCAGCTACAAATACTGTAGCTGCTGACTTTTAAGAAATAGCCTTACCATCTAGAGCTGTCTTCTTTGGAGCCAATTCTATGCCAGGCTTCTGCTCTCCAATGCCGGCACCTTAGATATGGGAACTTCTTGAAGCCTCACAGCCAGCTCTCCACTGCACATGTGGCAGCGCTATGGAACTGGTCCTGTAGCCTCCTAAGAATTGTGATGTGTCCTGGGGCCTGTGGGCAGAGGGGCCAAGCTGCCATAATTCTCAACTAGGCAAGTACTGTGGAAGTGCGCTGACATGTTAAAGGACAACTGTAGTGGGAAAGTATGGAATCAATAATTTTTCCATCTCTATTCCTGGAAATACCTGGTTGTCAAGATGATTTAGTGGCTTCTGTACTTTCAAAGTCACATATTTAGAGCAAGAGGTTTTGACTTCACATTGACTCTTCTGTTCTGCAGCCTTGCTCTTTGTCAGTGTATCACAGTATTGAAATCAGAGAGAGACAGGCAACTTGCATTTTTCAAAGTGGGATAGCACTGGGAGCTTCTGTATTTCTCCCAGTACAGGGTTTCTTTAAAGCATAGACCAGCTGTTTACACAACTTAGAATCTTTGTGATCATCACTTTAATTGTACAATGTCATTTTAGACCAAACATTAGGAACCTTAACAAAGTTGACACCTATAGTGGACTATTTGTTATCATCTAAATAAGTTCATCTTTTTGAAAAAATACTTTGTGTCCAGACTGAAAGTAAAGGGACACTATAGCAGATAAAGTGCACCTCTACATTTATGTAAAAATAAAAATTGCAATGGAACAGAATGTTCAAATAAGCAGCTCTGGTTGCATAGGTTACCTTCATTCCTGTGCTGTTCCATGTAGATTTAGACAATAGATTTAATCTGGGCTGAGTGATCATAACAAATTATATCCTGCCATCATCCCAACAGAACAGTTGAAAACAAAGAGAACCAAGCACCCCCCAGGACCTTGAAGGCAGAGAAAGAAAAATTGTCTAGAAAATATCTTTCTTTATTATAAATACATCAAATTTGTCAGTAAAACAGACCAACAGGTTGAATAAAAAAAACAACAACATTTTTGTAGACAATTTTTCTTTCTCTGCCTTCAAAGTTCCAGGGGGGTGCTTGGTTCTCTTTGTTTTCCATGTAGACTTAGTACTCCCTGATCCAGTGCCTGTTCTCTTTCAGGTTGACACAGCATTTTTCAACCAACTTCCACTGAGTCCTGGAGGTGTGTCATCACACTGGCTAGAGACCACCCTATCCCTGACCCCAGACAGGTCTTGCAGTATTCCTGGACAGCATGGGTCCTAAATGTCATCATGTAGTTGCCTCACTGTGTAGCAGAATGGACTGTAGGGAGAACAATTTAAGTATAGTGTTTTTTATCTGCTGGCATAGTTGGAATTTAAGTGCTAGGCTGGCACAACATACAGTATGAGAAATTCAGATTGTGCACAGTATGTCTGACCATTCTCTAATGTCTATAACCAGTGTAAGCTTGATCATGTACATATACTGTATATGTGCCAGGATGCCCATTTCTATGCTCTCTCTTCTAGCCATCGTCTTTCCCTCAACCTTTGTAGCTTTGGTTGATGACATTTGAAAATCAGAAACCTATTTAGTAGATAAAGCCCTTCAAGTAATGCATCTCTTCTCATATTTTACTTGTATTCTGCACCTTCAAAGTATACTACCATTATGATGGTAAGCAATTTGCAAAGAGACATTATTGTGATATTAAATGTGTTTCAAATGAGTTTCACAGGGGTTTGCATAGACTGTTGTTAGATTTACATATTCCCTACTTCTCTCTTATGATTTTAAACAATTTTCCTAATGCAGACCAAAGTTATTTTTCAGATGCTCTTAAGCTATATGCAATGCATCAGTTCAAACTGGTAAATATTCATGGACCAAAATTGTTTTAAAATTGTACTTAGGCAAAATAAAACTTTAAACGCCCCATGAATTAAGACTGATACAACTGTCATTCTTTAGTATGAACTATCTCTAGTGCTTGTCAGTTATGATACAAAATAATACTGTACATGACTTACTGGATAGACTGGGGCTTTTGCTCAAAGTCTGGCAATACTGTGCTTATTAATATTTAACTGTGTTATCTAAGATGGACTAATACACAAGCCTGTGTAATCTATATAATGGGATCGACATAAAAATATTTATTTACTCTCTGGTATATATTGTTTATTTGCTTGTCAGATAATTACAGTATGTCATATACACAATGTTAAATGGTTTTATGTTCTATACGCTAGTGTTAATAAATGTAATATAATGTAATGCATTGAAGGCTGGTTAATTTACAACTAAATTGTTGTAATATGCATTCAGGCAACTAAATGAGGTCATGAGGCAACAGGCAATGCTTTACATGCCAAAAATCTAGATGTATTGTTTGTGCATTTCTGCTGTTCAAATCTATCACCTTCCTGATGTAACCTTGTTTCTTTAATAGCATGAGATGTACTTAAAGTGTCCCTGTCACCAAGGCATTAATTGTATAGACATCCAAACGGCAGAAGGCTGCTGTTGAGCACTGCTAGATTGAATGAGATGTCAGCAAACCCAGCAGACTCAAAGCTGTCATTCAAGTGACACTTTATACTATTCCACATTGCTCCTACCCTGACAGCTAGATAAAAATGTATTTAGGGAGGAGAAGTGAGGGGTCTCCACCCTCACTGGGCCAGCACAGATAGTCACTCCCCCTGAGAGGGCTATGTTGTGGCAGGAGGGAGGGGGGACTGTAGCTGTGCTAGGAAAGTGACTATTCCTGGAGTCCTCTAAGGCAGGCCATAGACGAGCCGTTTATCGGCCGAATTTTCATCGGATAAACGAAAAATCGGTTGGCCCCGTTGCCGATGCTGCTACCCATGTCCACGAAAAATGGCAGTTTTTTGCGGATTTTCCAGCATGACCGATAAAAATAAATGAGGAGATCCATGAAAAACGGCCGATGGGCTGGCCTCACTAACGACGTGATTGTCGGCCGATTTTTCATGCGGACGAAAATTCGGCCGATAAACGACCCATCTATGGCCTGCATGATTTCCTAACAAGTTCATATGCACATTGCAGGTCAATAAAAATAGTTTATTGGAAGGAAAATGCTGTAAGAAAGCATTTAAAATACTTGAAATTTCATTGCTTTTACCTGCAATTTTTTAAAGTTTTGACAGGGTAGCTTTAAGCTAAAAAAAAAGTAATTTAAAATTTCTGCTGTTCCCCAGTGACCCCTCAGTGACCCCAATCTAGGCCCTATCCGTGAGCCCTTTAATGCAGAGCACATTAAAAATAGGGGACACCACTAAAAATGTTAGCAAACTTCTTTCACTACACCTGCCTTTGATTCCATGATGTTTGGGAAACCCATTATATTATCCTGGCTTGGAGTCACCCAAAGTTTTCCACAGGGACAGCTTTTATAAATATATATATATATATATATATATATATATATATATATATATATATATATATACCTCTGTGTTTGCTAGCAGGGGCCTTCCCAGCTTTCTATCTTCAAAACATCTGCTACCATACACCTCTCTTCTAAACCAATCTGTATAATTTATTCCCAGCTTAACTGCCCCTTCCCAAGAGACCCTTGGTTTACATTTCTCCAGCTTCAACTTCTGGCCCTCACCCAAACTAATTCAAATTAGCTACTTATGTATTACTAGCTGCTAAACAAACTATTGCAAAATTTTAATCATTTATCATTAAAAACATCTTTAAATTATCTTCCATCATCCACAAAAATTTTTAAATAATAGTAAAAAAATAACCTAAATATTATGCTCAATAGACTCTGCTTAACAGGGTACACAACTAATGTATGCTGAATTCTGAGGACTTCATCTTAATCATAAATAATATTAATAAATAAAAAAATACAGTTGTGTTGAAAAGTTTGCATACCCTGGCAGACATTGTGAAATTTTGGCATTGATATTGAAAATATGACTGATCATGATAAAAAAATGCTTTTATTAATGGATGATGATCATATGAAGCCATTTATTATCAAATAGTTGTTTGGCTCCTTTTTAAATCATAATGATAACAGAAATCACCCAAATGGCCATGATCAAAAGTGTACATACTCTGGAATGTTTGGCCTTGGTACAGACACACAAGGTGACACACACGGGTTAAAATGCCAATTAGAGAATAATGTCTTACATCTGTGGCTTTTTAAATGTATAAATAGTCAATGAGTTTGTTAGCTCTTATGTGGAAGTACTGAATAGGCTAGATAGGGGATCAGAAAATAACTGTAAAAAGTCCTGCGTAACAAGGTAATGGAACTTTATAAAGATGGAAAAGGACATAAAAAGATGTCCAAAGCCTTGAATATGCCAATCAGTACTGTTAAATCACTTATTAAGATGTGGAACGCTGTTTAGTTACACTATGTCCTTTAAATCCCCTCCTAATGTTGCCAATGTGTTTGATCAAGTGGACACCTAAAGCCTGTGTAGTCCTCCCCATATATTGCAAGCCACAAGGGCACTTGAGAAGATATAATACTTTGGTGGAGGCACATGTTTAATAGAATATACTTTAGAGTGGTAGTGGATTGAAACAAATTTGCTTTCTTTTTACTCAACTGGTTGACTTGATAAACAGGACATTTTTATACAGGTGAAAACTTGTTAAACTATGGAAAAAAGATGGTTTAATTGGTTGATCAATTATATTCGGCACTACTCCATCTATCGATTATGGAAACTGCCCAAAAGAATGAAGGCATTAAAGTCTGCATTTTAAAAAAGTGCTGGTAATGATTTTATCCTCTTCTATAGAAATGTTTACATCCAAAAAGTGAATCTCTTTATCACACATCTTATAACTAAGGGAGATCCCACAACCATTACTGTTAAGCTCGTACATCAAAAGTCTCAGCAAAACCTCATGTCCATTCCAAAGGAGGAGGATGTCATCTATGCACCTTTTCCAAGGGACTTATTCAGGTCTTCAACCAGCATAGATGACATCCTCCTCCCATTTGGCCATAAAAAGATTGGCCACACTGGGGAAAACATGGCCTCCATCATAACTCCCCTGTTCTGGAGAAAAAAATTAACCCCCAAACAAAAAGCAGTTATGTGTGGTAGGAAACGGCAAAAAATGCATAATAAACCTTTTCTGAATGTCCGATATATTGTAATGCCTATACAAATAATATTCAACTGCTTGATGCCCGAATACATGTGAAATATTGGTGTACAAGGAAGCCACATCCGCTGTTACCAACAGGTAGCCCCATTGAAATCCTGTAGCTTGCAAAATATTAATAGTGTGTCTAATAGCATTCAACTATGAAGGTACTCTGTTAACTAAGGGCTATAAGAAATGATCAATATGCTTCCCTAATTTGACTGTGACAGAATCAATCCTGCTAATAATCGGACGGCCAGGAGAGTGTATGAGGTTTTTATGTACCTTTGGAAAAAACAATAATACAGGTATACTACGGGTATACATGAGGCTGTAGAGATGAGAAAAAGTGTTTTCTTTCTTGTCTAATATTCATTCTCTATAACCTCTTTTAACCAATTGTAATACCTTTTTATAGGTAGTTGTTGAATTCCTATTGAGAGGAATGCATGTCTCCCGGTCTGATAACATTCTCAACATCTCAGAGGCATAGCCTTCCTTATTCAGGACTGCTATACCTACCCCCTTATCAGCAGCTCATATAGCCAAATTCTTCCTGTCACATAGTATTCCTTTATCCAGAATTAGGTCCTTATGTGTATTTTTCACCTTGAGGTTATCTAAATCCTTAAGACTAAGTCTCTGAAAACACTAATGGAGGGGGAAATTGTTCAAGGAGGGTTTAAAAGGAAGTGTTGGCAAGATTTGAATGTTGTACACCTGCTACATCAATTTTCCTTTCATTTCTGACAGGGTTAGGGACAAGATAATGTTTTGCGTTTAATTTCTGGATATATTTCCGAACATCCATAAAAGTTTGGAACTTATAACCCTACGAGTGGGGGCAAACTTCAGCCCGCTGCATAAAACACTTTTTTCATCTATTGTCAAGTCAACTCCACTTACATTAAATATCCCAGTTCCCACTACAACCTTTTTCTTTTTTTGGTTGGAGTCTCCTCCCTCCTCTAGTGCCTCTTCATTTACCCTCTTTTGATTTTGATTTAATCTGGGAAAACCCTAAGTATCTTGTCTTCCGGGGCCTGATCTAAAACCATATCTTTTGCCAAATCTGCTCTGATAAGAATTTTGGGGGGAGGGGTAGAGCATTGTAATATGTTCTCTCCTCTCTCACCCAAGGTCTCTTATAATCATCCTCCTCCATATCTCTTAAAGGAAGGAAGCCTTTATGTACAGAAATGTGTCTCCTTCATATGATGCTCCCTTCTGTATGAACAGCAAAAGTTTAAAATCTATGTGTTTTCTAATAGGGGGTCTATAAGAATTTCCCTTATTGTTAGTATCCCATCTATAAGGGCGTTATTAATCATTGTGAGTCCAAATCCCCCAAGGGGGTTCTCATTTCTCCCAATATTCCAATATTCTGACCTACTTTCACTTTTGTCATTTTCCACTTCTTGTGTGACACCAGATTCACATGCCTCCACTTTATTTTGTCTACTAAAAACAATATCAGATTTATAATCTGAAACATTTCTATTATAGTTCTTTCTTTTTTTTAATTCCTTGTTCATACTCCTCTGTTTTTAAAGTCTTTTTCCAATTCTCTGAATGCACTTGGTGTTCCTCCTCCTCTTCATGAGGGGATAATTATCTCTTAATCCTTTAATTTCCTCATCAATAATAGAGAGTTTTTTTCTTTTTCTTTTGGACCAAAAATCAGAGAAAATCAATGCCTGCTTGGTTTTTAATATTTAAACCAGTCCTCTAACTCTGTCTCACCTTTTTGTGGGCTCACATCCCACTTTAAGCTACATGGCACCATATTCTCTGATACGCACAATATTTCTCTAAGAAAGCAGCATCCCATTCAGCATGGATCTCTGAGACCGTTAAGTTCTTAAGCCTCAAAAAACTTCTCCCATATCACTCTTAAACGTCTCTTCTGAAACTAAAATCCCCATCTGTGTTGAAATTTCGTGAAGCCCTATATTCAAACACCCATATCAAGATATGAAAATGAGTACCACAGCAGCAGAAACCTTAGTATCTCAAAAACAAACTTGGAAAAACGTGAAACTGCTCTCGTTGAAGAACAATATAAAAACAAAGATAGCAGCTTGCACAATATTGGATATACAATAAACAACTAACAAAGCAAGACAGCTGCAGCACTAATCCAAAATTACCTCAATTATTACAAGTGAGCCAAAAATTATATAAACATAACAAGTGAACATCAATTAATATTAGTGATCATAAAATAAAACATAAACCCAATATTCCTCAAAAACCCAATATGCAACATATGGCTATGCAATAATCTTTTGATTATTTATCTGCTTTAGCTATTTAGAAACCTGGACCCCTATGCTCTATCCCCAGCCCTCTTTCCTCTCCCCCTTTTTTTCCCCACGACCCAACTTTTTATTTTTCTCCATCTTTCCCCTCTTCTGCCCCCCCCTTCTCTCTTTTTTCTTTACTATTTGCTTCCCTGCCTGCTCATGCACACCTTTCTACCACTCCCCCATCCTGCTTTGTTTATCCTATCTTATGAATTAATCCTTTTGATATTGCCATTATTATCATATTTGCTTGATTGTGGAATTTCAACCAAAACTTTTTCCATTTTGTTTGGATAGAGAAGAAAAGGATCCTCCGTAATTATTATCACACAGATATCCATGTTTTATATGCATTCTGTAGAGCTACAGAAACAAAAATATGTTGTGTAACTCTTACATTTACCCTTTAACCCCTCGACGCCGATCGCACGCAAATATGCGTCCTCTTGGCGTCTGGGCCTTGACGCCGAGCGGCCGCATATTTGCGTGCAATTAAAAAATACATATGTGCTGAGAGCGCGTGGTGTGCGCTCCCAGCACATATGTCCGCTACTCCCGGAAAGGTCCCGATCTCCTCTTTCAATTGGGACCTTTTCCGATCATGTGACCGCCGTGACGGCGAATCACGGCGGTCACATGACCCTAAAACCCCGCCTCGCCTCCCGGTTTCTGAAACTCTTAAAGGGCCGGGGGGCGCCAGCGCCAAGAGTCTAAATTGTGGTATGGCATATTTTAACAGCAGTGTTAAAAGAGAAGTATGGGTTTTGTTTTTTTATGTAATACTTACCTAGGTGGATGTAGCATTGGTCCGATGCTGCATCTGTCCCCTCCCGGCTCTAAGTGTGAGAACTCTGACCACTGATCGCTGATAGGCTGGGCCAGGTGCCACTCCAGGCTCTTTTTCCAGCCTGGACTGGCTGAGTGACATCAGCCGACAGTGGGCTTCAGCCCGCTGTCAGCTGAAAACAGGTCACAGGTGTACAGAACTAACTGCATTTCTTTGATTCACAGGAGAAGTACAGCCAAAAGAACTTTGGCAGTACTTCTCCTTTAAGTAAAAGTAAACGTTGCCTGTAGCAACAGGTCATATATTACATTTTATATTTTACTTCAAATGGTTTATGTGGGCAGCACAACTATTTTAGGTCAAGTAACTTTTTATTCAGGCAAATACTAGAGTACAAACATACATAAGGACATAGATACAGTATGAGAGAAAAAAAAGACTAAAGCAGTGCAATGGAAAGATAATGCATATGTTACCCAAAAACGCAGTACAAAATGATAAACTGGATCAGAGTGGAGAATAACAGACCCTTTAGCCCAACTATTTTAAGTGTAAGCACAGTTTTAGGAAAACATAAAAATTGCTGTGCTGCCTCTTCCAAAAACTACTTTAAATAATTAATTAAATGAATGAACTCCATACTACACAAAGGGTCCCCACAAATGTGCATGTGCTAAAATGCCCCATGGGCTGGCAATTATATCCCTCTTCCCCAGTGACTAAATCCCAAATAAACCAATTAAACCAAGTACATGCAAGGTGCTTAAATGACAATAGTGCTAACAATAGGACATATACAATGCCATGAAACTGTGTATACAGTGAAATTGTATAAAACTATATATATATAGATATATACAGTGGGGATCGAAAGTTTGGGCACCCCAGCTAAAAATTTGTATTAATGTGCATAAAGAAGCCGAGGAAAGATGGAAAAATCTCCAAAAGGCATCAAATTACAGATTAGACATTCTTATAATATGTCATCAAAAGTTAGATTTTATTTCCATCATTTACACTTTCAAAATAACAGAAAACAAAAAAATGGCGGCTGCAAAAGTTTGGGCACCCTGCAGAGTTAATACAAGATATTAACTCTGCAGGGTGCCCAAACTTTTGCAGCTAAAAGCAATTCCTTCTCAGAGGACAAGTGTAGCGCTATCATGCCCCGCTCTATATGTTTCGTCGTATGACGTCATCAGGAGCGTCATCTGCGCAGGTTATACTCACACACTTTTAGTAAAAGCGATGATAAACACAAAACCAAAAATCTAAAATTTTATATATTGCCACTTAACAGTCATTGGGTGTGGCGGCTGCATTAGTTTTCTTTTTTTTTTTAACTTTTTTCCCTCTATTTTCATCTGGTGATCTGGCCAGTAATGCACCTCTTGTATGAGATTGCCTGCACTCTGGATGAATGAGCACAGGGGACACCTTTCAACAGCAGCATCAGTAATCTGGGGAGAGGGGAGTGTTATATGTACTAAAAGATTTAGAGCAGTGGTTCTCAACCTTTCTAATGCCGCGACCTTTTAATACAGTTCCTCATGTTGTGGTGACCCCCAACCATAAAATTATTTTCGTTGCTACTTCATAACTGTAATTTTGCAGTGGGAGGAGTAGTGCCACGTCATTGGTGTCAATGGGAGGAATCGTGCGCCATCATTGGTATTAGTGGTAGGAATAGTGCCCCATCGTTGGTGTCAGTGGGGGGAGGAATAGTGCCCCATCGTTGGTGTCAGTGGGGGGAGGAATAGTGCCCCATCGTTGGTGTCAGTGGGGGGAGGAATAGTGCCCCATCGTTGGTGTCAGTGGGGGGAGGAATAGTGCCCCATCGTTGGTGTCAGTGGGGGGAGGAATAGTGCCCCATCGTTGGTGTCAGTGGGGGGAGGAATAGTGCCCCATCATTGGTATTAATGACACCAATGATTGGGCACTATTCCTCCCACTGACACCAATTATACTTACCTTGCTGACCCCTGCTCCAGCCTGGGCTCGCTCGCTCCCTCCCTCTCCCATGGTACAGACACTTACCGGTCAGATGTCTTCCTTCTCCGGCCGCTCTCCTCCTCTTCACTCGCTCGATCTTCGCGGTGCCGCTCAGCTCCTCCTCTCCAAACTTCACCTCCTCGCCGGTGATTGGCCGCCTGTGTGCCTCTCCTGAGCTTCAGTTCCGGCGGCCAATCACTGGCGAGGATTGATTCTGGGGGTGTGTCCAGATGACAGGGACGGCATGTCATCCCGCCCACACCTGGATAGAGGAGCGGTGTCTCGGTTCCTAAGACCATCGGAAATATGTGTTTTCCGATGGTCTTAGGCGACCCCTGTGAAAGTGTCGTTCGACTCCCAAAGGGGTCGCGACCCACAGGTTGAGAACCGCTGATTTAGAGTTACTAAGAAATTGAGGCCTAACTCCAGCTCACACTTCTTTAGCATAACAACAGTTGTTTTTTCCTTTTTGGGATACAGGTTTTACATAAATAAAAGCTGATCATTGTAAGCACCCCTGTCGGTTGTAAATGGTTTGTCTCAACACTCTGTTATATCTGAAGGAGAGATTTTTCTTTTGAAATATGACAGACATACCGGCCAGATCACTAAGTAAAAATAAGGGAAAGAAAGCCTGAAAAAGATAACTAATGCAGCCATCACATCTAAGAATTAGTAAGCTGCAATATAATAAATGTTTGCTTTTGTGTTGAATACTTCTTGTAATTATATTAATTGGACCCTGATGTTTGTGCCTCTTCCCCCACCAAATAGCTTTTAAAGGCCGTTGGAGACAGGCATTATTGTCCAATAAGTGTAAGCATATTAAATGTGCACTTACACTTTAACCACCTTCCGCCCGCCATATAGTACAATGATGGGCGCAAGGTGGTTCTCTTGTTCTGATAGGATGTCATATGACGTCCTTCCATTCTCACCGCGCATGCGCAGCTCAGGGAGCGATCGCCGGTGCACTGTGTCCCTCGGACACAGCGGATCACGGAAAGAGCCGAAGATGTCGGCTTAGTCATGTGATCAGCTGTGTCCAATCACAGCTGATCACGTGTAAACAGGGAAATGCCGGTTATCGGCATTTCTCTCCTCTCGAGCTGTCACGCTGAGAGGTGAGGAGAGCCGGTATTCGGCTTTCCGTGGAGGGGACATCTACACTGATCATCAGGGCACTGATGATCAGTGTGCCCTGATGATCAGTGTAGCCCCAGCAGTGCCACCTGTCAGTGTCCATCAGTGCCAGCAGTCAGTGCTCATCAGTGCCACGTGCCAGTGCCCATCAGTGCCACATCAATGCCACATATCAGTGCATACCAGTGCACATCAATGCCACATATCAGTGCCCATCTGAGCTGCCTTTCAATGTCACCCATCAGTGCCAGTCAGTGCCACCTATCAATGCCAATCAGTGCCACCTATCAGTGCCAATCAGTGCCACCTATCAGTGCCAATCAGTGCCGCCTATCAGTGTGCATCAGTGCCGCCTATCAGTGCCAGTCAGTGCGGCCAGTCAGTGCCGTCTAACAGTGCCAGTCAGTGCTGCCCAACAGTGCCAGTCAGTGCCGCCCAACAGTGCCAGTCAGTGCTGCCTATCAGTGCCATATATCAGTGTCGTGTATCAGTGCTGCCTTTCAGTGCCCATCAGTGATGCCTGTCAATGCCCATCAGTGCAACCTACCAGTGCCTCCTCATCAGTGCCACCTATCAGTGTCCATCAGTGCAGCCTATCAGTGCCCATCACTGCAGCCTCATTAGTGCACATCAGTGAAGGAGAAAAATCACGTATTTACAAAATTGTATAACAAAAACTAAGGAAAAAGTTTTTTTTTCAAAATTTTCAGTGGTTTTTGGTTTGTTTAAGAAAAAATAAAAATCCCAGAGGTGATTAAATACCACCAAAAGAAAGCTCTATCTGTCTCAAAAAAATGATAAAAATTTCATATGGGTACAGTGTTGCATGACCGCGCAATTGTCATTCAAAGTGTGACAGTGCTGAAAGCTGGAAATTGGCCTGGGCAGCAAGGGGGTATAAGTGCCCTGTAGGCAAGTGGTTAAAGGATTTGTGTTTTGTGCTATTTATTTACTGTTTGAGGTGTCTGTAAATACATGAGAATGTATTAACCACTTGCCCTCCAAAGGATTTACCCCCCTTCCTGACCAGGCCATTTTTTGCGATACGGCACTGAGTTACTTTAACTGACAATTGCGTGGTCATGCAACGCTGCACCCAAATTAAATTTATGTCCTTTTTTGCCACGAGTAGAGCTTTCTTTCGGTGGTATTTGATCGCCTGTGTGTTTTTTATTTTTTGCATCAACGAGAAACACCGACAATTTTGAAAAAAAAACAAAACAATATTTTTTACTTTTTGCTATAAAACATATCCAGTAAAAAAAATCTGATTTCATCATAAATTTAGGCCAAATTGTATTCTGCTACATGTCTTTGCTACAAAAAAAATCCCAATATGTGAAAGTTATAGCATCTACAAATGGCGGTATATATACTGGAATTTTTAATACTAGTAATGGCGGCGATCAGCGACTTATAGTGGGACTACGGCGGGCATTTTGACACTGGGGGGAACTGACTGCCACTGACATCCCAATAACACTAATACAGTGATCAGTGCTAATAAAAACCACTGTACTGATGACACTGGGCAGGAAGGGGTTAACATCTGGGCAATCAAAGGGTTAACTGTGTGATGTTTTACTATTTTGTCTGTGGGTGCTTTACTGTGTAAGCACACTGCTTTGTATTGCTCTTCTATGCAGAGCAGGGGCGGACTGACAACTCATGGGGCCCCCGGGCAATTGGGGATCATGGGGCCCCTGTGTCCTTGCCCAAACTCAAAAAAGCCTATGAAAAAGGTACCAGGGGCATCTCATGGGGCCCCCTACAGACCCCGGGCCCTCGGGCAGTGCCCGAGTTTCCAAATGGTCAGTCCGCATCTGAAGCAGATAAAAGAAAAACAGTGTGCTGGTGCTGACAGGGGAGAAATCTGTATTGTTTACATACAGACCTCTCCTCTGTCAGTGTTCCTCAGCGATCGCTGGGTACCGACAGGGAATCTCTGGCTGGAACCCGGTGATCAACAGCTGTAGCTGCCAATGGTGGCGCAGGCAGGGTGGTGTGCGTGCCCCCTACCCAGAAATACAAAATCACATATATATTCATGATTTTGCACAGTCCTGCCGCCCTGTAGCAGTAGCTCTGCTATAGGACGGTCAGGAAGCAGTTAAAAAAAACTGTTTTTTTTCTTCCTTGGACCAGTTTTGGCAGGTCTTGACCACTGCAGACCAGGAACCTTACACAAGAGCAGCAGTTTTGGAGTTGCTCTGACCCAGTCGTCTTGCCATCACAATTTGGCCCTTGTCAAAGCTGCTCAACTTTTTACGCTTTCCCATTTTTTGTGTTTTCAGCACATCAGCTTCAGGGACAGCATGTTTACTTCTGCCTAATATATCCATATATCCCAGCAACTTTGTCTTTTTTTTTTTTTACAAAATTGTCAATTCAGTGTTGTCTCCAGTTGTCTAATACACTACATTCCCATTTCACCCTGATTTCTGAAAAGCTGAGCAAAAAGGAGCCCTTCATTCCAAGAATGTCTACCCATTCTCCAGAGACAAAAGGTTTGTTTTTCCATTCCTGTTGGGAATTGCAGGTAACCTCTAGGCTATTTGTCTTTTTTGTGTCCAAAACACTACACCTCAGTTTTGACCCATGAGAGATTATTCAAACTTCAACCATTGTTTTTGAGCTTTCCCTAATGCTTACACTCTGGCTCAATGCACAAAGAATGTATCTTTTTGCATATGAAAAGCAGATTGTGTTTTCTGAAACAATGGAAGTGTGTGGGAAAGATGTATGGTTTCCCCAAAGTGTTTCTGCTGCCTTTGCATTGATGGAGGATGGAGGATGGCCCCCTTCCTGACCAGGCCATTTTTTTGCGATACAGCGCTGCGTTATTTTAACTGACAATTGCGGGGTCGTGCAACACTGCATCCAAATGAAATTTCCTTTTTTTTCCCACGACTTGAGCTTTCTTTCGGTGGTATTTGATCGCCTGTGCGTTTTTGTTTTTTTTTTGCGCTATACAAAAAAATATATATTTTTGACTTTTTGCTATTAAACATGTCCAGTAAAAAAGGTAAAAAATCAAATTTCGTCATAAATTTATGCCAAAATGTCTTTGCTACATGTCTTTGCTAAAAAATAATCCCATTATGTGCAAATTGGTTTACATGAACGTTATATCGTTTACAAATGGCAGTATAGATACACTGGGATTTTTTTTTTTCATTTTTACTAGTAATGGCGGCAATCAGCGACTTGTAGCGGGACTGTGGCAGATATTTTGACACTGGGGGGAACTGGCTTGGTGTCATTAACATCCCCAGTGACTCCCATACAGTGATCAGTGCTAACAAAAAAGCACTGACACTGTACTAATGGCACTGGGCAGGAAGGGGTTAACATGAGGGGCAATCAAAGGTTTAACTGTGTGCAGGGAGTGTTTTACTAGGGGGAGGGATGTGTGTGCTTCACTGTAATCACACTGCTCTGGATGGCTGTGCTGTGCACAGCCATCCACAGGTGTGTGACCGAGCTGACAGGGAGGACTGTTAGTACACAAAACAGTCCTCCTCCCCGTTGGAGATCTTCGGAAATGACCAGGCGAGTAATTACCGACTGTGGCCCGGTGATTGACAGCCACGGCCGCAAAAAGGCGGCGCGGGTAGGGCGCGGTCACGGCTTGCAAGCCCCCTACCCGGAAATGCAAAATCACGTGTATATATGTGTGTATATATTGTGGCAGTGCGGTATCCTGACACGGTGGAAAGCACGATGGAGACCCAGGATTCTCAAACATAGAGGTTGAGGGGCTCCAGGCAGATCTCCTAATGCAGAGGAAACTGGTTTATCAGTTTCCTCTTTGGTTGGTAAAGCCTGTTTTGGGACCTGTAGCCTGGAGATTTCTTAGAGATTTGGGAGGGATAAAATCTCCAATCCTGGGCCCATATTTTGGGAGCAGCCAGCGTGCTGATTGCACAGGTGTGTGCAGGCCTTTTAGGGGAAGCCAGGCCATGATTCTGGGCTCCACCCCGGCAAACGGAGTCGGGAGGGCTCCACCCCAGCAGAAGGAGTCAGGAGGGCTCCACCCCAGCAGGAGGATTCCACCCCGGCAGGCAGGAGGTCTCTGCCGTGGAGTCAGGTGGGCTACACCTAGGAGAGGTGGAAGCCAGACTAGCTGTGTGCCATACTTTGGGAAGAGTCTGCAGGAGGCAGACTTAAAACTGCGTACAAGCCAGGAGGCTGAATACTGTTCATTTGAATTCGTGTGATGGTGGATACCCCTGCGTGGGAAACCTTTATGTTATTGAACTGTCATTTAAATAAAAGTGGGCAAACAGGCCCTTAAAAAAATAAGCGAGTTGCCGTGTGCTTTGAAGAAGCTCTACCACTTGAAGCGAGTTCCCACATATGGTGGAGAATGCGGGCATAATTGGAGATCCCTGCAAAAGTAAGTTCATCAGTTATATGAACTGTGTTTCTGTGCAATGGACAGCACAATTTGGTGTGTGTGCAGGTGAGGAGAACCTGCCTTAAAGAGGCAGTACTTCATTTCTTTGTTGCTGGACTGTGCAAAAGTGTTGTGAAGTGACTGAAGATGGGGCGGTCAAAGCAAAGAAAAGAAGAAAGATTTGCTGCAATGAGAGACCGAGCCCTGTGGCTGGAGGGGTTATCACCAGAACAAGCCCCATACATGGCTGAACAAAGGTTGCCACAGTGGGAAGTGCATGCTGTTGCCCCTAGCAACACTGCTGAAAGGAGACCAGCTATTGTGCAGAGTTCTAAGCTGGAAAAAGACTGCAATGTGGGGAGCCTGGACAAGACACGCTGGCAAGAGCGATGTTTGCGGTGCAGGGAGTGGGGGCACACTGTCTCCAAATGCCCTTTGTCTCAGCCTCCATTGCAAAATTGCATAGCAAAGCAAAGGACTGCATCTGTGTTTGGCAAGCCGGCTCTGAGTACAAGGAAGGAGCGACAGGCTGACCACAAGTTTGAGAGGAGTGTGGTTGCTCATAGCAATAGCTGCAATGTAAAGTCTACGGTGAGAGGTGCTGAGTTCTGGGCCTCTGATTACATGCAACCCATGCTACCTACAGAGGAGGTTGGAGACTTCCTTGAAAGATTTGAAAAAGGTGCTACACAGAGAAAATGGCCTAGGGACCGGTGGCCAAAGTTGCTGCAAACCGTATTACCGAGGGAGTTCGATTTACCATTTGATGGATTGGGACCAGGATGACTACTGCACCTTTAAAGAGGAAATCCTTCTTCAAGGGGAAGTTTGGCGTGTCATGGCTGGCCAGCAATGCTCCAGGATGGGAGAGGTGTCACTGGAAGGCCAAGAGATCAGAAAGCCAGAGAAATACAAGGTGTTGTGTTGCGGCCGCTTAGGTGAAGTGGTCAGCCCTGAACAGAGGGCACAACAGTCTGCGTCCAACATGAGGTATAGCCAACTGCCTTTTGAGAGCGAGTCTGTTACCCCTAGCAAGAGGGATCCTGTTGTGCCTGCAGGGGGTGTAAGTTGGTCCGGAATGGCTGCAGTGTTGCACCGTGACCACTTGGGGAAGTCAGCCTGTGGAGAAACCACAGAGGAGAGACTACGCACTCAAGTGAAGGCTATGACACCTGCTGCAGGAAATGGTAAGACTGTTTCAGTTTGTGGGACTGATTCCAAGGAAGTGAGAGTGTGTCCTTCAGGGAGTTCCACAATACAGATGGACATGGACTGGTTGCTGTGTGCTACCCTGAGTAGTGGGGAGGCACAGGGAACAGTCCAACGATTAGCAGGACTAAATATGAAAAAGGACATGGGGACTCTGCAGGTGCCTGCTATAATCCAGCAGATGGCTGGTGAAGTTAAACTAGGGGTGACCAAAACTGTCATGGCACCGTGTTCCCTAGTGCCAGGTGCTGCAGAGATGCCCAGGGAAACCTCCCAGGAGCCCGCAGTGACGGAGCAGAGGATTTCCCAGGTCAGCTATGGAGCTGCTGAAAATAGTGCCCCTTTAAAGAGAGAGAGTGCTGTGAAGCATGGCTCACAGGCTGCTCAGCTGGGTAATAGCCAGGGATTACCTGCAAAAACCACAGTGATGTCTGTATGCAAGGAGAATGCTGATGGTCATGCCGACAAAAGTGTTACTGTTGGTAAATATAATGTTATGGTTGGTGATGAGCTATCACAGCTCACTAAAGATAGCAGTGTTGATAGGAATATGATTGAAGATATGTTGTTGCCCTTTGCAACAGTATCCAAGGCTGCAAAGGTGTCCATGGATACTTCCTGGGAGCTCTGTGTGTTGGAGCCAGAGGTTGCCTGGGACAACTATGGTGCTGCTTTGGACAAGAGCGTACTTGAATCTAGTGAAAAGTTAAATGCTCATGGTGATAATGGGTTAACTGAGTCTGTCAGTACTGACAATATGTATGGAAGGGTTCCTGAGTTGAATGAAGCGCCATCAGAGCACGGTGGTGAGGGTGTGGTATTGCAACCTGTTGAGGTTAAAAATTTAGTGCCACAGATTTGTTTGAACAAAAGTGATATATGTGATGTGTCTGCTGAGCCACTCTGTCCTGTGTCTCCTCCGGCAGTTGATGGAGTACTGCGTAGTACCTCTGATTGGAGCACAGAGAAAGTAGACTGGGACAGATGGGCTGAAAACCTGTTGGCTTTGTTGAAAGGGACCTCTGCTTCCAACAGTGGAGTGGACACGACTTCTGCTGTGCTAAATGGAGGGACTGCAGAGCAGCTTATAGACAAGGGCACACTTGCTGTTGCTGCAGATGATCTCCCTCCCAATATGGACGGGCCAAGTGAGATTGAGCACATAGCAGAGATCGTGCCCACAAACCACAAAGGATCCAATGGTGTGGGAATGAATAGTGTGATCCCAAATGAGCCCGTGTTGGTGGAAGTGTCAGATGGCACACGTCAAGTGATTGGGGTCAGTAAACCAAATGTAGAATTATGTTATGACGGTCGGGTGTCAGGACAGTTGCTGGAAGAGGTTCATGTGCCAGTGGAGCTGGTGGATAGCGATGTTGCCATGGGAGACAACCACTCCCCGCTGTGCACTTGGTTTCCAGACACTGCACTGCCAAACATTGAAATGAGTTCTGACAAAGGTGTGGATGTTTCTGACCATGAGGAAAAGTGCGATGCATTGGTAAATGGTAAATATGATGATTTGGAAAAGTACGAGGCACTGGTAAATGTAGATCAGTTAGTTTCTGTGGGTGACCATAAGCCTAATAATGCACCTGAAGGTCATGAGGACATGCATGCGGATAACCCTGAAACATGTGATGTGGTGGGTAATGATGTGCTAGACACAGCTGAGCTAAAAGCTGCAGCTGAATTAGGCCCCCTACAGGTTCAGGAGGGTACTCTGGGAAGAGAAACTTTAAATAGCTTATCTGCCCAGAGGGAAAACTTTAAGGAAGTGGATAATTTAAAGAGGTCCCCTGACATAAAAACATCTGAAGAGCAAGACAATCGGTCTGTCCTTCAGAAGGAGAGTAGGACATTGCTGTCATCTGAGAATGTCAGAGACAAAAGGAAGCATGCAGTGTACGGGGGGAAACCAACCGAGCTAGGTTTTGTCAGTAAGAAGATGCATGTACATAGAATGCAGAGAGGGACTAAGGGAACCCCAATAAAAGAGCCCACACTTTTTGTGTTTAAAAGTGTGACCCCTTCAAAGGTAAAGGGAAACCGGCAGTTGAGAGTGCAGCGTAGCTTTAATGTTATCCGACACCTAAAACTCAGGCGTCAACCTCATCCTCAGAAAGGTCCCAAGTTTTGGAAATTCCTTAATGGGAAGGTGACTTGGGTGGCCCCAAGGAAAATAGAAAGGCAACGCTTTTGGAAGCGAACCCGTAAAAAGGCGCAGTGTCTTTTTAGAGCCCTAGTCCGTGTAGTAGGAGAACACAGGGAAAGTTGCCTCGTAAGACAGGAAGGAAAGTTTCCCTTTGAAAGTGATGTCAGTGAGGAAGGGGCTCATATAGGTGAAAGCTGGCACAGAGGTGCCAAAGTAAAGAGTTTGGGCTTGTGTGTTCTGCCCCCTACGGGATCAAAACAAAGGGGGGGGATATGTGGCAGTGCGGTATCCTGCCACGGTGGAAAGCACGATGGAGACCCAGGATTCTCAACCATAGAGGTTGAGGGGCTCCAGGCAGATCTCCTAATGCAGAGGAAACTGGTTTATCAGTTTCCTCTTTGGTTGGTAAAGCCTGTTTTGGGACCTGTAGCCTGGAGATTTCTTAGAGATTTGGGAGGGATGAAATCTCTAATCCTGGGCCCATATTTTGGGAGCAGCCAGCGTGCTGATTGCACAGGTGTGTGCAGGCCTTTTAGGGGAAGCCAGGCCATGATTCTGGGCTCCACCCCGGCAAACGGAGTCGGGAGGGCTCCACCCCAGCAGAAGGAGTCAGGAGGGCTCCACCCCAGCAGGAGGATTCCACCCCGGCAGGCAGGAGGTCTCTGCCGTGGAGTCAGGTGGGCTACACCTAGGAGAGGTGGAAGCCAGACTAGCTGTGTGCTAGTGCCATACTTTGGGAAGAGTCTGCAGGAGGCAGACTTAAAACTGCGTACAAGCCAGGAGGCTGAATACTGTTCATTTGAATTCGTGTGATGGTGGATACCCCTGCGTGGGAAACCTTTATGTTATTGAACTGTCATTTAAATAAAAGTGGGCAAACAGGCCCTTAAAAAAATAAGCGAGTTGCCGTGTGCTTTGAAGAAGCTCTACCACTTGAAGCGAGTTCCCACAATATATATAAATATATATGTGTGTGTGTGTGTGTGTGTGTGTGTGTGTGTGTGTGTGTGTGTGTGTGATTTTGCGCACCCGTGCCTCCCTGTAGAAGTATTTCTGCTATAGGGCGGCCGGGATGCGGTTAAGGATCTATTCACACAGGCATATGCATATTTTTTGCATGAACACAGGTTCTTGCTGGTAGAAGATCCTGCAGAAAATACTCATCTAAACTTGCTTTTAGATGCATTTAGACACATTTAGTTGCATACAGCGTTTAGATGTATACAATGCTTCTTTCATTCAAATGAATAGCTATACATTTATGTGTGTATGCATTTAGGCAAAATTGCGTAAAATCTTCAGACCTGTGAAGCCCTGGACACAGAGGTATCCTACGTTTTTTTTCTACACAGCTAAAAGTAGCACACATTTTCACAGGTAGGTGCACCTGTGTGTATTTGCTCATCGATTACTATAGGACTGCATAAAAATGATGCACAGTGCACATTTAAACGCACGTTTTTTTCTGTCCTTGTGAATGAGCCCTAAAGGTTTTAAAATAAAGCAATAAAGAGTGTTTGGAAGGAAATAAATGAATGATAATGTAGCAGAATGATGTCAAAAGACTTTTTTTGCTATAACATGGTATTATAGAAGAGTGAAGTTCTGCCTGTGTACATGCACTTGCTGTGTTATGTCTGGCTCATGTTCAGACTTTGCACAACTCATTAAGCAAAGGAAATAAATGCAGAGCTACTGTGCCAAATAAAGTCTGATCTGCAGACTTGCAGAATTAAACATAAACCACCTTTGTACTATTGAACAACTGCTTAAGTCTCAAGGGAATAATGTTTCCTGTTGGCCATAAGGCTCTGTATTAACTCCTCTCTCGTTTTGGGTGCCATAACATGCAAAATTATAATTACTTGCTTATTTAACTGCACAAATCCATGACAGAAAATAACATACCGCCTTATATTTTTTAGCTAAAGACATTTTGGGGGAAAAAAGGGAAAATAACTTAAAGGGGGTTATATACTTAAACTGGAGAGTGCAAATCTGCATAGAAACCAATCAGCTTCCAAGTTTTATTTCCAAACCGTAGCTTCCCTAGCAGTCTGATTATGTCCATATTTCTGTGCTCAAAGCGGTACATTTTTTTTGCATGGAAATATGTATTTTGTTTTTTATTGTAGGCCTGTAATTTTTAGGAATAACTCAGTGAAATCTGTCTGAACAAGAGTCTAGTAAACATCCCAGGTATGTTAAAATTTGAAACACGAAATCATAAATTATAATTTAATAAATAATCATAAAAAATAATATAATAATAATAAATTTAATTCAATAATATAATCAAACCAAAAACACTGAAATTTGAAATAGAGCGCCAAGTTCGCACATCGCTGAGCAAAGTCGCAAAATCGTTTTCAGTGTCTGACGAATTTCCCCACGAATCATTATCACTCGATTCTGCAAGTCGTTCTGATTTACTATCGCTGTTCTCTAGCCGGTCTAAAACCGATTTTGACCTAAAGGGACGCTTTTTGGACACCATGGACATTTCTCAGTTTCCAGGCAGAAAGAACAGTAAAAATGCAGGCAGGGCACAGGACAAAGCACTAGGGACAAAATGTAGGTGAAATGGTTTGATACAGTAATGTTTTACTATGTGATTTTAGTGTATTTAGTGAATGTCACTTCTACAATTTTCAAATTTCCCGCCAGTTCCGTCCCCGTACGTCCTCCGGCATTAGCCGGAGGACATTGCCGGGGATACTGCAGGGGGGACATCGCGGGAGCGCAGGACAAGGTAAGAGAAGAACAGATCCCGGAGCAACACTGCGGGGTATTCCCGAGTGTGGCTCGGGGTTACCGCTTGTGGTGCTGAAACTTTACCTCGAGCTACACTCGGGAATACCTCCAGGGAGGTTAATTGAACAACCTGAAGTTAGAAGCTGATTGCCATGCACAGCTGCACCAGATTCTGAGTGCACCAGTTTCCGTAAGGCTGGCCATACATTATACAATTTTCTTGAAAATTTTGCTTTAGATTTACCAAAAACCATATAATATGAGTTGAAACCTAAACAACACTTTCAATTGTATCCAATTAGGTGGGCCCTTGCAATACATAGTTGAAGGTAAATCTGACGGAAATTGGGCAGAAATTTAACAGAAAATTGTATAATGTATGGCCAGCCTTGGGCTAGGTTCACACCTATGCAGTTTGCATTTGATCCGTTTCTGCGGTGCATTTATGCGTTTTTGCACATGTGTTTTTGCCACATTTTTGATGCATTTTGCTTTTTTTTCAGCTTGTTGCTGGGCAGAATAAAATGCAAAACGCATCAAAAACACATAAAAAAATGCACTACATGCTTTTCTGCAGCATCTCTATTGAAGTCCATAGAACAAAAACGCAACATTTTGCATTTAAAAAAGTCCCTTTCCAAAAAACGCACTGGGTGAAAACGCAGAGATTTGAACCTGTCCCATAGGAAATCATGTCAAATGGACTGCTGTGCATTTCTGAAAAGCGGAAAATGCTGCGGAAAACGCATAGGTGTGAACCTAGACTAAATCTACCCCAAAGCATGTCAGAGCCAAATAAATAAAGAAAAAACAACACGCACATTTCTGCAATACATGCACATTTACCCATGTTATATACTCTACCTTTGAAGAGTTGTTGGTCTGGCAGAAATGCACTCAGCTCCTAATGCAGGTCATACATGGGTCGAATTCTGAAATAATTTTCTTTAGAAAATCAGAAATGTTGTGTGTTTTGTAATCCGATGGTGCCACCATTCGACCAACCAAGCCTTCAATTTCACTTCATGTTGCTACAGAAAATAATTTTTGGGGCAAAGAATTTTCTTTTCTTTGCAGGTCACAGTTCACACTCATTTCTTTTTCATTTATATTTCCTGCACGATTCTCCCATCATTGATTCGTTAGTTTTTCAAAAAATCCGATCACTCAAATTTGATGGTTGTACGAAAATCGTCCGTTTCTGTGACCCACTAATGGTGCAAAATTCGAAGGGAAATTCTTAGAAAAGATTTTTGAAAGAAAATTCCTTCCGAATTCGACCCATGTATGGCCTGCTTAAGTCCTGTTTTGGGCTGACAACACAATTTGAACATTGTTGTGGACTGAGTGGTGTCAACCCTGGCCAGTTCTCCTTTGCTACACTCTATAACCTCCCCCTATCTTATTCTCTACAACATTATTCTGTAGTCCCAAGATTATAACTAGGAGGTCTACCTGGACTCTTTGGGACTGATTTACTAAAGGTAAATAAGCTGATCACTTTGCAGTGAAAGTTTCTACTTTGCAAGGTAATTTTCCCTTAGCTTTGTGACATAGGCAAAGATCTGTTGACTTCCATCAGCCAATAATATGCAAGCAAAAATACTGCTGTTTTTTTTTTTTTTTGTCCTTGCATGTGATTGGGTTTTCTTTGCAAAGTGAGGTTTCAGCGCAATCACTAAGCTAAGGGAACATTCCTTTGCAGAGTGAACCAGTTATAGTTTTCAAAGGTAATAACCAGGGGTGGACTGACAACTCATGGGGCCCCCGGGCAATAGGGGATCATGGGGCCCCTGTGTCCTTGCCCAAACTCAAAAAAGCCTATGAAAAAGGTACCAGGGGCATCTCATGGGGCCCCCTACTGACCCCGGGCCCTCGGCCAGTGCCCGAGTTTCCAAATGGTCAGTCCGCCCCTGGTAATAACTGATCAAGCTATAAAACTTGCTGCTTTTCCTGTTGCTCCACCATACTTGCTGCAAATTCTTGCGTGTCACATATTGATGTCTACAATAACAAAAAAGAGGACTACAAGTGTTTGATTCTGTATTTATTTGGGGGAGAGGGTTTGTGGTTAACTTTTTTCCTGTGTGCCAATTTATAAAAGCGAATATTGAAAAATTTCTTTTGACTATGCATTGTCTTGCACGCTTTTTACTAAGCAAGTCTAAATATGGTTTACTATGAAATTCAATGTCTAAAACCAACATCATTGGACTACCTGGCTCTTAAAGTAAACCTGCTACAAAAGTCAATGCATATTCAGCATATGACACATAAGCAGAGGTTACCTTGAGGGAAAACTGCATGTCAAAAAAATCCATAGATTCAGAGATACATACAAGCGTGACTTTTACACAACATGCAAGAATTGTCTACAGCTTTAGATGCAGCCATATGCATGTTTTCATCATATGCTCAGTTTGCATTTGCCAATATTGTGACAGGTTTCCTTTTATGTACATGCTCACTTTGCAGAGAAAGAGAGTTGGAAAAGTGTTTCCCATAGTGGATTTGTTTTCCGGCAGTAGAATCCAAACTCTTATGTTACAATACCTAGGAAGATCTTGGACAGAAGTAGAAACATATCTGTAGCATCTATACCTGCCATGTCCTATTAACATACTCCAATATGTTATCAAGGAAGGGTAATAACACAGGCAGTACATGTTCTTCATAAACACAGATTATTCTGCTTTTTTGTACCATGTGAAGTGCAATAGGCTATATTTGATGTAGACATACCGCAGCAGCTCTGCGTAAAATCATATATATATATATATATATATATATATATATATATATATATATATATATATATATATACACATACATGATTTTGCATTTACCAGTAGGGGGCATGCGCGCATGTGTCACCCTACCTATGCTGTCATTGGCTCCTGTAGGTGTCAATCACTGGGTCCTGGCCAGTGATTTATGACCAGGACTCAGTGATCAGCGGAGTGAACGTAACCAACACAAATCTCTCTCCTGTCTGCAGGGAGGTGTTGGTTTTTATCTTTCTGCAAACAGGGAGATAAAAGCCAGCACATCTCCTAGTAAAACACTACACAATACACAGGGAAATCACAACACAGTACACAGTTAACCCTTTGATCACCCCAGATGTTAACCCTTTCCTGCCCAGTGTCATTAGTACAGTGTCAGTGCTTTCTATTAGCACCGACCACTGTAGTAGTGTCACTGGAGATGTCAGTGGCAGTTAGTCAGCTCCCACCCAGTGTCAGTTAGTACGACGAGCATTCTGACATTATCGCAGTCTCACTGATCGCCGCCATTACCAGCATAAAAAATAAATACGAATTCCAATATATATGCCACCATTTGCCGACGCTATAACTTTCATGCAAACCAATTTTTATACACTTATTGGGATTTTTTTTTTTACCAAAGACATGTAGCAAAATAAATTTTGGCCTAAATTTATGAGGAAATTTTATTTTTTTTTGGATATGTTTTATAGCAAAAAAGTAAAAATGTTGTGTTTAAAAAAAATGTCAGTTTTTTTTCATTTATAGCGCAGAGAATAAAAATCCCAGTGATTATCAAATACCACCAAAACAAAGCTCTTTCGATTTAAAAAAATGCAAAACATGGCCTGGTCATGAAGGGGGGGTGAATCTTCCTGGGGGCAAGTGGTTAAAGTTGAATTCCAGAGACCCTGATTTTAACAAGGGAGAAGTTAAAGGTCCTTAAATACAGTATGTAGTATAGTTCAGTTTTTTTTTTTTTAGTTATCAGCCAAAAAAATCAGCATTTTATGTGCTTCTGGAAATACAGCTGAAAAGTATACCTTGTGGCACCACTCCAAGCTGTAGATGGAAGGAAAAACATCACCCCACCCGCAAGTGCGAAGAGGGGAGCATGAGCCCGAGCGATTCTAGTGTCAGCCAATACAAGTGAAGGGATGGACACTGCTCAACTCACACCAGGAGTCCAATGTTAAGGAATGGCCTCAGCCGCCATTCTGGCCATGCCCTCTGCGTTTCACCCCGCCCACCAGGGCTTGGTCACGGAGGTCACCTCTGTGACCAAGCCTTGGTGGGTGGGGCAAAATGCATCAGTGGGTGTGGCCAGACGCCAGTTGAGGCCGTTCCTTAACATTCCTTAAAGCGGAGCTCCACCCAAAATTGGAAGTTCTGCTTTAAAGACACCTGGAGGGCCATAGTTTGGAGAATCCTGGCCTAGGCGATTGGAAACGGAAGTCCCCTCCCTCCCCGTAGTCTTCTGGGACCTGGCACACGTTCCAGAAGACTACGGGACCATTCAGAAAGTGCAGCGCTACTCGCACTGCAAGTGAAGACACAAGCTGTCACAGCTGGGTGCCCACACTGAAGATGCTGATGCTGGGAATACAGGCCAACCGGTAAAACAGACTGCGGGGAGGACACCACGGGATCGAGGGACAGGTAAATAGCTGTTATTTAAAGGTCAGCAGCTACAGTCTTTGTAGCTGCTGACTTTTATTTTTTTACAGTGTGACTGGAACTCCACTTTAACATTGAACTCCTGGGGTCGGTTGAGCAGCGTCCATCCCTTCACTTGTATAAGAAATATAGCTGTTATTGTACTTCTGGTCTCAACTGACACCCGTGACAAAACTTAGATCAGTGGTGTCAAACTGGCGGCCCTCCAGCTGTTGCAAAACTGCAAGTCCCATCATGCCTCTGCCTTTGAGAGACATGGTTGTAACTGTCAATCTTGCAATGCCTCATGGGACTTGTAGTTTGGCAACAGCTGAAGGGCTGCCAGTTTGCACCCATGACTTAGATTGACAGTAGTGCTGCTGTCTAGCCTCCTCCCCTCTCCATACACCATCTTAGCCGCAGGGTGTATTTACTGACTTTCAATGGGCATTATATAGCTACTTGCTGTCTCTGCAGATCAGTGATCACTGAAGAAAGTCCTTCATCATTGATTCTATTGATCATCATCATTGAGATGTCATGATTGAATTCCAAGAGCTGCAAAGGAAGTTGATGTTGAATAAATCATGTCCTTTAGGAGCAATCACATGCCCTCCATTCAATGTGACTCTATGGCATACTTTGTTTTGTACACTTTTTAGCCTACAGAAATCAATCCCTACCATGAAAGGACTAGTTGGTTGTGTTTTCCCTCTCAAAAGTTCTCAGTTGTATGATGTTCCCTCCTTCAGCCCTATTGTGTACCGTAGTACAGGAAAAGTGGACTGTGCAAGTCACATGACAACTGCTTTGAAGCAGAAAAGGGGTACTTTAACTTATATTTTTCTATAGAATGGCTTGAATTTGCTCAAGATACATAGGGGTTGATTTATTAAAGGAGTAGAGCATGGTCACTTTGCAAAATACATTTTTACTTTGCAAGGGATTTTTCACTTACCTCAATATGGGGAAACTGTGCTGATAGGCAATGCAATGCTAACAGGCAAAAATGCTGTTTTTACAATTTTCCTAGTTTGTGATTGGATATCCTTTGCAAAGTGGATTTTCAACACATTAACAAAGGAAAAATTCACTTTGTAAATTACCTTAGTAAATCAGGGTCATAGTGGTTTCAGTGGAACAAGCTGTTCTAATGAATGGACACATGTACTTATAGCTGCTTATGCAAAGAATGGCCTTGTGATGACCAGCTGCATTGCAAAACAGAATCTTTAGATATGGTTGTTAGCCAGAAAAATGAATTACTTCTGTAATAATAAAATAAGAATGTTGCATTCTAAATAATGCTAATGAGAAAAATAATCATAGAGTGTAGTTAGTTGGGTGTGGTAGGTCAAAACAGGGTTTGGATTGTGTAGATGACAGAGGAGTTGATTTTCTAAAGGCAAATAGACTGTTTACTTTCCAAATGCAATTGCACTTGTTTTCCCCAGGGCTTAGTAAATGTGATGAAGCTCCACTTTGTAAAGAATACCCAATTCAGTGCAAAGAAAATTAAAAAACTACACTTTTGCTTGCACATAATTGAATAATGGAAATCAGTGATGGCAAGTTTCTTCACATTCACTAAGCTCTGGGGAAATTGTGTGCAACTGCATTTGCAAAGTGCACAATTTCTTTACCTTAATAAATCAACCCCACAGAAACATAGAAGAGTCATGGAATAAAAAGACCAAGTTGTTCAGTCTGCCCCTTTTCTCTTTTTTTTGTTTATATATTTTTTTTCTTTTTGTCTGAGTGTAGATCTATTTTTGTCCCAAGCATGTTTAAATTCCATTACTGTTGATTGACTCACTACCTGTGCTGGGGGTTTTTCCAAACATCAACTACATTTTTGGTCAAATATTACTTTCTAAGGTTCTTTTTTAAATTTCCTCCTGCTAGTTTGAGGTCATGTCCCTGTGTTCTTGATCTTAGATTCATATTGAAAATACTGACCTTGTTTTATGAAAATATTTTAATCATGGTTCCCCTTTCCCTTCTTTCCTTAAAACTGTACATATAGCTCCTGCAGTCTCGGTATGTTTAATCCCTCAGACCATTCACCATTTTGTTGCTCATCTCTGGACTCATTCATTATCTCTTTGTAAGTCAGGTCTCAAGAGCTGGACACAGTATTCTGAATGAGATCTAACTCAAGATCTTTATAGGGTAATAAGGACTTCTTTCCTCCTGCTGGTGATCCCTTTAGTGATGCAGAGGGATTTTATCCTCTTGTCATGTGTTTGTGTCAAACGCTGTGGTCTGGTAAACCTGAAAGCTGTTTGTAAATCAAGTAGAAGGGATTACACCTCCAAGGATCATTTTATGGATTTAAAGAGGTTCTTTAGATCATATGATTTGCGTATGGTCATTTGCAAATATATCGTTCAATTGGGTGGATCGTGGGGATATTATAATACAGTAAATAATGTTATTTGTTATATGTTAGCAATATTTATATGATTTTTTTCCTTGTAAATGTGTTGTTCTTTTAACTCCAGCATTGTTTTCTACTGTTTTACACATTATTGCATGCTTTTCAATAATCCTTAATACCACAAGTAAATTTATTGTACAAATTAGCCAATCTCTGCTTAGTCCTTGCACTAAAACTTATTGGAATGTATCCTTTCTCCCTTGGCAAACCTTGGATTGTGTACACATTGCGAAAATTGTCAGTTAAATTATAAAATTAATAATCCTACACTTTTAGACCTGACTTGCTTAAGTATAGTATATGGATATTGAAATCTAAAAATACTGCCTGTTGCAACATTACTTTTCCTATGCCTCTCTTGCAGTGACTACGTAAATAGTGGTATTCACAGTGCTCCTTTGTTTCAAGGGTTTCTGAATGCTGTAAGTTTTTTTATTATATCTTTTTATATTATATATATATATTTATATTATTATATTTTGTGTTATTATGTATTCAAAAACAAAAAAAAGCCAATCATTATTATGGAATCTAAATATTCAAAAAAATAAATTTCCACATAAGTTCAGATTTGCAAAATTAAAATGTAGTTTATAAATATATTATTTGGCTGTCCAAGGATGACCCTTTGAATTAGAAGTGATAACTCGGAAGTCTGACAGTTTCTTCTATGAAAACTGTTTGACTTTTTCCTGATATCAAATGAATCTCAGTATTACCTGGCAGAGCTGTGTCATAAAAGGAATGTAAATAATTAAAGGGCTCTACGCTAATATTATAATAGTTACTTAGGAGTTGGAAGACCACATGTGTTATCAGCACAGGTTCAGGCAGCAGACTGGGGAGCAGATGTCAAATATCTTGGGACCTTTTACCTCTTGCTTTTACTTAGCTCTAACCATTACTTTGGCTTTTTCATAAATCAGTGGTATAGCTTTACCATGGTGGCACCGCTGCTTTTCAAATTAAAAAAATCTTCTGGTACATTTAAAAAGACCAGCAATCATATTTAAAAATATGGCTTCTACTTTTTTTAATTAATGGAGCAAAAACAAAAGGCAAGGGGAGGAAAGTTACATGACATGTAAAATCATGTGCCCAAACTCTCCTCCAATCATGGAGTTACACTGGGGTGCTTAGAATGGTCAGTTCTAATCATTTTCTTAAAACCTATATCCCCAAAGAAAACTGATTCTAAGGTGCTTAAAAAATGTTATCTGGAGTTGGGCTTTTATTTGTTAGGTACTTACAAAAAGACCATTTAAATCTACTAGTCTATCTGGCACTACCCTCTCCAGGCAATGTTGCTGTCTATGGGTGTCTTTGTTAATCCTTCATAGTTAGAGGAGCCATTCCAAAGCTGGGTATACACAGTTTTTTCTCTCAACCAGCCGGTTGAAAAAAAAAAAAAAAAAAGAACGAACATCCCCGCATACACACAACTGATGTGGATGCAGGGATCTACCCTGCCGCACTATTCTGGCAGCAGGGACTACCCCTCCAGTCAAAATACACAGATCAGTGTTGTAGCCATTGTCTGCAAGCACTTATCGAATTCTGGTTTTCCATCAGGACCGTTCAACAGAAGCTAGTCTAACAACCAGCTTCTATTGAACAGACGGGGGTATACACACAGAGAAAGAGGACTGCTTCCTGCTTAACCTGCCAATTTTTTGGTCCATGCATACCCAGTTTAAGACAGGAAGAGTGTTACTGGTTGGATCGCCAGGTAAAAATAAAGGAAAATGCCTAAAACAGAACACTAAAGCAGCCACCACATCTAAAAATTGGCAAGCTGTAATATATACAATTTTGTTTAGAGTTTGGAGATTTTTTAATTTTGTACAGGAATATCAGATTCAAAAAAGATAAAATGTAATAAATAGAAAAAATACACATACTTTTAAAGCTTAACAAATAAACTTTGAAATTCCTGTAAAATTCTTTAAAATGTTATAATCTGTTTCAAATGTTTGTTCAACATTTCATACATTCTGAAAAAAAAATCTAATACTAGTTACAACGATTTAAAGGAATTCTATAGTTACAGCATACACTTTTTTTATAACAGTTTTTTTTTTTTTTTAATTTCAGGTACTTATATAGCGCTGTCAATTTACGCAGTGCTTTACATATAGATTGTACATTCACGTCAGTCCCCAACCCTCAAGGGGTGTATAATCTAAGGTCCCTAACTCACATTCATACATACACATACTAGGGACAATTTAGACAGGAGCCAATTAACCTACCAGCATGTCTTTGAAGTGTGGGAGGAAACCCATGCAGGAACAGGGAGAACATGCAAACTCCAGGCGGGTGGTGGTGCTGTGGTTGGGATTTGAACCAATGACCCTAGTGCTGTCAGGTGGAAGTGCTAACCATTTAGCCACTGTGCTGCCCCATTAATTACTTAATGAGTAAATTTTGAATTTCATGTATAAATTCTTTAAAATGTTATGATCAGAACATTTTTATTCAAACATTTAACCAGTTTTTTAAAAAAAAAAAAAATTAACCTCCCTGGCGGTATGATTATTTCAGATTTTTGGTGCTGAAAGCGGTACCATTATTTTGCATGGAAATTTGGCGTTTTATATTGTAGGCCTGTAATTCTTAGGAATAACTCACTGAAATCTGTCCGAACAAGAGTCTAGTAAACATCCCAGGTATGATAAAACTTGAAACACGAAATCATAAATTATTACATTGCCGGGGACACTGCAGGAGGGACATCGCAGGAACGCAGGACAAGGTAAGTGATCGAGGGATCGCGGAGCAGCACCGCATGGTAAGCCCGAGTGTAGCTCGGGGTTACCGCTTGTGGTACTGAAACTTTACCCCGAGCTACACTCGGGAATACCGCCAGGGAGGTTAATAGTAAATTTATCAAACAGCATGATTCTGAAAGAAAAAAATATAATACAAATTACAATGATTTAAAGAAATTCTATAGTCACATCATATACTTTTATTTTCTAACATTACCCCTGAAATGGCATTACAAACAATAGTTACTTTTCGCAATCCAATATAAGCTTACTTGAAAAATCTCCTTTCATGTTTGTGAGTTCTGCCTGTCTGCTGGTCATCTCTTTCCACAACTTCCTGGATTCCCTGCATGCTTTGCAGCTTCTCCTCTGCTGTTTATTTTCAATTTCTAAGGACTAAATATCCCATGATCCCTTGCTGCATTCAATCAGTGATTCCTGTACTGACTCCGCCTCCTAAAACTCCTCCCCTCTAAAGCTCTGTAAGGCAGGCTCTGTGAAATGTGTGAAACAGCTGTCTCTACTCACAGGAAATAGTGAGTATGTGTCACAGAATTCAAGAAAGTAAATGTCGGAGGATCTTAATAAGTTTACAAAGTTGAAAACTATTTCAATTAATAGGAGCAGGCTAGCAGTAATTTAAATACAATGTGGAAATGAATGTGATTTAAAATTTTGACCATAGATGCACCATAGGGGACACTATCACACTGACCCCTGACATTTGAGAAACATGACATTTCCTAAAGATTTAGGGACTTTAAATATTGGCACTATACAGCCTTGTGTTGATTTAGAGCAGTGTTTCTCAACCTTTTTTCAGTCAAGGCACCCTTGAAAATAATGGACCGTCTCGAGGCACCCTTTAAAATTATGGACAGTCCCAAGGCACCCTTTAAAATTATGGACAGTCCCGAGGCACCCTTTAAAATTATGGAAAGTCCCGAGGCACCCTTTAAAATTATGGACAGTCCCGAGGCACCCTTTAAAATTATGGACAGTCCCGAGGCACCCTTTAAAATTATGGGCAGTCCTGAGGCACACTTTAAAATTATGGGCAGTCCTGAGGCACCCTTTAATATTATGGACAGTTCCGAGGCACCCTTTAAAATCATGGAGTCTTGAGGCACCCTATTCTAAAATGGGGTGCCTCAAGACTGTCCATAATTTTAAAAGGGCACCCCATTCTAAAATGTGAAAAACTATTCTAATAGTTTTATATAACGCAGCAACATCAACACATGTAGGACACCCAATGTTAGAGGTGATTTATTTTTCCAAACAAATATACGTTTGCACACTGGTACTGACTAGTATTCCAATATTTCTCTTCTCCCTCAGTTTTTCTCCATCACTAAGCTAATGTGACCCCAGCACTGATGGAGAGGGGTGGGGGAGAGTCAAACTAGGATGCTGTGCAGGCAGCTGACATCCTCCTTATCATCTGATGATGTCATTGGTTGTCAGGACACCAGGGGCTAGAAGGTCGTAATGGTGCACAATGGAAACTTGTGGCTTTGTGTAACTAGAAGACAAGACTTTTTGCACCCGCTGGCTTGTATACAAGTTTTGGGCAATTTTTAGACATTTTGCCAAGGCACCCCTGGAGAAACCTCAAGGCACCCCAGGGTGTCTGGGCACCCTGGTTGAGAAAGGCTTATTTAGAGACGTATCCAGTTATGGTCCCTGGGTAACCATAGCTCTCCCAAGGGGGACTATAATTGATAGTAATAATAATAAAGCTTATATGGCTGACACCAGGGCAATAGAGTGACTTCAGAACAAAATTAAAAGAGTTTTGCTGCTGATGAAAGACTTAAAGTGGTTGTAAATCCAATGTTGTGCAAATGCTGAAGATTGCCATAAATAAATACCTTCGAGTGCACTGTGTCTGATTGCCTATTGTAAAAATGTTTCTGTCAATCCATGTTTGTGATACAGCCCTTCAAAGTTGTCCCTTTCTGTGGACATGGCAGCAGCCCGGAGCTTGGGAGGTATAGTAGTGACATCACCGGTCTCCCCTCCCCGTTCTGTATGCCGTCATGCCTGTGCTTGTGGACAGCAGAAGTGCTAGTGGAATGATCTCACATCGGCTGCCCATGCCCCCTGATGAGTCCTGTCCAATCAGACACCTGGATCTGCACCACCTGACTTCCTCCCCTTCCACAATGCTGAGGCACACAGCTGCCAATACAGGAGCAGCAGGAGGAGGAGGAGGGGGAGAGGTAGAGGGAGGGAGATCTGTGCATGAGTGTTCAGGAGACACAGTCACTTCTTGTGCTAGTGCATGAGTAATTATGTAGGCTGTCAATCAAAGAAGAGGAAGCATGGCGACACCATTTTATTACCTGTGACGGATTTGTTCAATGAGGGATAAAGAGAAAGACAGCAGAAAAGTGCCTGGTCCTTTTCCAGGCAGACTGGGGGTGGATGCATTGTTCTCCTGTGCGGGTTACGGTAATGTGATTATGTCAATCTAGATTTTTTGGGTTTACAACCACTTTAACCACTTCAATAGCGGGCACTTTTATCCCCTTCCTGCCCAAGCCAATTTTCAGGTTTCAGCGCTCTCACGCTTTGAATGACAATTACGCGGTCATGCAACACTGTACCCAAACTAAAATTTTATCATTTTGGTCACACAACTAGAGCTTTCTTTTGGTTGTATTTAATCACCACTGGGGTTTTTATTTTTTGTTAAATTAACAAAAAAAGACCAAGATTTTGAAAAAAACACGTTTTTCTTTGTTTCTGTTATAAAAGTTTGTAAATAAATAATTGTTCTTCATAAATTTAGGTCAAGATGTATTCTGTTACATTTCTTTGGTGAAAATAACCCAAATCAGTTTTTATTATTTAGTCTGTAAGTTATAGAGTTCACAAACTATATGATATATCTGAAAATTGATCAATCCTGAAGTACTGACAGCCAATCTAATTTCTTGAGGCCCAAAAATGTCAGAACAGTACAGATATCCCCCAAATGACCCCTTTTTACAAAGTAGACAGTCCGACGTATTTCATAAGAGGCATGGCGAGTTTTTTGAAGTTGTAATTTTTTTGTCATAATTTTTCGGAAAATTAAGAAATTATAAAAATTATTTTCACAATTGTTTTTTACATACTGTCACCAGTGCAGTACAGCGTCAGCATATAACTGGTGTGGTGGTGATCAGGGACACTGGCTGGTGACAGTACGAAAAAAAAAATTATAATTTTTTTTTAGTTTTTTTTAGTTTTCATAAACATTTTTCTCTTTTTTTTAAGATTTATTTTTCATATTGCACTATGACCAAAGTAGTATAATGTTGCCATAGTAACTTTGTACTACTTTGGGGAAGTGATCAGTATTTCCTTTTTTTTTTTACACAGTTTGATTGCTTATAGCAAATGATCTCTTTGCTATAAGCACGCATTTAGCTGAATGAAATCGATTCATTCAGGGTTTTTTTGTTGTGATTAGCTGTGATTGGCCATGGCTAATCAAATGACACAGATGGGCTGTGATTGGTCCAGCCTGTGCATGTGGTCGCTGTGACCATTCACAGCCAGACACAGGCATGAAAGGAAGCCATCCATTGTATACAACTGTCATGTGACCTGCTGTGATTAGTCACAGCAGGTCACATGGTACTGGCAAAGGGGCCGCTATACAGATCTGCCATCGGCCGTGGCCGAGGTACACGGCCGGTGACAGATCTCCACAGTGCTGCCCTGCGGGCATGCACAATGCACGGTCCAGGAAGGACGCCATATGATGCCCTCCCGGAGAGACGAATTGTTCGCCTGGCCGTCATTTGACCATAGACCGGGCGGCAAGTGGTTAAAGTATATGTCAACCCTCACCTTGTAAAACAAGCCATTCAGTTAAAGGCAAAACATTTGTGTATAGACATAAAAAAACATTATATATAGCTTCCCTGTTCTATAAGTGATCACTTAATCTCTAAGCTTCTAATGCAGCTCAGAACAGAGAGCTGGGAGAGATGAAACAGTAGGACACTAAATCTTCAAGTGAATGGTTATGCAGGGATGGCATGTGAGCAGAAGTCTGATCGCAAGAGGGTAGACTGAGTTCCTAGCAGAGCTGGAGAACTGACCATGCTGTGCTCTCATGCCTAGTTTGGTCAGTTTTTAATAGGAATACAAAGAGACTGGCAGGAACACCAGGGATTTCACACAAAGGAAGCTATACAAAGAGAACAGGATACTTTCTCATGCAAGTACATTGTACAGGAGGCACATGTCAGGAATATGAAATGTTGGGTTTGCAAACTCATTAACAGCAACACAAGCAAATAAGTAAAGTAAATAGTTTTGAGGTAGACATCTACATAAAGTGAACCTGTCACAAACTCAGGCAATCCAAGTAGAGAATATAATGAAACAGGGAGTACGCTTTATTAATGTTCAATCACAACTACATGTCAAAATGTTTAGCAGATCTAGAGCTATGTGTAGATACATTTTTATCCAAAGCTTGAATTTTCCAGTAAAAGTTGATCTTAGCCTTACCCCTCTCACTTCCCAGGCCACCTATTTAGTTATTTAGATTCAGAATCGGAATCCGAAGACACGTAAAAGAACAGCCTTTTTTCAGAGCATAAACTGGGCCCTCTTGCTTCTGCCTACATACTGCAGGCCATATAAGCACTGCAAAAGGCACAGCTCCTGGAACTCAGGACCCACAACTTTCAGCTGTAGGACAACTTGTGAAAGACCAAACAGTAACTTACATCTCTTCGGCAGAAGCAGGCAGCCCTAGAGAGAGATTTCCCTGAAAGCTCCAAAGAACCATTTATCTGAGTATGGAGTAGTAAGAGGAGGGAGGAATTCCTTTGTGCTACCCTAAGTGCTGCCATATTGGAAATTCATTATCAGTTGAAAATATTGCCAAACTTTTTGGGGATTGGCGATTATGTAAAGTGGAGGAGAGGAAGTATACCGACACTGATAGACCCTTCATCCTACCGAGAGATATATATTGAGCCATTTTTGCCAACCATGAGAGTGGGAGGCAACACTTGCTGGTGAGTGTACAACTGATAGGGGGAACACCATTTTCTTTTCTCACGTGGTGGTTACTTTGAGGTGTTTGAAGAATCATTTGGCAGATAAAGATCATTCTTTGGACTTTTCTTGGGACTATACAATTATCCTTATTTATTTTTCATTTTTTATTATTTTTCTTACACATTTCTTTTCACGTATATATTTATGCGCTACTGGACCACTTTTGAGTGCTCATTTATGTGTTGCATTTGATATTTTTTGAAGTAGCAGCATTTTGTTTTCATTTATTTATTTGTTTATTTGTGCTTTATACATTTTTCACACAGATAGTGCAGTTTTTCACTTTCACACCTATTTAGTTCAATTGATGGGCAGCTACCTTAACCAGTAAATGGCTATGCAGGAAGTGAAGGTTATGGCAGGGCTCAACATTTTCGGAGAAGTCAAGATTTTTGAGATTATGGAAAAATTGACACTCTTTATGAAAAGAGGAGCCAAAACCACACTATAAGAATTGGAATACCTCAAAAGGGAGGTGAATCTTTGTGGAATGGATGGTTGGATTGAATTAGGTGAGAGTTCAATTCTGCTGGAAGTAAAATATAGTTGCTTGATGCAATACCCAGAGAGACAATAGGATGGATGATGATGGCATATGTATCGCTGTACCTTACAGTATTATATTTCTGTAGGGATGTTTTTGTGCCCTCTGATGAGACTGTACATGCTTGTTAATGTCTTGGACTTGTCTCTTTTATTTTTGTGATTGCATTTACATGCTCTGGAATGTCGCAAACTGTTCAATAAAACGTTTCTGATTTAAAAAAAAAATGTATAGCTGCATGCATCAAATATTCTATATGTGAGCTTTTCAGGTGACAAAGCAAATTGGAAAAAATATCAGTAGTTTGTTTTAGTTTTACTTATGAATTGTACCGGGAATATACAATATAATGCTAAACTGCAATGAACTGAAGCTAAGTTGGGTAAATCTTATGTACTAGTTTAATCGTTCTTTTATTAAAGTGAATACCTAATACAAATGGTTCCTCCAGGAGTTAGACACAATTTAAGGATTTTATTATGCATATGATAACAAGAGACATGCTGATAGGAGGAGAGAGAAGAGTAACAGAAGAGTAACAGAATTATGAGCTCATCAGTGTGCTGCTTCTCCATTTACTGTCCAACATAGAAAAATCAGGCCTTGCCTTGCTAGAAAGGGCTATATGGAGTGTGTAAATCTTAGGACTGTATGAACAGAAATTCAATGCCATTGGTAAGTAAAACAGTCTGGTCAGTGCACAATTTGAGCACGACACTTTTTATTATTTTTATAGATTTATTTAATTATTTATTTATTTATTTATTTTTTTCTCACCCCACGTTTGTCACTTTTACTTATGTGTGTGTTTTTCTCACAGGATGGAGGGTGTGGGTCCTCGGGCCTGCCCTGAAGTCTAGGGGGAGGATGTGTGGCCTTTTGGTTCCTTCCTCCCCTGTCCCTGGGGGGTTTTCTCTTCGGGAGAGCCCCCCGACCAAGTACTGGATGTCCGGCTTCGGCTGGACATAAGGAAAGGTGGTCCACCAGGCCTTTTGGCCAGGAGGACCAAACGGGAACCTTGTCCCTGTCAGGAGCTTCGTGCCCCGGGGGATCAGGGTAGTGGTCCAACCCCTTCGGGGGTAGGACAAAGCACACCCCTAAGTGCACTTTTTGTGTAGTGAAACACTTACGGGTTTTTCGTTCTAGTTTGCACGTTTGCGGACTAAAAAAAAAAAAAAAATTGGTAAGTAAAACATTTCCTATACAGTATGTATTTCAGCTGTATATTTATCTGTTTGGCTGGAGTTAATTTTTATTTGAAATGGGCACATGCATTGGGGTTGTTACTAAAATTGGAGAGTGCAAAATCTGGTGCAGCTCTGCATACAAACTAATCAGTTTCCACATTTTTTGGCAAAGCTTAATTGAACAAGCTGAAGTTAAAAGCTGATTGGCTACCATACCCCAATAACTCATTATTAGAAGAGAAACATAACCCTTTCTCTACAAAAAAAATAATTTTACCCTTTCATGTGAGTGTAATAGTGGCTGTGAATAAATTTGAATCTGTTCCGCAGAATATACAGTTGTGTCCAAAATTATTCAACCCCCAATGCTGTAAAGGGGTTTAGGGACTATAGTGTACATTTGGAATTGTATTCAGAATCAAATCCTACAAGGACGTTGTAACTACCCAAATGCAACTAAAATGACATCAATTGTTTATGTAATACAGTAGTAAATGGTTCTTATGTGGTTTCTTCATTGCCACAATTATTCAACCCCTTAAAGACTACCACTCTGAAGAACAGAGGTTCATACAGGTGCTTTCCATCAGGTATTGAAAACACCTGTGGATGTCACCGAGCAGCAATCAAGCATAATAAGCACCAATTAGGCAGCTTTAAAATGACTGTGATACTCAGCTCCTTCTAGACATTTACTGGTGTGGTTACAAACATGGTGAAGGCAAGAGAATGGTCCAGGAAGACAAGAGAAGAGGTGATTTCTCTTCACAGGAAGGGCAATGGCTATAAGAAGATTGCAAAGATGTTAAACATACCAAGAGACACCTTAGGAAGCATCATTCGCAAATTCAAGGCAAAGGGCACTGTTGAAACGCTACCTGGTCGTGGCAGAAAGAAGATGCTGACTTCGACTGCTGTGCGCTACCTGAAGCGTAGAGTGGAGAGAAGTCCCCGTGTGACTGCTGAGGAACTGAGAAAAGATTTGTCAGATGTGGGTACAGAAGTTTCAGCCCAGACAATAAGACGCACACTGCGTAATGAAGGCCTCCGTGCCAGAACTCCCAGGCGTACCCCCTTGCTGTCTCCAAAGAATAAGAAGAGTCGACTGCAGTATGCCAAAAGCCATGTGGACAAACCACAAAAGTTGTGGGATAGTGTTCTGTGGACTGATGAAACAAAATTAGAACTGTTTGGGCCCATGGATCAACGCTATGTTTGGAGGAGGAAGAACAAGGCCTATGATGAAAAGAACACCTTGCCTACTGTGAAGCATGGTGGAGGGTCAATCATGCTTTGGGGCTGTTTTGCTTCTGCAGGTACAGGGAAGCTTCAGCGTGTGCAAGGTACCATGAATTCTCTTCAGTACCAGGAGATATTGGATGGAAACGTGATGCAGTCCGTCACACACCTGAGGCTTGGGAGACGTTGGACCTTTCAACAGGACAATGATCCCAAGCATACCTCCAAGTCCACTAGAGCATGGTTGCAGAGGAAAGGCTGGAACATTTTGGAGTGGCCATCGCAGTCACCAGACTTAAATCCGATTGAGAACCTCTGGTGGGACTTAAAGAAAGCAGTTGCAGTGCGCAAGCCTAAGAATGTGACTGAACTGGAGGCCTTTGCCCATGAAGAATGGGCGAAGATACCCGTAGATCGCTGCAAGACACTTGTGTCAAGCTATGCTTCACGTTTAAAAGCTGTTATAACTGTAAAAGGATGCTGTACTAAGTACTAAGATTGAATGTCACTTGGGGGTTGAATAAAACTGATAATGCTGTGAGCACAGAAAAGACATTTGTGGTTATTTCATTATAACTGTTATGTTATATTTGTCTGACCTACAAGTGCCTCTTTAATGTAAATGTAAGCAAGATGACTGAATGATCAAAAGCAATGTCAAACTGGCCAAAACACTCAATTTCAGTGGGGGTTGAATAATTTTGGACACAACTGTAGGTGTTTCTGAACGATGAATTTAAACATAAAAGCTAGATTTCTATAATTCAGTGAAAATTTTCTCTCCTTGTCCTCTCACTTTTGTATTATTCTGTCAATTAGCATGATTTAGGCTCCGTTCACACCAATGCATTTTTTAGTGCTTTTTGCAGAAACGCACTACAGTCCTTTTAACATGGTTTCCTATGGAACATGTTCACATCTATGCTTTTTTGATCTGCTGCATTTTTGGAAAGGGTCAGGACTTTTTAAAGCACTGGAGAAAGCATCATATGTATGTATGTGAACCTGTAAAACAAGCCTCAGTGAAGGGGACAGGTATAGGGGTTAATTTACTAAAATTGGAGAGTACAAAACTTGGTGCAGCTCTGCATAGAAACCAATCAGCTTCCAGGTTCCAAGCTTAACTGAACAAGCTGAAGTTAGAAGCTGACCCTACCATGCACAGCTCCACCAGGTTTTGCATTCGCCAGTTTTAGTAAATCAACCCCATAATGTTATCTTGTTTTTCATGACAAGAAAAGTAATGCTTAATTGGTAATTCTAAAGATTAGAACAGCTCCTATTTTAACCCCCCTGGTGGTATTCCCGAGTGTAGCTCGGGGTAAAGTTTCAGTACCAAAAGCGGTAACCCCAAGCTACACTCGGGCTTACCATACGGCGTTGCTCAGGGATTCCCTGCAGCGCTTACCTTGTCCTGCGCTCCCGCGATGTGTCCCCTGCAGCGTCCCCGGCCATCTCCTCTGGCCGATGCCGGCATCCAGCTTCCGTGTTCCGGTCCCTGTGACGTCGGGACGTACGGGCGCCGGAACCAGCGGCAAATTTGAAAATTTAAAAAAAATGACATTTTTTTAAAAAATGATTATTTCATAGCAAAACATTCCTGTATCAAAGAATTTCACATACATTTTGTCCGAGTGCTTTGTCCTGTCCCCTGCCTGCATTTTGACTGTTCTTTCTGCCTGGAAACTGAGAAAAGTCCATGGCGTCCAAAAAGCGTCCCTTTAGGTCAAAAGCGGTTTTAGACCGGCTAGAGAACAGCGATAGTAAATTAGAACTACTTGCAGAATTGAGTGATAATGATTCGTGGGGGAAATTCGCCATCAGACACTGAAAACGATTTTGCGACTTTGCTCGGTGATGTGCGAACTTGGCGCTATATTTCAAATTTCAGTGTTTTTGGTTTGATTATATTATTGAATTAAATTTATTATTATATTATTATTTTTTATGAGTATTTATTAAATTATAATTTATGATTTTGTGTTTCAAGTTTTATCATACCTGGGATGTTTACTAGACTCTTGTTCGGACAGATTTCAGGGAGTTATTCCTAAATTACAGGCCTACAATAAAAAAAATACATATTTCCATGCAAAAAAATGGTACCGCTTTTGGTACAAAATTCCTGACATAATCATACCGCCAGGGAGGTTAAAGCAACACCCTGCTTTATAAATCTTTGTTGTGTATCTTGCAAGCTGCTATGGTTCACTAGTAAATATCTGCCAACACACTTACACACTTTATTTATTTATTTATTTATTACAGGTAATTACATAGCGCCCTCAATTTACGAGGCACTTTACATATATATTGTACATTCACATCATTCCCTAACCCTCAAGGGGCGTACAAACTAAGGTTACACACTCTTTTATGTGTCCAAGTGTTAAATAGTTTAAGCAATGGTGCAGCGCCACTTCTAATCACAATTCCAATTCCCATATAGTTCAAACAAACGATGGTAAAGAAAATGAAAAGAAGAAAAAAAATAACAAAAACTAACTAAATGTCCATAAATATAATCATAAATGTATCTTATCAAAAATCTGTGCAATTGTGTGATTTTCCTTCTTGCATATTAAAAAACAATCAAGATGTGTTCTCACCTGAATTATTTGACCCTACACACATATAGGGTCAAATATCGCTTTTTAAAACAATCTCATCTACTTGAATAAACAATCAGTCTGGTTCCTTGGTGTGGTATGTGCTTCAAAGATTTTTCTTCTTATACAATCTTTTCCACATGCAAAAAAATATAAAACCACTTGTGCCTTATCCTCCAAATAATTTGTTATTTTATTTATAGGAAGATGCACTACTCACATTTGCAATTATATTCACCATGCCTTATGGTATAAATATACACTCACAGGCCACTTTATTAGGTACACCTTGCTAATACCGGGTTGGATTCCATTTTGCCTTCAGAACTGCCTTAATTCTTCATGGCATAGATTCAACAAGGATGCTGATAGCAGCATGCAATTGCTACAGATTTGTAGGTTGCATGTCCATGATTCAACCTACAAATCTGTAGGTTGCATATCCATGATGCAAATCTCCCATTCCACCACATCCCAAAGTTGCTCTATTAGATTGAGATCTAGTGACTGTGGAGGCCATTGGAGTAAAGTGAACTCATTGTCATGTTCAAGAAACCAGTTTGAGATGATTTGAGTTTTATGACATGTTGTATTATCCAGCTGGAAGTAGCCATCAGAAGATGGGTACTCTGTAGTCATAAAGGGATGGACATGGTCAGCAATGATACTCAGGTAGGTCGCGAAGTTTAAATGATGCTCAATTGGTACTAAAGGGCCCAAAGTGTGCCATAAAAAAATATCCCTCACACATTAAACCACTACCTCCAGCCTGAACCGTTGATAGAAGGCAGGATGGATCCACGTTTTCATGTTGTTTACGACAAATTCTGACCCTACCATCTGAATGTCGCAGCTGAAATCAAGACTTATGAGACCAGGCAATGTTTTTCCAATCTTCTATTGTCCAATTTTTGTGAAAATTGTAGCCTCCTTTCCCTGTTTTTAGCTGACAGGAGTGTCACCCGGTATGGCTTTCTGCTGCTATTCCCATCTGCTTCAAGGTTCGATGTGTTCACAGATGGTATTCTGCATACCTTGGTTGTAATGAGTGATTATTTGAGTTACTGTTGCCTTTCTATCATCTCGAACCAGTCTGCCCATTCTCCTCTGACATCAACAAGGCATTTTCCTCCACACAGCTGCCACTCACTATATATTTTTTTTCTTTTTTCCCTGTAAACCCTAAAGATGGTTGTGTGTGAAAATCCCAGTACATCAGCAGTTTTTGAAATACTGAGACCAGCCCATCTGGCACCAACAACCATGCCACGTTCAAAGTCACTTATATTCCCTTTCTTCCCCATTCTGATGCTCGGTTTTAACTTCAGCAAGTCGTCTTCACTACGTCTAGATGACTAAAGGCACTGAGTTGCTGCCATGTGATTGGCTGATTAGCAATTTGTGTTACCAAGCAATTGAACAGGTGTGCCTAATTAAGATGCCGGTGAGTGTGTGTGTATATATATATATATATATATATATATATATATATATATATATATATACACACACACTGGTAACACTTGTGTGAAAACTGTGATACCTTCACCAGTTTTGCCCTTGGGCCTTTAAAGAAGGATTCCAGGCAAAATTGTTATTTTCCCATGCAGTGGGGGTGTGCCCGCACTGCATGGGTTATCTACCTGCCGACCGTAGATAGCCAAATGACGGCTGCACTGCGGCCCGCCAGTTCTGGGTGGACGTCATATGACGTCCTCCCAGGACGCGCTCTCCTGCGCGCCCCCGGCAATCTCTGTGATCGCTGTGTCCTACGGTAAAAGGCCAATCACAGCGGCCTTTTACCACGTGATCAGCCGTGTCCAATGACACGCTGATCACCGGGAAATGCAAATGCCGGTTCTCGGCTGCACTTTCCTCACGCTGTCAGATTGTGAGGAAAGTGCTGCCGAAAACCGGCAGTTGTCAGAGCGGGGATCGGCACTGATCATCAGTGCCCTGATGATCGGTGCCCAGCAGTGCCACACACAAGTTCCGCCCACCTGTGCCCAGCAGTGCGCCCACCTGTGCCCAGCAGTGCGCCTACCTGTGCCACCCAGCAGTGTCACCACCTGTGCCCAGAAGTGCCACCTACCTGTGCCCAGTAGTGCCACCCACCTGTGCCCACCAGTGCCACCCACCTGTGCCCACCAGTGCCACCCATCAGTGCAGCCCAGCAGTGCTGCCAGTCAGTGCCACCAGTCAGTGCCCAGCGGTTGTGCCAGTCAGTGCGCAGCAGTGCCGCCAGTCAGTGCCCAGCAGTGATGTCAGTCAGTGCCACCTATCAGTGTCAGTACCCATTATCAGTGTCGCCTATCAGTGCCACCAAGCAGTGCTGCATATCAGTGCCACCTATCCGTGACACCTCATTAGTGCTGCCTATCAGTGCAGCCTATCCATGCCACCTCATTAGTGCTGCCTATCAGTGCCGCCTATCAGTGCTGCCTATCAGTGCCCTTCAGTGCTGCCTATCAGTGCCCATCAGTGCCGCATATCAGTGCCCATCAGTGCTGCCTCATCAACGCACATCAGTGAAGGAGAAAAATTACCTGTTTGAAAAATTTTATAATAGAAACAAAGAAACTTTTTTTTTTTTCAAATTTTTTTGCACTTTTTCTGCTTATAGCACAAAAAGTAAAGTGCACAGCAGCGATTAAATACCACCAAAAGAAAGCTCTATTTGTGAGAAAAAAATGCTAAAAATTTCATATGGGTACAATCTTGCATGACCGCGCAATTGTCAATCAAAGTTCGACAGCACTGACAGCTAAAAATTGGCCTGGTAAATAAGGGGGTATAAGTGCCCGGTAGGCAAGTGGTTAAATGCTCCTTTTTCTCTAGGGGCTCGGAAAGCAAAAATATTCTTACCTAATCCGACGATCCTCCGAGTGCAAGACCGGTACCTGCCGCTCCTGTCCCCTCGCAAGCTAGCGGTCTTGTGAATGGACTGTTATTATGCACATAGACCGGCTCAGGACATGAGGACGGCAGGAACAGTCTATCGCTGGATGTGGGAGAGTGCATTTTTTTGAAGGACGGGGTAAGTATAGCTTTTCCCTAAACCCCTGGACAAAACAAGCACTTAACCTGTGCAGTGCGGGGACAACTCCACTGCTTGGGAAAATATATAATTTGACCGGAGTTCTGCTTTAATATATCAGCACTAATCTCCTGAGAGTCCTTGAATGTTTTTCTGGATCACTTCAACTTTTTAAATATATTTCGATGTCCCTTTAAATCCCCTTCCACTTAGTCCACATGCAAAGAGATTTGCTGAAACTGCTGCACACAGAATTTGGTGTAGATGTGCATAGTAGCCAACTTCAGCTTGTTCAATAAAATAATAAATAATAAAATATTAAATAATAAAACTTGGAAGCTGATTGGTTTCTATGTACAGCTGCACAAGATTCTGTGTGCACCAGTTTTAGTAAATCTCCCCCATAGTGTCTTATCCTTTTTTTTTTATTTCTGTTTCAATATTTTTATTAAGCAAGTTTTGTTTTAAGAATACAACAAGCTCAAGATACGCCGACGCAGGGGCAGAGCAGAACAATAATACATAAACAGATACATACTGCTGATTTGTATTAGTCAAATAACGAAGGAGGAACGGAAAAACGCCGAACCAGATATTAGCAGCAGTAATCCAACATATTACCGGAAAAAGAAGAGGAAAGAAAAAAGGAGAGAAGAAAGGAAAAAGAAAATAAAACAAAAAAAAGGAGAAATCAGAAATAAAACATGGAGGAGAGGGAAACTAGAAGAATCACGGATCCAAGGCTAGCACAGGCAGTGACTAGTAGGAGGCAGGGATGGCAAGGAAAAACATATCCAAGGTTCCCAAACCTTAAGGAATCTCGGTTGTGAATCATGAAGAATGCTAGACATCTGTTCATTGATCAACATAGCATTTATCCGGGTCTTCACCCCCTGGAAGACAACCGAAGGGGTACTCCAAGCTTTAGCTATAGCACGTTTGGCTGAAATAAATATGCAGCTAAAGGTTCAAGAGTGAGAACAAAAAGAGCAGGTGATAATGGGCATCCCTGTCTCGTGCCCCTGAAAATAGGGAAGGATGAGGAAAAAAAACCTGCATATTTAACACAGGCCGAGAGAGAGGATTATAAAGCTGAGATCCAAGCCATGCGTCACCAAACCCCCATCTAGACAGTGTATATGTCAAATATTCCCAAGAAAGTGAATCAAACGCTTTATAAATGTGCAGGATAAAAGGAACCCTGGTATCCTGCGGCGGTGTAAAATATGAATGAGATGGATGACTTTACAGATGTTATCAGAAACTTGTTGCCCCGGAACGAAGCCAACCTGATCTCGATGAATAAGTGAGAGTCGATACTTATTAATTTGGGTGCTCAGAACCTTTCCCAAAATCTTCAAGTCCACATTTAGCAGCGAGATCGGCCTGAAAGCTTGCGGTTCAAAGGCATCTTCAGTTTTCTTAGGGATCATAGTAATATGCACCTGAAGAGACTCCAAAGAAAGCTGGGGACCCTGCTTCAAAGAATTGAAAAAGGCCATCAAATGAGGAACCAGAATGGTGGCAAATTTTTTATAGTAGAGCCCAGAAAACCCATCTGGGCCTGGAGCCTTGGAGGCCTTCAAAGACTTGATGGCTTGGTAGAGTTTAGATTCAGAGATATCCACATTCAGGGCATTTTGGGCTGCATCAGATAAAGAGGGTAGGTGCAGCTCAGTGAAAAAACTATCAGCATGTTCAGTGACAAAGGTGTTCGGTTTTTGATAAAGAGAGGACATAAAAATCCACAAATCTATGAGTAATCTTCACAGGGTCCGAGGTAAGGCCACCGCCCTCATTTGGAGGTTTATGCAAATTAAGTTTCTTGGCAAACATGGGCCCTGATTTATTGGCGCATGTATAAAACCTATGTCCGGCCCAAAGTAAGGCCTTCTCAGCTCATGTAGTGGAGAGAAGATCGAGTTCAGCAGCCACCACATCTCGAGCTTTCCTATTGGCCGTATTCGGGCAGGCTTTCCAAGTAGCGTCCACCACGGCCAATCTCAAGGTCAATTCAAATATCCTCTTCTCTCTGGCCCGTTTCCTGGACAAGGCAATCTGAATTAAAAAGACCCCTAATGGTGGCTTTGTGAGCCTCCCACAGAGAGACCGCCGAGGATACAGAACCCACATTGTCCGTAAAATAGTATTGAATGTGCGAAAGAACCTGGGAGCAAGAAGCCTGAGTGGTGAGCTGGAATTCATTGAGTCTCTACAGAAAAGAGGGCCGAGCCATACCAGAAAGACACATTGAAAAGACCAATGGGTCATGATCAGACCAGGGTGAGGTCGAGTTGACAATCTTTTGAATTAAAGATAAGTGTTGGAAGGAGATGAAAACGTGATCTATTCTACAAAAGCTCAAGTGTGGGGCCGAATTAAAAGTGTATTCCCGCGACGTAGGATGCATTTCCCGCCAGACATCAACCAAACCATAAGCTTGCAGCGTATCACGCAATTTAGATTCCTGAGAAAGGTCGTGGCTAGGGGTCCCTCCCGTCTAGTAATGGCGATTGACAGAGGAATTAAGAGCCACATTTGAATCGCCCAGCAATAAGAGAATACCATGTTGGTGGTGCAAAATCACCTTCAACAAGTGAGAAAAAAAGTTGTGTCAATCATGACCGGCTCGGCAAGCGGGCACTGGAGGCGGCTGATTTTTTCCCCATAGGTGGCGGGGGATCGGCGGAGGGTGAGGGCAAGGGTGGGGGACAGAACGGAGGCACAGAGGAGCGCAATGTGCCCGGCGGTGGAGGAGTGTGGCTAACGAGCGGCCATTCACTGCGCTGCTCACGAGCGCCTTTTTTTTTTTTTAAATGTAAACTTTTATTTGATTTTCCAGTATAAAAAGAACAACAACACATTTGCAAAAATATTTCACATATACATATTTCCATTTACCCCAATATTACCCTACCCCCCACCCACCCTTCCACCCTCCCCCCTACCCATTTTCCCCATCCACCTCCTCTTCCTAAACTATATCTTCTCTCACATTTATCTATCTCTGATGCTGCTCTCTCTCTCAGATTCTCAGTTTAGGCTCTCTCCTGTAGTGTCTTATCCTTAACCACGTCACGCTGGCGCCTCCCAGCCCTTTAGGAGTTTCAGAAGCTGGAAGGCGGGCAGGGTTTTAAGGTCATGTGACCGCCGTGATTCACTGTCACGGAGGTCACATGATCGGAAAAGGTCCCGATCGAAAGGGTAGATTGGGACCTTTCTATGAGTCATGGACATATGTGCTGGGAGCACGCAGGGTACGCGCTCTCAGCACATATGTATTTTATAATTACACGCAAATATGCGGCCGCTTAACGTCAAGGCCCAGATGCCGAGAGGACGTATATTTGCGTGTGCTCGGCATCAAGGGGTTAATCACAGGTAAGTTGTATATCTATATAGACTACTCACAAGCAATCTCTAGCATATGCATATATCCTAAATCATATATCCTGATGATATCCCCAATCCCTCAGATGTCCCCTCACCTGGGTGTTTTATTAAATGATTCTTTTTAATCACATTGGGCAGGATCCTGCTGTCCAGATATTTTCCAGTGCTCTCTAAGTATAAAATAACTGATTATTTGGAGGATAAGACACTATGTGGTTTTACATTTTTTTGAATGCACGCTGAGTGGAAGAGATTGTATAGGATGAAAAGTCTTTGAAACACATACCACACCGAGGAACCATATTGATTGCTTATTCAAGTAGATGAGATTGTCTAAAAAAGCAATATTTGACCGTACGTGTGTCTGGGGTCAAATAATTCAGGTGAGAGTATATCTTGACTGTCTTTGAATATACAAGAAGGTAAATCACACAAGCACATAGAATTTTGATAAGATACATTTATTATTATATTTATGGACATCTGTTTTTTTTTTATTTTTTTGCTTTTCTTCACCATCATTCGTTTGAACTATATGGGAATTGGAATTGTGATTAGAAGTGTGTATCGCTAGCGCTTAAACTATTTAACTGCTTTATAAATTGGTTAGTTCTCCTTCAAACATGCAATTAATAACACAGCAACACATTAGGTGGGGGGGGGGGGGGCATTGCCTATGACTGCATTATATTGCACTGTAAGAAATTGAAATAACCTAAACAGTTCAACAGTTTAAAATGATTAAGTAATCCCTCTGCAATCTCATTACCCTTTTCATATCTTGAAGCTTCCATTCAGATTTAATAGGATTACTGTGTCTTGTCAGATAGATATAAATTGTTTATGAAGCAAGTGTTTTCTTTTTGCCTGCTTATCCTTGTGATGAGTTCTTGTAACATGAGGATCAGACATACAGTTTGTGACATATACATACATCATAATGGCCTGGTGTACAAACTGTGTTTCAATATCATTTGCCATGAAGCTGTTAAAGAAATTAATTACCTTGTATATTTTCAAATTATGGTAAGAATGCACCAGTCTAAAAGCCACCCAGCCAAGGATGTTGGAAGGTTCATGTAATCATTTTAGCTAGGTAATCATCGTGTTGAAGTAATTCTGTTGTGTGTGTGTGTTGTATGCAATTTTATTATAACACTAGAAGCTGAGATTTGTAGGAGTTCTGAAATTGAAATGTCATTACTTAACAATCCTTATACCAATGTGCTTACGACAGTCCCATATGTTTCTGTTATCATTATTATCACCACACAGCTTGTCTAATAAATATGACACTCTTACAAATAAAAACCATAGTCAGCTATTAAGATATCACTTTTGTACCTAGCTAGTGGAATATTATGTCAGTAATAGTGGCCTTGGTTGAATCAATGTATTGTTTTCTGTATTGATGTTGTCTTTATAGTCTATACACACATTTGTGTGAACATGTATACAAATACTACTTGCAGTTACATGTAGTAAAACATTCCAATTTAGATTAATTAGTTTCAAAAAGATGTAAAAAAATGAGTGACATAGAGAAAGAAAGACACATGCATGTGTAGATAACATAATGGATATTACTACAGAGCATGTGATCAATACTATTACAGAGGGAAGATTTATTGCATAGTACATCTCCAAGGAACAGTAACTAGCCTATAAACTATACAGCAAATTAGTAGGGTATTTACTAGTAAGGCCATGCATACTGGATGCTTTTGCAGCAGCTTCTAGGGGCATCAGGCATTTTTTTTTTGTTAGCCTATGGGGTTGATTAACTAAAGGCAATTAGACTGTGCACTTTGCAAAGTGTAATTACACTCTGCAAGTGAAGTTGCTCCAGAGCTTAGTAAAAGAGGTAAAGTTTCCCCAATACCCAATTACATGGAAGGAAAATAAAAAAAAAAACAGCATTTCTGCTTGCACATGATTGGATGATGGAAGTCAGCAGAGCTTCTGCTCATTTACTGAGCTTTGAAGCAACTGCACTTGCAGAGTGCAATTGCACTTTGCAAAGTGCACAGCCTAATGGCCTTTAGTAAATCAACCCCTATGTGTCCATGCACATATAGACTTTTAGCAGCATTTAATAGCAGGAGCATTTAGAGGCAGTGAAAAAAAAACTGTGAGTATGTCTAGGAGCAGCAGAGTTTTGGCAGAAAAAACGCTGCTAAACGTGCCTAAACACTAGGTGCATTTAGCACTTGAGGGCAGGGGCGGACTGACCATTCGCGCACTCGGGCTCTGCCCAAGGGCCTGGGGTCAATAGGGGGCCTCATGAAATGCCCCTGGTACCTATTTTTTATAGGCTTTTTTGAGTGTGGGCAAGGACACAGGGGCCCCATGATCCCCTATTGCCCAGGGGCCCCATGAGTTGTCAGTCCGCCCCTGCTTGAGGGTTAATTCATTTTAATAGCCAGAATAAATTATTATTCTAGTCAGTGAAATGAATTAAGGTCCAAGCTCTTGACGCCTGTAAACGCGCCTAAAAGCTTGTGAAAGCTTTAGACATTTTTACAAGAGTCAGGCTTTTTTTCTGCCAAAATGCTGCTATCAGGAGGAAAGACTTCTAGGAGAGTTTGCAAAACGTTCTATGTGCATGAGGCCTTAGAATTTACTAAACTAGAGTTTAAAAAAGCTACAGATACTTTCAAAAGTTCAGAACCTTTCCCTTTGAGTAATTATTGTGGTTTTAAATTGATTACATTGTGTTTTTGAAAGACTATCTTAAGTGATTAAAATAGAAGGCAGCAGGTCACGGAGCCCAGTATTTAAAATGGCTTAAAGTGTGATAAAGACTGTACTGAAAATAATGGATTAAAAAGTGCAACAAAATTAATGACAATGCATTTGGTGTGAATCAGTTCTCAAAGTGGAGCTCCATGAAAACAGCTAAATTTAAACTTGATGTACAGTACATGGATGTTGAGCCCAAAAATTATGTTAGAATCAGACTGATTTTCATTAATTCAGGTGTCTCAAACTGAATCCATATTTCAGTGAAATTTTAGCAGTTTGAATTCCCAAAAGCCTTCTGAGTAAAAGGGGAACAAAGGCTGCTCCAAACACTGGTAATGCCTTATAACTGCTTACAAGGTTGTTTTGACACCCTTAGCCTTACTGCCAGTGCCAGCGGGTCCCACCCTTCCATCTTAGTATTTCTTAAAATCTTCTTAGAATTTTTAAAGGAAGTGGTTCAGGCTGTTTTTGGCCCTGCGACCTTGTCGGGCAGGGCCTTCAGAAGCTTTTCTAGTTAGGATTCTCTTTGACTTCAATGGGACTTATGGTTCAGAGAATCTGAAATTTGAAGGTTTGTAGACTTTTAAAGTCTGGCTGAACCCCATCTAATGGGATTTTTCAGAAGCTCACTCATATCTACTGTAAATGCATATTGCTATGAGGAGTTCTGAATGCCAGGTAAAACTCCTCCTGTAAGAAATATGCTCATGGGCTACAGGTCATATGTCCTGCTGTATTTTTAGATATTGCAAAAGAAATAAACCACATAGTATACAAGCCAATGAATCAAAAAAACAGCCATATGATTAAGCTGTGTGGGTGAAATGTATCAGGGTTTCATGTTATACCACTATTTATGGTCTTTTGATTTACTCTAGTCATTTTAAGGCTGGATATGCCATGTGTAGTCCATTACTTTAGAAGTGTGAAGTTGAAGTGGCAAGTTGTGGAACATGTAAAGGCATTCTGCTGAATTTATGGGATTGCCCAGCACTTCACAGAGATGGACAGTTGAGCAGTCCTTTTGCAGAGGTATCTCACAGAAGAGGAGTCTAATTGGAAAGAGTTGGATAGCATATGTTCTTAGTAGGATTTCATTAGTTTACTTTTGGGTACCAGTCTAGAAATGAGCAGCCTTCATCATCTTGTGTGTGCAGTGGAGTACAGGCAAAAGACTGCAAAATTTTATTTTCATTTGATTTGTGTGTGGCTCTCTAAATTATAGTTCCACTATAAGGCCTATTTCACACGGGCAGCTGTTCTGCTGCTTGTAAATGCATGTTTTTTTTTATTTTGAGGTCCCAACACTCCTGGCACAGAGATCACTCGCATTTGTATATTGCGTTTATCTGCAATTACTTGCATTTGCATGCGGCTGTGTTTAGCTGCGGTAGCAAATTATTGCCTTTTCTATATCAACTGTTTAATTATTATTTGTTTGTACTGCGATTAACTGCGTTTATGTACAGATAACTGTGGTACATCGATCCTGGACATTGTGAACTTTATTTTTCCTAAACACATAAAACCGTATGTTATGAAAACGTTGCTAAATGCAGTGTGTGAATGAAGCCATATGCATGCATTAGCTGCATTTAGCTGTGGTAAATAAGTTCCTCTGCAACTAAAAGCTGAAATCTGTGTGAAAGGAACCTAAAAGAGATGTTTCTGAATTTTTCTTTTTAAATTATACTTACCTAGGTGGATGCAGCATTGATCCGATGCTGCACCTATCCCCCGTTGATTCTAAGGGGGAGAACTGAGCAATCAGACAACACTGATCATTCCGTTCCCCTGCTGTTAGTTTCTGACTCTCTGCTCTGCTCCACCAGCGCTCACTGGAGCGCTGAGCTATGGAAGAGGCGGGAGCGGCTGGCTCAGATTCTCAAAGGATCGATCATATTGTCAGGAACTTTACCCAGCCTGGACCGGATGAGTGACGTCACCCGACAGCGGACTTTAGCCTGCTGTCACCTGAAAATGGGTCACAGGAGTACAGAATGAACTGCACTCCTGTGATCCACAAGAGCAGTACAGCCAAACGAAATTTAAATTACGAATGATTTATATACCTATTATGTTGTTATATCAATTTTTAAACAAAAGTAGACTTATCCTTTAAATATATATCTTTGATGTTCACCATCAGCTAAAAAGCAGCTCATATTTCAAATAGGACTGACTATTCAAGTTCATGCTTAGGCTGCTGAAATGGGAGATAATGGGCAGAACGAAACTTATCACAAAGGATATCTATAGCATCTCTTGTAGCAAGTGAAATAGTGTCAGAATTAAGTGCCTGTGTTTGACTGGCTGCACAGAAAAAAATGTGCAAACTGTAAGCACAATTCTACAGAGTATATGGAAGAAATTTACTAAAACTGGAGCATGCAAAATCTGGTGCAGCTGTGCATAGAAACCAATCCGCTTTCAGCTTTTATTGCCAAAGCTTAATTGAACAAGCTGAATTTAGAAGATGATTGGCTACAATGCACAACTGCACCAGATTCTGAGTGCACTAGTTTTAGTAAATCTCCCTCTATATGACTATATAATTACCTTATCAGAGTTAGAAGAAAACATACTAAATCAACTAATACATACTGTAAACAACAGGCTTAGAACTAGTATTAATACACAACCAGTATTGGTGTTCATTGAAAGAAAAAAGTAAAAAATATATACATTTTATTGACTCTTATCACAAAAAAAATCTTAAATCATCTTGAAAGAAAGCTTGACAGATATGGCTATACATCATGCTTTGCCTTATACTATTAGAGCTCTGGTTTAACCTCAGGCGCATATTACTTTGGATATTCTATCTTGGATATTCCTGTCAAAATGATTTAAATCTTCAGCTTAGGCTATATATTGCTATATAATGCAGTTCAGTCATCCTCTCAACTGACACCAATGAGTATGGATACATGTGGGCATGCTACACCACCTAATATCTTACACTGAGGGCCCATTCACACCAGAACGCAGTGGAGGAAACCTGCATTCTTTGCCCACTTCTTGCACCGTGTTTGAAATGCTTTGCAGTTGCAATCTGCAGTGGGTGTCAATGGTAAGGTAATGACACCCTAAATGCAGGTCACAAACGCAGTGCATTTGTCTGCACTGGATCGGCACTTTTCTGCAGTCAATCCCTCTTGTTAATGTACAAAATAAAGTGAGAAAGTGCTAAAAAATGTATATATAATCCTCCTATCAATGAAAAACTTTTAGGTGCTAAGTGTAAACAACAGCAGCTGCCCCTTTACAAGTGTGACCCACACTTATACCACAAACCAATATACATAAAAAGGAAGGAGCTGGCCCTTTAAATATATACACCCACTATTAAATGAACATAAATGTATAAACATATATACTGTACATCAGTAAATTCATATCCAGTATAAATTATAGTAAAGTGTCCATCAAGCAAATGTGTAAAAATAAGTCCCTTATCACCAAATTTCCGTGTATACAAATCAACATAAGTGACTGGTTCTTTTTCACAAAAAAGGACCAGTTACCACCGATAAGTGCTCCACCATGTGATCAGCTGAAATGCCAACTCACCGGAGCGACTTGGCCACTAACAGTAGCCAAACAAGCAATATGGATGGATATCTGATTTTATGCAGTTATCTATTCTTCGTATGATGTGTCCATGTTCCGTACGTAAATGTTGAAAATATCTCATCTGTTCAGCTGAATATCGAGATATCCCAGATTCTCAATTGTGCTGAGCCAAACCCCCTGAAGATGTTGGGAACACCATTTGGAATGTTTCTGTTTCGCTTGACTTGGACACTGGAGCTGTGTGATCTGAATTTTATTTCAATAGAGTTGAATGGAAAATGCTTATTTGAAATTGGAGAATGTCCATAGCAACAAGTACAGAGAAAACAGAAAGTCCATAGCTATAATATGATAATCTTAATGTGTTGTGCCATATTCATGAAACATCTGCCACACTTTTGGTTCTGTCAGCGACTTGTGTCATAATTCAGTCAGTTCTAAATTGCACCACATTTACATTGTGGCACAATGCCTGAACCAAATTTTAAAAAATACCCATAGCTCATATCTTACAAAAGTGGAATTGAAAGCAACTCTCTTTAGGCCTATAGCGAGAGACCCTGGTGCAGGCAGAATTTGCGTCTCATGTGCATTCTAATAATTACAAGTTCTAGACAGGGATGATGAGTATGGTGTATGCTGCGCCATTTTTAGAACACACTTGAGACACTTTCGAAAAATGTCTGTACAAGTCGTTATGAACTTTTTTTGTCGCTGAGTGCCAGCCCTGCCTAGTTGGCTTTTGCTAAACTACACAGACCCTCCCACTCTCCTCATCTCTACATACACACTAATTATTCTGTAGTCCAAGATAAGAATTGGGAGACTAATTAGGCTTCTTGAGATATCACAGGACATAGAACACAGTGTGCAAAGGACATGGACCACCAATGGATTTCTGAGATGATCAACAGGTATTTCTTTTGCACTTAACAGATATAATAAAAATCAATTTTAATCAGGACCGGTGCTAGACGTTTTTATGCCCTTGGCAACACCAGCCACTTGCACCCCTCCTAGCACACATCCTCTTTCCCTTCAAATTTTCCACCCTAGCACAAATCCTCTACCCCAAATCCCCCTTCTAGCATAAATCCCCCTAATCCCACCTCCTAGCAAAAATCCCCCCATCCCCTCCCCTAGCACAAATTCCCCCCAATCCCCTCTCCTTGCATAATTTCCCCCCAAATCCTCCCTCCTAGCACCCCCCCCCATCGCCTCTCTTGGCACAAATCTTCCCCCCACCAATCCTCCCTACTAGCACAACCCCCCACCCCCCAATTCCCTCCCCTAGCACAAATCCCCATCCCAGCACAAATTGTACCCCTTAATCCCCTCTCCTAGCACAAATCCCCCCCCCAAATTCCCCCTCCCAGCCCAAATCCCCCCTCTCAGCACCAATCATCTTCCTTCAATCCCCCCACCTAGAACAAATCCCCCCAAATCCATTCTCTAGCTAAAACCCCTCCAAATTACCCTTCTCAACATAAAAATCCTCCCACCTTACACAAATCCCCCCCTCCAAGCATTTTAGCACAAATCCCCCTAAACCTCCCTCCAACTCCTAGCACATATACCCCTATTCCTTCTTTTAGCACAAATCTCCCTCCCATCATCCCCATTACCCATCCCAGTACAAATAGTCCCCATCCCCTCTCCTGCACAAACCTCTCGTTATAATTTTGGCATGGGGTTCCCCTTAAAAACCGTATCATGCCCTTCGGGGGGGAGGACGGGACAGCTGATGGGTCATCCATTGTTAAGGACGTGGTGGCCAGCTTGTCAGGCCATTTTTTACTATTTACTGGTTGTCAAGGACTGGCTCTTAGCAGTGGTTCGCAGCTCTTCTGAGCGTTCAAATTTTTTCTTCCAGCAAATCGCTCTCAAAAATGCCAGAAAAAGAGTTTTTTTTTGCTCCTAGAAGCTGAAGCTTCAAAATGCTTCTAGACTAAAATAGTGTGTATGGACACAGGATAAAAAAAATTAGTAAAAAAAAGTTTGTATGGCCCTCACGTGCTTGTAAGCATGCCTGAGATGACAGATGGTGTCCTGGGATATTTCCTCCCAGATCTGGACCAGGGCATCACTGAGCTTCTGGACACTCTGAGGTGCAACCTGGCAGCATCAGATGGACCAAAACATGATATCCCAGAGGTGTTCTATTGGATTTAGGTCAGGCGAGCTTGGGGGCCATTCATTGATATCAATTCCTTCATCCTCCAGGATCTGCCTGCATACTGTCGCCACATAAGGCCGGGCATTGTCATGCACCAGGGGGAACCCAGGACCCACTGCACCAGTTTAGAGTCTGGCAATGGTTCCAAGAATTTCATCCAGATACCCAATGGCAGTCAAGGTGCCATAGTCTAGCCTGTAGATGTTTGTGCATCCCTCCATGGACATGCCTCCTCAGACAATCACTGATCCACCACCAAAATGGTAAGTTGACTGGTGCTGAACGATGTTACAGGCAGCATATTGTTCTCCACAGCTTCTCCAGACCCTTTAACGTCTGTCACATGTGCTCAGGGTGAACCTGCTCTCATCTGGGAAAAGCATAAGGCGCCAGTGGTGGACCTGCCAATTCTGGTGTTCAATGGCAAATGCCAATCAAGCTCTATAGTGCCGGGCACTGAGCACAGGGCCTACTAGAGGATATCAGGCCCTCTGGCCACCTTCAAGATGTCTGTTTTTGATTGTTTGGTCAGAGACATTCACACCAGTGGCCTGCTGGAGGTCATTTTGTAGGGCTCTGGCAGTCCTCATCCTGTTCCTCCCTGTACAAAGGAGCACATACATGTCCTACTGATAAGTTAAGGACCTTCTACGGCCTTGTCCAGCTCTCCTAGAGTAACTGCCTTGAGACTGTGCTGGGAGACACAGCAAACCTTCTGGCAATGGCACATATTGATGTGCCATCCTGGAGGAGTTGGACTGCTTGTGCAAAATCTGTAGGGTCCAGCTATCGCCTCATGCTACCAGTAGTGACACTGACCCTAGCCAAATGCAAAACTAGTAAACAACAGTCAGAAAAGATGAGTAGGGTAAAAATGTTAGTGACCTCCACCTGTAAAACCATTCCTGTTTTGGGGGTCTTCTCATTGTTGACCATTGAGTGTTCTTGTTGTTAAAGTCTTACTAAACCCAGGACCCTACATTCACTATATCTGGTCTCCCACAGCATACAGAACATGGAAGTGCAATTATTTAGTAAATATAAACTGCTAAATACCTTTTCTCATCAGCACTTAGAGCAGTCTTGTGACTTCAGCTGAGCACTTGTAGGAGGAGTTTTCTTTCTGCTCTAGGAGGATGCAAAACCTCTGACCTCTGTATGGCCAGTGCTGATTGGCCCTGTGCTGATCACATGCACTCTCCCAAGAAAAAGAAAAACCTCTCTAGCAGTGCACACTAAACTGAGCATGTGCATGTGGCTACGGTTCAGTTCGTCTTATCAGGAGATAAGACATAGACATTTGAACAAGAGGAGGGGAAGAGAAGAAAGGATCAAATGGCCTTTTTACACAATGCAGAGGATTAACCTCTTAGGTTCCACAGTGAGTATAACAAGCATGCTTTACGGTATATACAGACTGATTTTACTGCTGTGGGTTAAGTAACACTTTAATGTCATTAACACCAAAGCAGCTGAAATTGATTAACACCCCCCTCTGCTATTTAACTGACCAGATCAATATCCCAGGAGTTTAATTGACTTGATGCTGATTAAAAAGTATTCCTTTAATTTCTTTGAGCAATATATATATATATATATATATATATATTTATACACAGTGGGGCAAAAAAGTATTTAGTCAGCCACCAATTGTGCAAGTTCTCCCACTTAAAAAGATGAGAGAAGCCTGTAATTGACATCATAGGTAGACCTCAACTATGAGAGACAAAATGAGAAAAGTAGAAACACAACTCGTCATGTTTGGAGGAGAGAGAATGCTGAGTTGCATCCAAAGAACCCCATACCTACGGTGAAGCATGGGGGTGGCAACATTTTGCTTTGGGGCTGTTTCTCCGCAAAGGGACCAGGACGACTGATCCATGTACAGGACAGCATGAATGGGGCCATGTATCGTGAGATTTTGAGTGCAAACCTCCTTCCATCAGCAAGGGCATTGAAGATGAAACGTGTCTCCAGATCTCAACCCCATAGAAAACATTTGGAGGGAGTTGAAAGTCCGTGTTGCCCAGCGACAGCCCCAAAACATCACTGCTCTAGAGGAGATCTGCATGGAGGAATGGGCCAACATACCAGCAACAGTGTGTGCCAACCTTGTGAAGACTTACAGGAAATGTTTGACCTCTGTCATTGCCAACAAAGGATATATAACAAAGTATTGAGATGAACTTTTGATATTGACCAAATACTTATTTTCCACCATAATTTGCAAATAAATTCTTTCCAAATCAGCCAATGTGATTGTCTGGATTTTTTTTTCTCATTTTGTCTCTCATAGTTGAGGTCTACCTATGATGCCAATTACAGGCCTCTCTCACCTTTTTAAGTGGGAGAACTTGCACAATTGGTGGCTGACTAAATACTTTTTTGCCCCACTGTATATATATGCACCGCGTTCCAAATTATTATGCAAATTCTATTTAAGTGTCACAAAGATTAAATATTTTGTTTTTCAGTTTAACTCATGGATGGCATTGTGTGTCAGGGCTCTTTTGATCACTGAAAACAATCTCGGACACCTGTGATAATTAGATTGGCAGGTGAGCCCAATTTAAGGAAAAACTACTAAAGGAGGGTGTTCCACATTATTAAGCAGAGCACCATTTTCAAGCAATATGGGGCAGAAAAAGGATCTCTCTGCTGCCGAAAAGAGTGAAATAGGTCAATGCCTTGGACGAGGTATGAAAACATTAGATATTTCATGAAAACGTAAGCGTGATCATCGCACTATTAAAAGATTTGTGGCTGATTCAGAGCACAGACGGGTTCGTGCAGATAAAGGCACAATGAGGAAGATTTCTGCCAGATCCATGCATCGGATTAAGAGAGCATCTGCTAAAATACCATTACATAGCTGCAAACAGATATTTGATGCGGCTGGTGCCTCTGGAGTCCCACGGACATCAAGGTGTAGAGTCCTCCAGAGTCTTGCAACTGTGCATAAACCTTCTATTCGGCCACCACTAACCAATGCTCACAAGCAGAAACAGCTGCATTGGGCAGAAAAATACATGAAGACTAATTTTTAAACAGTCCTGTTCACTGATGAGTGCCGTGCAACCCTGGATGGTCCAGATGGATGGAGTAGTGGATGGTTGGTGGACGGCCACCCTGTTCCAACAAGGCTGCGACATCAGCAAGGTGGTGGTGGAGTCATGTTTTGGGCCAGAATCATGGGAACAGAGCTGGTCAGCCCCTTTAGGGTCCCCGAATGTGTAAAGATGACCTCTGCAAAGTATGTGGAGTTTATGACTGACCACTTTCTTCCCTGGTACAGAAGGAAGAACTATGCTTTCCGTAATAAAATCATCTTCATGCATGACAATGCACCATCTCATGCTGCAAAGAATACCTCTGCATCAATGGCTGTTATGGGAATAAAAGGTGAGAAAGTCATGGTGTGGCCTCCATCCTCCCCTGACCTCAATCCTATTGAGAACCTTTGGAGCATCCTCAAGCAAAAGAACTATGAGGGTGGGAGGAAGTTTACATCCAAACAGCAGCTCTGGGAGGCTATTCTGACATTTTAAAAACAAATTCAAGCAGAAACTGTCCAAAAACTCACAAGTTCAATGGATGCAAGACTTGTGAAGCCGCTATCAAATAAGGGGTCCTATGTTAAAATGTAACGTGACCTGTTAAAATTTTTAAAAAGTTAAAATGTTGTTAAAAGTTTGATTGAAATAGCTTTTGATTTCAGTAAATATGCTGCAAACACAACAAATGACAATTTTCAGTTCTTTACAACCTATAAAGTGTTTTGAATCTTACTGTGCATAATAATTTGGAACAGTGCATTGTAAGTTTTTTATGTTTAAAGAAAATACTGTTATCATTAGGAGGTTTGTTCAATAAAATTTGAATTGTACTCTTAATAGCTGATAACATGAGAATTATGCTGACTGTTATTTACATCAATTATTTAGGTAAATGAGAAAAATATCATTTGCATAATAATTTGGAACATGGTGTGTATATATATATATATATATATATATATATATTAGTATTAATAGAATAATTATAAATATATATATACAAAAAATGACTTTCTTTTATTAAATGTATCTTGGGAAGTAAGATTTTGCTGGCCATCATCTGTAAAAGTTTTTGTTCTGTTGTTCTGGACTGGCATTTGGTGTTTCTTTTAAAAACAAATTTTGTGCTTACAATGTTAAGGAAGATGGCCCATGACTGCGTGTATATGTGTATGTGTAAATGCTGTTGATTCATACATTTTAAAAATGAGTGACAGTCATTAAGAATGTGAACCAACTATGTATGAGGGACCCCTCAAACCTGAAGTGCCCCAAGCCCCCCAAGGTCTAAATCTGGCCATATGTGACCCCACTGGAAGGATTTTCTTAACTTCCTGCCATGGTGACCCCCATACAAGTGTCCCCTATATGTGATATGGGGAAACAGCTCTCATTGTTTGAATACTGCTTGCGTGGAGTAAATTAAATGTTTTGATTGACATTCTGCAGTTTAGCCACAAGATGTCACTGTTTTTCTAACACTGCCTCAGACTGCATAGAGATTTCTATATTCATGAAGAGGTGGAGTTTTCACACAGAGAAGAGAGAGCAGCCATGTTCTGGAGAATGGTGAATGAGGGGGGCCGTGTGAGCTGAGAATCTGATGACATCCAGGTGTAAGAGCATCCCTCCGTAACCAGAGCTGCAGCTAAGTGAAGCTGATGAGATTGCTGCCAGGAAGCTGATGAGATTGCTGCCAGAAATGCTGATCAGAGCAGAGGAACTAAGCAACATATACGGTGAGACTGCATGCTTGTTGGAGAGACATTTGTTCTGTTCAGAGTCACCAGCGGATGCAAAGCAGACCCGGGTCGGTAAGATCGTGCACGCACCTCATTTCAGTGTTGGCGCCTAGAGACTGAGACCAGGCCTATAGTTAGTTAGTTAGGGTTTCTGTTTGTGTGAGGCCACAAGTGTTATTACTGATCATTGGAAGGACTCCATAACTTAAAGTGACATTTCACATTGGAGAGCTGATAACATCCCACAAACTCAAGCCAGACTGGCGTTTTGCACAGAAGGAATACTCAGGCATGTGCTACAGGACCAGTTATGGGAGAGGGAATACTGTAGATTTGTGTAAGATTGTAAGCTGTTGTGCTGCACCGCAGGCTAGCCTATACCATACACCCATACACTGATTCTTGCTCTTTTAGGGTAATAACAGGTAAGGTGTGGCAGCTTAGTTGTGCCCGCCAGTAGGTAAATTACTACACTTTCTACCTTCATCATCAGAGGGTGCCGTGCTGTGCAGCACAAGGGTCTTAGCCTTTGGGCTGGGTGTATGTAAATTTATTGTATGTTCCCAGCTTTTGTGGTTGTGTTTATTTGCCACATTGAAGTAAAATTCTGTTGTGGCAAAAGTTGGTGTTTGGGTTGCTTTCCTCGTTCGTGATTTCACTGTATCCTGGGGAGCCCACCCCGGTACGTGGCCTACATATATAGTGGAAGTGTCACTGGGACAGGAAGGCAGGGGCCGCAATGAAACATTTGAAGAAATTCTTACTGCCTCCTGTGCATGGATGGCAGAAAAATCTTTACAGAGGCATCAAGTCCACTATGCTCTAAATAAATAGTTTTGGCTGTAATTGGGCTTTAACAGGGGCGGACTGACAACTCATGGGGCCCCCGGGCAATAGGGGATCATGGGGCCCCTGTGTCCTTGCCCAAACTCAAAAAAGCCTATGAAAAAGGTACCGGGGCATCTCATGGGGCCCCCTACTGACCCCGGGCCCTCGGGCAGTGCCTGAGTTTCCAAATGGTCAGTCCACCCCTGGGCTTTGACGATAGGAAACTAGAGGTGGAGTTCATACTTTGATGTGTAGTAGCTGGTATCAGTGTGGCAGTGATCCAAGCTTACTATTTTTCTGTACACTGTGTGTGAATTATATGTGTGTGTGTGTGTGTATATATATATATATATATATATATATATATGGTATATGATGTATTATATATATCATTTTAAAAAATCAATATTAAAGAAAGATCTGTAAATAATAAATGTAAGAAGTGTTTTGTATGACCTTTATTTCTACTTGGCTGAAGAAATGAATCAAAATAAATGATTGTGCCGATTTGATGAGCTAAAACACAAAGCCATTTGACAGAAGCTTCCCTTCAGCCTGTTTGTATCTGCCTGTGTCTTCTGATTGTGACGTGAATCACTGTGACAAGGCTGTATCCAGGATATCTTGTAAAATATCCCTGCTTCTGACCAGTCATCCACACAGTTGAGCCAATTACTAATACATTTCACGTGAAGTATTTCTGTTTCATATGCATACTTCCAACTTTGTGCAGATTACTTGAAACTGATTATTTGCACTAAACTGCAGGCAGTGGGTCACTAGGAACCACTCTGAATCATACATTTCCAATCTAATACAATAAAGCTATTGGCAATATCTTCACAGTGAGTCAGATCTCTGCGGATGCTAATGTTGCATGTTGGTCTCTGTGACTTCTTTCATGCGTCATCAGCTTGGTGACAGCAGTGACTTTTACTTTCTGTAGAAAACGACTTCTCCTTCATTATGCTTATGAAGTTCTCATATTGCTGGGTAGAAGTTATATTTTAATTCTTTTCAGTCATTTAATGAAAGGATTTTTTAGTTACTTACAGGTATTAACGCCTAGAATAGTAAAACAATGGATAGACTTCAAAGCTGCACAAGAGATTTTTAGCTAGGCTAGAGGTGATGCAAAAATTGGCCTCAATCATGTAAAAAAAACACACACACACACACATTATAAACCTGATATATAAGACACGTTATAGAAGACAAGTGGCCAGGTTTACCAAAGTATATAACCCACAGCAGAGGGGTAAACTGTTCGGATATGCTTGCATCACAATCCTTGAACATAAATGAAGGGTTTTTACAGTCTAGTTTAACCCCTTCCTGCCTGTTCCCACAGTTTATAAATAAATGTCCCTCAGCACAGTGCCCCATTCTGGAGATATATTTATAAATGCTCTCCTTGGGAGTCAGCAGCCAACACTTTGTGTGGCTGGTGGTACTCAATCCTAATTATCACTAATATACTGGGTCCCAAATGCTTCCCAATAGAGTACGAGTGTCAAACTGGCAGATCTCCAGCTGTTGCCAAACTACAAGTCCCATGAGGCATTGCAAGATTGACAGTTACAATCATGACTCCCAAAGGCAGAGGCATGATGGGACTTGTAGTTTCGCAACAGCTGGAGGGCCACCAGTTTGATACCCCTGCAACAGAGTGATCACAATGTCAGCTTTGTCATTCTGCCTCAGTCTGTAGATGAACACTGCCACTTTCATGCAGCAGTGTTAAAGGAAAAGTTCACCTTTTAACAAAAAATAATAAATGCACATTTTTTGCAGGTAAAAAAAAATGTGCATTTAGTAATCTTTGTTTTGGGAGCCTGGAAGGCATTGTACCAGCGATCAGCAGATCACTGGTGCTATGCAGGACTCCTGCAGACCTGTCAGTGTATCTGTGTGCTCATAACTCATACAGGCAAGCAGATACACACTGACAGGAAGACTCAGTGAACTACTACAGAGCTCAACAGCGCTGTGGTAACTCATTAAGAACTACAAGTCGACATCTGCAAAGGCTGTCGGAACGTGTAGTTTTCCCATTCACGGAATACTGTGAATGAGTGATGTGGACAGGCGGGCAGAGTGTTCTTTTAAAATAGTGACAGCTAGCAGAGGGAGAAGATCCCGATAGCTGTCAGAATGGGAGACTGGGGGAGCAGGGGGTTAGTGATTTCATAATATGTTACATGTTACACCCTGAATATGGCTGTAACATATAACATGTTACGAAAGGTGAACTTATGCTTTAATCTGTGATGTAATAATTTTGCAGTTTTCAAATACAATTGCAGTATTAAAAAGCATATTAACAAATGTATTAAAAAAAGTAAAATACAAAAACCTGAAAAAAAAGTATGCATTTGTCAGCCTATTATAAAAAAGCAGGGTCTTTATTAAATAGTGTACCAAATAAAAGCCTTAAAAATCCTTAAAATTTTAGAAAGGTTATTAAGGTATGCAAATTAAACATGAAGTTATTGTCCAGCATGTTGATACTGTTGAATGTGGCCTAAGCATTTACACATCGATGATCTATAGTCATGGAATGGCTAATGATAAATAAGTGGGCAGCACAGTGGCTAAGTGGTTAGCACTTCTGCCTGGCAGTACTAGGGTTGTTGCTTCAAATCCCGACCATGGCAACACCTGCCTGGAGTTTGCATGTTCTCCCTGTGCCTGTGTGGGTTTCCTCCAGGTACTCCAGTTTCCTCCCACAAAGACATGCTGGTAGGTGAATTGGATCCTGTCTAAATTGACCCTAGTATGTGTATGTATGAATGTGAGTTAGGGACCTTAGATTGTACGCTTCTTGAGGGTTAGGGACTGATGTGAATGTACAATATATATGTAAAGCGCTGCGTAAATTGATGGCACTATATAAGTACCTATAATAAATAAATAAAATCAATGATGCCACTTTATTGCTACATGGTATTCACACTGAACACCAAATGCCCCCTCAGCAAGCCGGTTACTGAGGACGCACTTGTGCAGGTACGCTCCCGAGCCAGGCTGTGTGCATCCATAGACACACACAATGCTGCTCCACTATTCTCCCCCCTCCCTCCTCACGGTTTTTGACTGACAGCAGCAGGAGTCTATGCTATCAGAAACTCCTGTGAGTGCAGGAAGATAAATCATTGCTACAGCACACAGGACAGAGCTGGATTGGGTGAGGCATGTGTTTAGGGATGGGGGGGGTGCCTGTTATTGGAAGGTTTTTAACCCTTAATGCAGAGAATGCATTAAGGTAAAACCCTTTTGCATTTAGAATCACTTTTAAAACACCAAAAACATTAGGGAAAATCATGTTTTATTTTAGGCATGTCATGGTTTAGCTGTAGTATGCTTAGATGCTGAAGCATTATTTCCCAGCAAATCACCCTTGTTAGTAAATTCTGGGAATAGTCTTTGTAGCCAGGTGATGGCTATATCATTGTCTTTCAGGGACATTTATAGATGAGACTATGATTAATCCTTTTCTCCCCTAGTGCCCAGTACTGGGACTGCTACATCACTTCCTGTTAGCAGAGTGGATCCAGTTCCTCTGACAGTATCTACTACAGGTCTTGGGACCTGTAGTCCTATAGTCAGTACATCCTGTATTTCTGAGTGCTGACTACACTACAGCTACCAGAGAGCTGGCAAACCAGAATGATGTTGGTAGAGCAGATATATTCTACAGCAAGGGACTGGCTCGCTCTCTTGGCGGGGGAATCAGAACTAAACACAGGGGGACTGACATTCTTCTCCAGAGACAGATTGTTGGTCTATTGCTGTGGGACTCAGTTCAGCTTTGCAGTGATGCCGATTGCCACACTCAGCTTCTCTGAATAGGGACTGTCCATTCTACACACAGATATCTCTGCTCGTCACGCTGACAGGCCGTTAGGTGGTAACTCTGCACTTCCCTGCAAACAGCCAAGAGCCTGGGCTTGTTCCTAGGAGGCTGTTCTATCCATAGGATTGGTGAATGGATGGATGCCCATCCTTTTTCTGTCATCACTCTAGAGCAGTGTTTCTCAATCAGGGTGCCGCACCACACTGGGGTGCCACCTGAGGTCCTCGGGGGTGCTGTGACATAGTGCTTGAAAAAGACTGTCAGATCTGACTGAATTCCCACTCTGCTGCATATTAGCACAGCAAGAGCTCGCTTGGCACAGTTCAGTGCAAAGCAGTGGCAGGGGCAGGCAGCTTTCTGAATCCTGAGCTCTCCGCCTCCCCCTACAGGACAGTACCCGGCCAGCACCACCCACAGCTGTGTGGATTGTAATAGAAAAACAGTCCTGCCCCGAGACTCTGGTGAGTGGAAAGCAGGGCGGAGATAGGATGAAAAGGGAGGATGGAGGTTAGCTTGCAGCGCTTAGCAGAGAGAGTGGAGTACATAGGTGTGCTAACAGGGGTTTTTTGGGTGTGGAGCTGAGCAGAGAGGGGGTGTGGACATGAGTAGAGAGGGGGATCTGGAGGTGAGCAGAGAGGGATTTTGGGGTACAGGGGTAAGCAGAGTGGGTAGTGTGGAGGTGAGCAGAGAGGGGGGTACGGAGGTGAGTAGAGTGGGGGGTGTAGAGGTGAGCAGAGTGGGGGATGTAGAGGTGAGCAGAGTGGGGGATATAGCGGTGAGCAGAGAGGGGGGTGTGGAAGTGAGCAGAGAGGGAGTTTGGGTTGTGGAAGTGAGCAGAGAGGGGGGTTTGGAGGTGAGCAGAGAGGGAGTTTGGGGTGTGGAGGTAAGCAGAGAGGGGTTTGGTCTGTGGAAGTGAGCAGAGAGGGGGGTGTGGAGGTGAGCAGAGAGGGAGTTTGGGTTGTGGAAGTGAGCAGAGAGGGGGGTTTGGAGGTGAGCAGAGAGGGAGTTTGGGGTGTGGAGGTGAGCAGAGAGGGGTTTGGTCTGTGGAAATGAGCAGAGAGGGGGGTGTGGAGGTGAGCAGAGAGGGGATTTTTGGGTGTGGAGGTGACCATTGGGGGATTGTGGTACAGAGGTGAGCAGAGAAGGGGTTGTGGAAGTGAGCAGAGAGGGGGGTTTGGAGGTGAGCAGAGCGGGAGTTTGGGGTGTGGAGGTGAGCAGAGAGGGGTTTGGTCTGTGGAAGTGAGCAGAGAGTGGTGTGTGGAGGTGAGCAAAGAGGGAGTTTGGGTTGTGGAAGTGAGGAGAGAGGGGGGTTTGGAGGTGAGCAGAGAGGGAGTTTGGGGTGTGGAGGTGAGCAGAGAGGGGTTTGGTCTGTGGAAATAAGCAGAGAAGGGATTTTTGGGTGTGGAGGTGACCATTGGGGGATTGTGGTACAGAGGTGAGCAGAGAGGGGGGTGCGGAGGTAAGCATAAAGGGGATTTTGGGGTGTGGAGGTGAACAGAAAGGGGGTTTAGGGTACAGAGGTGAGCAGAGATGGGGTTTGGTCTGTGGAAGTGAGCAGAGAGAGGTGTGTGGAGGTGAGCAGAGAGGGAGTTTGGGTTGTGGAAGTGAGCAGAGAGGGGGGTTTGGAGGTGAGCAGAGAGGGAGTTTGGGGTGTGGAGGAGAGCAGAGAGGGGTTTGGTCTGTGGAAATGAGCAGAGAAGGGATTTTTGGGTGTGGAGGTGACCATTGGGGGATTGTGGTACAGAGGTGAGCAGAGAGGGGGGTGCGGAGGTAAGCATAAAGGGGATTTTGGGGTGTGGAGGTGAACAGAAAAGGGGTTTAGGGTACAGAGGTGAGCAGAGATGGGGTTTTGGGGTATGGAGGTGAGCGGAGAGGGGGGTTCGAGGTACCAAGGTGAGAAGGGGGTTGCAGTGCAGAGGTGAGCAGAAAGGTTCTGGGGTGAATAGATTAGCAGGGGGATTGGGGTCCAAAGGTGGGAGGGGGTACGTACAATGTGATTTTGCAGCTTATTCATTTGAATGAGCTGCAACTCACAGTGGAGTGCAAAAAAATTAGTGCATGCACTAATGCTCTGCACCAACCCACATCACACTGCGGTACCATGCAATCTGGTGCCTTCAAACACACTGCATTTGCGATCTGTGTTTGGGATGCCGTTAATAATGCATTGGCAAATCGCAAGGGCAATGCAATCACCTGAAGTGCGGGAAACACACATGGAGCATGCCTTTACCGCACCATGCTCTGATGTAGACTGACCCTAGTCCCCAAAACGTTTTGTTTTTAAAGTTGCGAAACACCGAAAATGCACTGCGTTTGCTAATGCATGGGAATACCATTAGGTATTGAACACACCCCTGTGCATCAGCTAAAGAGCAGCGCATTTGTGCTTCGGTAAGGCATGCAATGTTGCACGCATTGCCCGACATGCAATGGTGTGAACTAAGCCTTAACTGGGGTGCTTCAAGAATGAAAATAATTTTGAAGTTGCAATTTCTTGTTAAAGGGACCTCTTTTCTTCTAAGGCCATTGTTTTTTAAATTAGGATACTTTATAACTACTTATGTCGGAGTATGTATTTACATAATTCTCTGCAATCAACAACTGCAGCGCCGGTGGTCTGGAGGGAGCTGATAAGTCAACAAGCCTTTTCTTTCCTCTCTTACTGCTGGTGTGGAATTTTAATAGATGAATCTTGCTTCTCATGACTGTATAATTTGTCAAACATTGTTAATTGATTATTCCTATTTTATGTGTTCACTGGGGTTCTATATCCTAAACCCATTATTCTTATGGTCTACTCTTTTGAATAAGTCTAATATAGAGTTGTTACTATGCCTGAACCCAGCGTGTCAGAGGTGTCAGGAGGCTTGCAAGGTCAGGGCAACCACTGGGGACAAGCATTATCAAGCGGCCTCTGGGAGGGTAGCACTACATCTGTTTGCAAGTATATTGTAAATTCTGTGAGTATATGATTTGTTTGTTCATGCATGATCGATGAGTCAGCATACATGCATCCTTTAGTAAATCTGGCCAAATGGAATTTTATTTTCCTAACTATAATACTGATCCTGTTAAATACTTCCACAGTCACTGACCTGGAACACATATGCAAATATGGAGTTCTGTTTTCTCTGTAATACTGATTGCATGCATTTTTCAGGTCAGTATTTAAAAAATACTTCCATTTTCATCTGGTGATTTTAGTCAGTAGCAGGGGCGGACTGACCATTTGGAAACTCGGGCACTGCCCGAGGGCTTGGGGTCAGTAGGGGGCCCCATGAGATGCCCCTGGTACCTTTTTCATAGGCTTTTTTGAGTTTGGGCAAGGACACAGGGGCCCCATGATCCCCTATTGCCCGGGGGCCCCATGAGTTGTCAGTCCGCCCCTGGTCAGTAGGTCTGTTGTTTTTCAAAAGAGCAAGTTCTCCAGCAGAATGTATCAGTGACAGTGATGGGACAAACCATTTACCATTGACAGGGGTGCTTACAATGATCAGCATTTATTTACAGTATGTAAAACCTTTATCCCAGAAGAAAAAATAACTATAAATGATATAAAGTATTAGCTGGACTTTGACTTCAGTTTGTTAGTGTATTTAAATTTGCTAGTACATCTAACACACCCTTCCCCCAGACTGACAATGCTGCTGTCCAAAGGTACCCCCATGCTGCCCGGGGGCACTCTCATACATAAGGTGTGTACTAGCCAGATCACCAGGGGAAAACAGAGAGAAAAAAAACAAGAGAAGCAATGCAGCCACCACATCTAATGGTTGCTAAGCTGCAATATATAACATTTTTGCTTTTGGGTTTAATACCACTTTAAGTAACAGGATCAGTTGACTGACAGGCAACTAGCATTTTTTATCAGGAGATCAGCAAAGACGGCCTCAATATTCCCCTTCAACACAGGTTTTCTTTGAGCCCTGGTTCACATTGAAGTGCGATTCACTTGAAGTGTGACTTGTAAAACATCTGTGCATGAAGTCGCACAAAAATCTCCAAAAGTAGTGCAGAAACTACTTTCTAAATCAGTGCGACTCCAACTCCATTGGAATAGCACTGATTAAAGCGGTTCCATTGCGAACAATAGCGTGTGGCTTGTCATGTGATTTGAACTGTCAAATCGCATGACAAGTTGCATCTGTGTGAATGGTAACTAATAATTTGACTGCTGTTACTGTTTCTGTTGGCGTTCATAACTACCTTTATATTTCAATCAGTTTATTGTAGTTATAAACAGCAATACATACATATATGGTTCGATAAAGAAAAATAGTTTTACATCAAATCGTCAGTGTGTTATCTAAAAAAAAATATATTCAGGAAATCGGCCATCAAATACAAATAGAATAGTAATATAAGCAACAGTGATGGATATCAAGTCCTGGCTCAGGTAATATAAGTAATAGAGAGTGATTTTGGGTAAACTATGGTAAATAGCTGGTAACCCCACTCAGCATATCCCTCTCCCCCATTGAGACTGAGATCTCATAACGGGTTAAGTGTAATATCCATGTAAACCGTATTTAAAATAGAGTAGGATCTTTATGAATAACTAATATCATAGAAATTTACATAGAAAAGGATAAACAGAGAAAGAGAAAAGAAAAGAAAAAAAGAGAGGACTGTTAAGAGCAGTTAGGGTGCTCCCCCCAAGGCCTTCCATCTTCTGATGAGAGAGTTTATATCCAGGGTTGCCATGTCTTGTCAAATGTATTCTGGTGGTTATGGATGGAGCATTTTAATTTGTCATTAGTAATGATCCAGTCTAGGGGTTTTTTTGTAAATTCTTTATTTAACCACTTGCCCTCCGGAACATTTACCCCCCTTCATGGCCAGGCCATTTCTTTGCTGTTTGGCACTGATAATTATGCAGTCGTGCAATGCTATACCCAAACGACAGTTATGTCCTTTTTTCACACAAATAGAGCTTTCTTTTAGGGGTATTTGATCACCTCTGCAGTTTTAACTTTTTGCACTATAAATAAAAAAGACCGAAAAGTTTGAAAAGCCCCCCAATATTTATCACTTTTTGTTATAAAAAATATCCAATAAAATTAGTCATAAATTTAGGCCAAAATGTATTCTGCTACATATCTTTGGTAACCAAAATCCAGATGCATGTATAATAATTGGTTTGTGTGAAAGTTATAGCGTCTACGAACTATGATATACAGTGGGGATCAAAAGTTTGGGCACCCCAGCTAAAAATTTCTATTAATGTGCATAAAGAAGCCAAGGAAAGATGGAAAAATCTCCACAAGGCATCAAATTACAGATTAGACATTCTTATAATATGTCAACAAAAGTTAGATTTTATTTCCATCATTTACACTTTCAAAATACCAGAAAACAAAAAAATGGCGTATGCAAAAGTTTGGGCACCCTGCAGAGTTAATATCTTGTACTGCCCCCTTTGGCAAGTATCACAGCTTGTAAACGCTTTTTGTAGCCAGCCAAGAGTCTTTCAATTCTTGTTTGAGGTATCTTTGCCCATTCTTCCTTACAAAAGTCTTCCAGTTCTTTGAGATTTCTGGGCTGTCTGTCGCGCACTGCTCTTTTAAGGTCTATCCATAGATTTTCAATTATGTTGAGGTCAGGAGATTGTGAAGGCCATGGCAAAACCTTCAGTTTACGCCTCTTGATGTAATCCCCCGTGGATTTCGAGGTGTGTTTAGGATCATTATCCATTTGTAAAAGCCATCCTCTCTTTAACTTCAGCTTTTTCATAGATGGCATCAAGTTACCATACAAAATTTGCTGAAATTTTATTGAATCCATTTTTCCTTCTACTCTTGAGATGTTCCCTGTGCCACTGGCTGCAACACAACCCCAAAGCATGATTGATCCAACCCCATGCTTAACAGTTGGACAGAGGTTCTTTTCATAAAATTCTGTGCCCCTTCTTCTCCAAACGTACCTTTGCTCATTACGGCCAAAAAGTTCAATTTTAAACTCATCGGTCCACAGAACTTGTTTCCAAAATGCATCAGGCTTGTCTATATGTTCATTTGCAAAGTTCAAACGATGATTTTTGTGGTGAGGACGTAGAAGAGGTTTTCTTCTGATGACTCTTCCATGAAGACCATATTTGTACAAGTATCTCTTTATAGTGGAATAGTGTACCACAACTCCAGTGTCTGCCAGATCTTTCTGGAGGGATCGTGCAGTCAAACGTGGGTTTTGAATTGTTTCTCTCACAATCCTGCGAGCTGTTCTGTCTGATATTTTTCTTGGTCTTCTAGATCTTGCTTTAACTTCCACTGTTCCTGATGACTGCCATTTCTTAATTACATTCCGAACAGAGGATATTGACATCTGAACACGCTTTGCTATCTTCTTATAGCCTTCTCCAGCTTTGTGAGTGTCAACTATTTTCAGTTTCAGTTTTCTAGACAACTGCTTAGAAGAACCCATGGTGCTGATTGTTGGGGCAAGGTCAGATGAGTCTGGGCATTTAAAACCTTTGAGCTTGACGTCACCTGGTCTTCCCAGACGATGATTGAGAACAATCCATGACACTGGCAGGTCTCAGCTTTGCAAAGGGGGCAGTGCATGCTATAAATTCTGCAGGGTGCCCAAACTTTTGCAGACGCCCTTTTTTTGTTTTCTGTTATTTTGAAAGTGTAAATGATGGAAATAAAATCTAACTTTTGTTGACACATTATATAAGAATGTCTAATCTGTAATTTGATGCCTTTTGGAGATTTTTCCATATTTCCTTGGCTTCTTTATGTACATTAATACAAATTTTTAGCTTGGGTGCCCAAACTTTCGATCCCCACTGTATATATTGGAATTTCCACAGGTTTAACTTTCTGACTGCCTCACATTTCTTGAAGTGCTAAAATGCCCGGGCAGTAAAACCCCCCCACATGACCCATTTTTGGAAAGTAGACACCCCAAGAATTCTGCAGAGAGGCATGTTGAGTCCATGAAACATTTTATTTTTTGCCACAAATTTTTCGAAAATGACAATTTTTTTTTTTACCCAAAGTTGGCAACAAATGATATCTGTAAAATACTCACGATGCCTCTTCTTAGCAACCTTGAAGTATCTACTTTCTAAAAAAGGGTCATTTGGAGGGTTGCTTCTACTATCCTGGCATTTCAGGGCCAATATTAGAAGCTTATGCCATACATCACCCACTCTTGAAGACCAAGTCTTTTCTGACACTTTTTATTCACATGAAAAAACAGGGTTTTTTGCTAGAAAATTACTTTGAACCACAACAATTATATATTTTTTTAAAGCAGAGGCCCTAGAGAATAAAACAGTGGGTGTTGACATTTTTTATGTCACACAGTATTTGCTCAGCGATATTTCAAACGCAAATATTTTGGGAAAAATACACTTTTTAGAATTTTAATGCACAAAAACACAATATATTGCCCAGTTGTTTGATAAATTATAAAAGATTATGTTTTGCCGACTAAATATATATCAAACATGACATGCTTTAAATTTGCACATGCCCGTGCAATGGCAACAAAGTACATACATTTTAATAGATTGTAAGCTCGTAAGAGTAGGGCCCTCTTACCCCTCGTACGTTGTTTGTTGTTGTTGTACTGTGCCATGTATTGTCCCCCCTATTGTACAGCGCTGAGCAAACCCTTTGGCGCTATATAAACTCGTAGTAATAATAATAATAATAATAATATTGATAGGCGACACTTTAAAAGCCTTTACAGGTCACCAATTTATATTTGCACAGGAGGTCTAGTGCTAGAATTACTGCCCTCAATCTGACGTTCGGGGTGATACCTCACATGCATGGTGCAACTGCTGTTTACATACTGGCACAGGGCCAACACTTGTGCATGCAGGTGGGAGGGCGAAGGTGCTTTTTTTTTTTAGATATTTTTATTTTTTTTATTATTTTTACACTGTCCCTTTAATTTTTTTTTTTTATCACTTTGCTATCACAGGGAATGTAAATTGGAGTCTGTCTAGATATCTCCTATGCCCTTACATCATCTGATCTCACCAGGATCAGTGTGATTAGATGCTTTCCCAATTTACAAATGGCGCTGTTAAAGTTCGGCAAAACAAAAATGATGAAATGCTCGTAGCTTCCAGTCTCTTAGACCACAGAGATGATTGGAACCATTCTTGTCTCTGATCAGCTCTATAGTCAGCCAGCGGAACTGTCGGCTGCATTCTTGGATTCCCCTGTGGGAAAGGAGAGCTCAAGAAAACTGTGGAAGGCAGCAGGAGGGGGGATATCCCATCCCTCTGCTCGTGAAAAACAATTCAGCAGCTAACTGGCCACTAGGATTGCTTTTAAATAAAAGATAACCGCCAGCTGAAAAAAACAATACCAGGATGATGCCTGTAGCTGCAGGCATCACCCCGGTATAACCATTCAAAGTCCAATGACGTACCAGTACATTGCTGGTCCACAACAGGGGAATCTGAGAATTCAGCCGGCAGATCCACTGGCTGACTGTAGAGCTGATCAGAGACCAGAATGACCCCAATCATCTCTATAGTCTAAGGAATCGGAAGCTACGAGCATTTCATCCTTTCAGTTTCGCAGGATATAAACAGCGTCATTTGTAACTTGGGAAAGCATCTGATCACACCAATCTTGGTGAGATCAGATGATGTAAGGGCAGAGGAGATACCTAGAGTCTAATAGACTCTAGATTTCTAAAAAAAAAAAAACTTGGCAATGCCTATTGCAGTAAGAGGGGATATTTACATTCCCTGTGATAGAAATAAAAGTGATTAAAAAAAGAAAAGGAAAGGGAAAGTGTAAAAATAATTTAAAAAATCAGGGGAAAAAAAAAGCGTGGACCCAGTGACGGTATGTAAACAGCGGTGGAACCATGCATGCAAGGTATCACCGTGAACATCAGATCGAGGGCAGTAATTCTAGCACTAGACCTCCTGTGTAAGTAAAAATTGGTGACTTGTAAAGGCTTTTAAAGTGTCGCCTATCGATAATAACATTGTATGTACTTTGTTGCCATTGCATGGGCATGCGCAATTTTAAAGCATGTCATGTTTGGTATCCATTTACTCAGCGTAACATCATCTTTTATAGGTTATCAAATAATTGGGCAATATATTGTGTTTTTGTGCATTAAAATTCTAAAAGGTGTATTTTTCCCAACAGATTTGTGTTTGAAAAATCACTGCACAAATACTGTGTGACATAAAAAATTTCAACACCCGCCATTTTATTCTCTAGGGCCTCTGCTTTAAAAAAAAATTATAATGTTTGGGGGTTCAAAGTCATTTTCTAGCAAAAAGTGAACAATAAGTGTCAAAAAAGGCTTGGTCTCCAAGAGTGAGTGATGTGTGGCATAATGTTGGTCCTGAAAAGCCAGGAGAGTAGAAGCCTCCCCCTCCAAAGGACCACTTTTTGGAAAGTAGACACTCCAAGGTATTTGCTAAGAGGCATGGTGAGTATTTTACAGATCTCATTTGTTTCCACGTTTTTGGAAAACGAAGTAAGAAAACAAAAATGAATTTTTCTTTTCTTTTTTTCTTTTTCAAAACCTTGTGACAAAAAATTATATCTGTAAAATACTTCAAATACTACAAATTCCTTGGGGTGTCAACTTTCCAAAAAGGGGTCATTTGGGGGGGGGTGTTTGTACTTTCCTGGCATTTTAGAGCCTCCGAAACTGTGATTGGTTGTGGGGAAGTGATATGAGGAAATATGCCCTTTGAAAGCCTGGAGGTGGTCATTGGATTTTGGGGGCCTGTACGTAGATAGGCTTCCAAAAAGTCTCTCACATGTGGTATCCCCATACTCGAGAGAAGTAGAAGAATGTATTTGGGGTGTTATTCCACATATACCCATGGCATGCATGAGCAATGTATCATTAAAGTGGCAACTTTGTGTTAAAAAAAATTGTCATTTTCAAAAAATTTATGGCAAAAAATAAAACGTTCCATGGTCTCAACATGCCTCTCTGCAAAATCCTTGGGGTGTCTACTTTCCAAAAAGGGGTCATTTGGAGGGGTTTGTACTGCCCTGACATTTTAGCACCTCAAGAAATGTGATAGGCAGTCAGAAAGTAAAAGCTACGTAAATTCCAATATATATACCATAGCTTGTAGACTCTATAACTTTTACAGAAACCAATTAATATTCAGTGGGTAATGCATGATCCATAACATTCATAGGTGCTGGGGCATACTGTGGAGCTTTGTCGAACAGTCTTTTATATGCTTGTTCCAGCTCCCATTCCTGAAGGAAACTCCATATCTTCCTGTGCCCAGCACACTTTTGAGATGTACCCCCAAGAGGGGACTGGACAAGACAGGACACAAAAAAAAAAGCAGAGGGAGGGGTAATTCGAAAAAATAAGGGGGGGAGGCACCTATGCTAGAACAGAAACAGTTGTTTCTGTCTAGCAATCCGATGGACCTGTCTGGGTTTGGCGGTTGCCAGCAGAACGTTACTTGCTTGACTACATTGTGCCAAGTCTAAAGTTTGGTGGAGGGGGGATTATGGTGTGGGGTTGTCTTTCAGGGGTTGGGCTTGGTCCCTTAGTTCCAGTGAAGGGAACTCTTAAGGTGTCAGCATACCAAGACATTTTGGACAATTTTATCCATCCAATTTTGTGGGAATAGTTTGGAGATGGCCCTTCCTGTTCCAACATGATTGCGCACCAGTGCACAAAGAAAGGTCCATAACCTTAACCTGACAGAACACCTTTGGGATGAATTAGAGTGCAAACTGCGAGACAGGCCTTCTCGTCTGACATCAGTGACTGACCTCACAAATGCGTTTCTGGAAGAATGGTCAAACATTCCTTTTGACGCACTCCTAAACCTTGTGGACAGCCTACCCAGAAGAGTTGAAGCTGTTGTAGCTGAAAAAGGTGGGCCAACTCAATATTGAACCCTGCGGACTAAGACTGGAATGCCATTAAAAATCATGTGCGTGTAAAGGCAGGCATCCCAATACTTCTCGTGTATATATATATATATATATATATTATATATATATATATATACATACACACACACAGGTGCTGGCTAGTGCAAGATGAAATCAAGAGGAAATAATCAAACAGAGCCACAGTCTAGCTAGTAAACCTCCTAGACCCAGACTGTTACATCACTTCCTGCCTATAGAGCAGGAGAGCTGTTCTTCCTGGACAGAGCAGAGGATCTTGGGACCTATAGTCCTGCAGTCAACACTCACTGTATTTTAAAGTGCCTTCGGAACGGCAAATTCTAGAAAGCTGATCCAGCAAAGGATTATGAGAGAGCTTATATATTTGACTTCTTTTGGCGAGATTTCTCTCTCTCTCAGCCCAGAAACATTAAAGAGGATGGTTAGAGCCTGCTGTTCTGCCTCCAGCGGCGTTGGTAACCAACAGCCCAGCTGGTGGTAGTAACACACAGCTTGTTCTTCTGCGCAGCTGCAACACAGATCGCCACACTGAGGGTTCACAGTCGCTCTCCACTAACCAGCTATCGTCACAGACTCTTGTCAGCATCATCCACCATGGCTGTCAACACATCAGTGGCCTGCTGTATCACTGCAGCTTCCCCTGCAAAGTAATAAAGCACTGCTAAGAAAATACTGTAGTGACAGAGACTTTATCTGTTTCAGGATTGGTGAGAGGGCAGCTGCCCACCTTTGTGTTTACCCAGTTATATAAAAACACTGCTAGCAGGCAGCGGTTCTTCCAAATCAAAGAATCCTTGTTTTGCCATTCACTTCTGTCTGCATATCTGACGCTATCATTCTTCATTACTCTTCACCATTAAAGGACCCCAATGTGCTAACAGAAGATACAATCCCCAACCTTTGGGTCGACTCTAATCCATATCTCCATCCACCGTTGCACCAGTGGTCAAGGGAGCTGGCCGTTTTCTTAAGGTGCTCCCCTACAACTAGTATTGTACTCTCAACAGGCACCATTGATTTAGAGTGGTTATGCACAGTTTGCTTAGATTATTTACTGTAGAGTGGAAGGTTAGTCAGAAAATTAAGTCCTGCTAGATGACTTCAGGCTGGACCCTTTTACAGATATAGCTATGTAAAACATTAAAAATATATGTGTAAAATTCAGTAATACACTGTCTCACTCTGCTGTGCACATACTCAGTTGCTCTCTATTTTTCGGGACTGTGCTGAAAATCAGAGCAGTGGTTCTCAACCTTCCTAATGCCGTGACCCTTTAATACAGTTCCTCATGTTGTGGTGACCCCCAACCATAAAATTATTTTCGTTGCTACTTCATAACTGTAATTTTGCTACTATTATGAATCGACCAGACCGATCAGCATCCAGATTAAGTTCCCATGGTACAGATATTTTTTTTTGCAGTAGTTGATTTTACAGTACATGATTTTACATTTACCCAGTTATTACCCAGTAATTATACACCCTGTTCCAAATTATTATGCAAATGATATTTTTCTCATTTACCTAAATAATTGATGTAAATAACAGTCAGCGTAATTCTCATGTTATCAACTATTAAGAGTACAATTAAAATTTTATTGAACAAACCTCCTAATGATAACAGTATTTTTTTTAAACATAAAAAACTTACAATGCACTGTTCCAAATTATTACGCACAGTAAGTTTCAAAACACTTTATAGGTTGTAAAGAACTGAAAGTTGTCATTTGTTGTGTTTGCAGCATATTTACTGAAATTAAAAGCTATTTCAATCAAACTTTTAACAACATTTTAAGTTTTTAAACATTTTAACAGGTCACGTTACATTGTAACATAGGACCCCTTATTTGATAGCAGCTTCACAAGTCTTGCATCCATTGAACTTGTGAGTTTTTGGACAGTTTCTGCTTGAATTTGTTTGCAAGATGTCAGAATAGCCTCCCAGTGCTGCTGTTTGGATGTAAACTGCCTCCCACCCTCATAGATCTTTTGCTTGAGGATGCTCCAAAGGTTCTCAATAGGATTGAGGTCAGGGGAGGATGGAGGCCACACCATGACTTTCTCTCCTTTTATCCCCATAACAGCCATTGATGCAAAGGTATTCTTTGCAGCATGAGATGGTGCATTGTCATGCATGAAGATGATTTTATTACGGAAAGCATAGTTCTTCCTTCTGTACCATTGAAGAAAGTGGTCAGTCATAAACTCCACATACTTTGCAGAGGTCATCTTTACACCTTCGGGGTCCCTAAAGGGGCCGACCAGCTCTGTTCCCATGATTCCGGCCCAAAACATGACTCCACCACCACCTTGCTGATGTCGCAGCCTTGTTGGAACAGGGTAGCCATCCACTAACCATCCACTACTCCATCCATCTAGACCAGGGGTGGGCAAACTTTTTGACTTGAGGGCCACAATGGGTTCATATATTGGACCCGGGGGCCGGACCAAGAGTAGATGAATGATGTGTATGTGTCATCCATAGTAAGTATAGTAATATTCCCCCATAGTAAGCATGGTAATTAATCCCCCATATAGTAATTCATCCCCCATAGTAATTCATCCCCCATATAGCAATTCACCCCCCATATAGTAATTCATCCCCCATATAGCAATTCATCCCCCATAGTAATTCATCCCCCATATAGTAATTCATCCCCCATAGTAATTCATCCCCCATATAGTAATTCATCCCCCATAGTAATTCATCCCCCCTATAGTAATTCATCCCCCATAGTAATTCATCCCCCATAGTAATTCATCCCCCATATAGTAATTCATCCCCCATAGTAATTCATCCCCCATATAGTAATTCATCCCCCATATAGTAATTCATCCCCCATATAGTAATTCATCCCCCATATAGTAATTCATCCCCCATAGTAATTCATCCCCCATATAGTAATTCATCCCCCATAGTAATTCATCCCCCATATAGTAATTCATCCCCCATATAGTAATTCATCCCCCATAGTAATTCATCCCCCATATAGTAATTCATCCCCCCAATAGTAAGTCCCCCCTGTGTCAATTTACTTACCTTTGCTCCGCGCGTTCCTCTCGCCGTGTTCCCGCGCCGTTCCGGTCTTCAGGGCGGATTGTGAGAGGAGCCTAGCTCCCCTCACGTTCGTCACGCTGCCCCGCCTACACACATCCTGACAGCCTCACATCACGCTCCGTGGGCCGGATTAAAAGGTCCGCCGGGCCGTAGTTTGCCCATTGCTGATCTAGACCATCAGTGAACAGGACTGTTTGAAAATTAGTCTTCATGTATTTTTCTGCCCAATGCAGCCGTTTCTGCTTGTGAGCATTGGTTATTGGTGGCCGAATAGAAGGTTTATGCACAGTTGCAAGACTCTGGAGGACTCTACACCTTGATGTCCGTGGGACTCCAGAGGCACCAGCAGCTTCAAATATCTGTTTGCAGCTATGTAATGGTATTTTAGCAGCTGCTCTCTTGATCCGATGCATGGATCTGGCAGAAATCTTCCTCAATGTGCCTTTATCTGCATGAACCCGTCTGTGCTCTTAATCAGCAACAAATCTCTTAATACTGTAATGATCACGCTTAAGTTTTCCTGACATATCTAATGTTTTCATACCTCATCCAAAGCATTGACCTATTTCACTCTTTTCGGCAGCAGAGAGATCCTTTTTCTTCCCCACATTGCTTGAAAATGGTGCTCTGCTTAATAATGTGGATCACCCTCCTTTAGTAGTTTTTCCTTAAATTGGGCTCACCTGCCAATCTAATTATCACAGGTGTCCGAGATTGTTTTCAGTGATCAAAAGAGCCCTGACACACAATGCCATCCATGAGTTAAACTGAAAAACAAAATATTTAATCTTTGTGACACTTAAATAGAATTTGCATAATAATTTGGAACAGGGTGTAATTCATGAAGTGTCGTTTTACCTCCAATACTGCTGCTTTCAACACAGTAGCTGCTTTTAACAAAGTAGCTGCTTTCAACACAGCAGCTGCTTTCTACACAGTAGCTGCTCTTTACACATGTGTGACTGTTCCACATAAGTACATTATGGCGCCAACGCTGTCACATACACCTGTATTTGTACAGGGTGTATGTGATGGGATTGGCACGATGATGTCATCATGCCGGGTACTCGTATGTTGGCGGACCCGCCTGGAGATGGATAGAGGAGCGGGGTCTCGGTTCCTAAGACCATCGGAAATATGTGTTTTCTGATGGTCTTAGGTGACCCCTGTGAAAGGGTCGATCGACCCCCAAAGGGGTCGTGACCCACAGGTTGAGAACTTCTGCACTAGAGGGTAACAGCCTAAAGATTTAATGCTGCTCAAGGGCTCTGGGCTTCAGCAAAATATCAGCCTCCAGCAAGAAGAAACAGAAATAATGCTGGAAGCAATTTACAGCACACACTAAATTTTGGTGGCAGGATTATTAACGTGGAATGCATGTTCCTTGCTAAAGAACTGCGGCTATTGAATTATTGTGTCTATTTCCCTTTTGTTCTGTGCTGGGCATTACTGGTGAACACTATTGGTATAACTATGTCTGCACCAAGAGTGTCAGAAGGGTTGAGGAGTTTACAGGGTCAAGGCAGCCTCAGGGGACAAGCATGATCCAGCGGCTCTTACTGGGGTAGCGCAACACACACACACACACACACACACACACACACACACACACACACACACACACACACACACATATATATATATTCCTATTAATAAATAAAAATATTCCTCCCTATGATGGACCACCTGGCACCCTGCCTGGGTGCTTCCGTCAGAAAACTTCTTCCTTGCTGCTAGTACACAGGACCAAGGTCATTGCACCCAAGGTCTAGACGAAACTAGCTTAGGTGCAACTGGAGCTGACTTTATTGAAAAAATACACACAGAATTTATACCACACAAAATCAGAGCTTCATCACAATATCCTAAACAATGCAACCTGTAAACAGTAATATTATCAGTACATCTAATGAACAGCTAACATTTAATAGTGATCTAATCAAAGAGAAAATTTACAGCTAGCAGCTAATAGTAATCTAATTAACAGTAATCAATAGCCGGGCACCCATACCAGCCAGGAGCCCACCCCAGACAACCCGGCAACAAGCTCACACCCCTGGATATACAAAGTACATTACACAAGTTGTCTTGCAGGTGTTTACCTTTCACCTGTATAATCTGTCCACTAGAAAAGTCATCATAAAAAAAAGTTGCATTAATCTTCATAGATTTCTTGAGGGAGATTGGTGATAAATACTTCTGTCCCAAGTGGAGGATCTTCTCCAACCCAGTCTGCAGGATGGCCACCATATTTCCTCTGACCATTAACCTGTATCATATCATTACTACACCTTTCCATCCACTCCAGAGAGTGCCTTTATTCAGAGAGTTAATCCAAGCCTTGCTCTTAGCGTTCATCACGTTATTATCCATCATCACAGACTGATTTGCTCTCTCCATGTGATCATAGGCTGAACTGAGTTAAATTCCAAGCTCTGAACAGGAGAAGCAGACAAAATCCTCAGTCTCCTCCATGGGCCATAATCAGTGTGTAGAAGGTTAGCCCCTAGTCACCTCCAAAAGCCCCTATTTTGGTTGGGTCTGTCACACCCCCTTCCCCCAAAAAATGAATCCCTAGATTTCAACAATGATGTTGGATGACATGTACGATGTACAATGTCTGATGTAAATGCAATAGTCATTCAAATTTTTAGCGATTGCAATCTGTGAAAAGGTTGTGATAATTTGTTCCCTTGTTAACCCACACTCATTTTGGTATTAAGCTAACAATTTCCAAAAACTGATTGTGCATCACAATGTAGCATCAGAATGGCAGTAAAGCTTTACAAAGCCTATAGTAAAATTCATATGTTCACTTTGAGCTTTACCATTCCGCTACCTTACCAAAAAGTGGCACAAATGTGATGGAATTCTATCCCCTTCCCACTGCAACCTCCTGACCCTTTAAGAGGATCTAAATGCTGGGAGGCGGAGGCAGACATTCTAATCATGTGACCGCTGTGATTGGCTTTCACAGCGGTCAAATGATTGAAAGTTCCCAATCGCAAGTATGCATCAGAAGCTTTCTGTGGCAACTGTTCTGGGAGCATGCAGTGAGCGTGCTCTTAGCAAAGTACACAGTTTCCCTATAAATGCATATTTGTGACTGCTCAGTGGTAAAGCTCAATCTCTGAGTGGACGCATTTATACAGTGAGTCACCGGGAAATTATGTGAATGTTTCATAAGGAAAAAATTACAGAAAAATGCTTACTTTTCTCATTTTCTATTCCCAATAAAAACCAAGGATATAAAAATACAGTATATATATCCTAACTTGCTATAAATTTAAAGTACTTTATATTTCGAAAAAAAAAAAATATGTACAGTGAAGGAAATAAGTATTTGATCCCCTGCTGATTTTGAATGTTTGCCCACTCACAAAGAAATGCATGTCTAACAATTATGCACTGATTTGCATGTTCATGAGGGAAATAAGTATTTGATCCCCTTCACAAAACATGACGTAGTACTTGGTAGCAAATCCCTTGTTGGTAATCACAGAGGTCAGACGTTTCCTGTAGTTTGCCACCAGGTTTGCACACATCTCAGGAGGGATTTTGGCCCACTCCTCTTGGCAGATCCTCTTCCAGTCATTAAGGTTTGGTGGCTGTTGTTTGGTGGCTGAGGACCTTAATGTGCTTCTGTTTCAGCCACTCCTTTGTTGCCTTGGCTGTATGTTATGGGTCATTGTCATGCTGGAACACCCATCCACGACCCATTTTAAATGCCCTGGCTGAGGGAAGAAGGTTCTCACCCAAGATTTGATGGTACATTGCCCCGTCCATCATCCCTTTGATGCGGTGCAGTTGTCCTGTCCCCTTAGCAGTAAAACACCCCAAAAGCAGAATGTTTTCACCACCATGTTTGACAGTTGGGATGGTGTTTTTGGGGTCATAGGCAGCATTCCTCCTCCTCCAAACATGGCGAGTTGAGTTAATGCCAAAGAGCTCGATTTTGGTCTCATCTGACCACAACACTTTCAACCAGTCTTCCTCTCTATCATTCAGATGTTCAGTGGCAAACTTCAGACAAGCCTGAACATGTGCTTTCTTGAGCAGAGGGACCTTGCGGGCACTGCAAGATTTCAATCCTTGTCGGTGTAGTGTGTTACCAATTGTTTTCTTAGTGACTATGGTCCCAGCCAGGGGTAAACTGACAACTCATGGGGCCCCCGAGCAATAGGGGATCATGGGGCCCCTGTGTCCTTGCCCAAACTCAAAAAAGCCTATGAAAAAGGTACCAGGGGCATCTCATGGGGCCCCCTACTGACCCTGGGCCCTCGGGCAGTGCCCGAGTTTCCAAATGGTCAGTCCGCCCCTGGTCCCAGCTGTCTGGAGATCATTGACAAGATCCTCACATGCAGTTCTGGGATGATTCCTTACTCTTCTCATAATCATTGACACTCCACGAGGTGAGATCTTGCATGGTGCACCAGACCTAGGGAGGCTGACAGTTGTTTTGTGTTTCTTCCATTTGCGAATGATTGCATCAACTGTTGTCACCTTCTCTCCAAGCTGCTTGGCGATAGTTTGGTAACCCAGTCCAGCCTTGTGTAGGTCACAATCTTGTCCCTGACATCCTTGGACAGCTCTTTGGTCTTTTCCATGGTGGAAAGTTTGGAATCTGATTGTTTGATTGCTCCTGTGGACAGGTGTCTTTTATACAGGTAACAAAATTAGATTAGCAGCACTCCCTTTAAGAGACTGCTTCGAATCTCAGCTTGTTACCTGTATGAAAGACACCTGGTAGCCAGAAATCCTGCTGAATGATAGGGGATCAAATACATATTTCCCTCATGAACATGGAAATCAGTGCATTATTTGTTAGACATGCATTTCTTTTGAATTTTTTGTTGCTATGCTGTCTTTCAGTGTTACAATACACCTACCATTTGATTTTTAAACTGATCATTTCTTTGTGAGTGGGCAAACATTCAAAATCAGCAGGGGATCAAATACTTATTTCCATCACTGTATAATACATTAGGATAGAATACAAAGGCTAAAACACATATTGGGGGTGATTTACTGTATTAAAATTGGTGCACTCAGAATCTGGTGCAGCTGTACATGGTAGCCAATCAGCTTTTTACTTCAGCTTGTTCAGTTAAGCAATAAAACTTGGAAGCGGATTGGTTTCTATGCAGAGTTGAACCATATTTTTCAAAACTTAAAAAACACTCCGGGACTCAAGGGGCTTTAGAGAGAAAATGGTCTGGGTACTGAAGTGGTTAATGAACAGAGAACAGTAGAGAGCAGATTAAACAATATACAGCACCCATAGAAACATTACCTGTAGTATTGCCTGCCAGGAAAATGTTGCGACCCCTAATAAGTAGCTGTCTCAAATTTAAAAAAAACTATTTTTAAATCTAACACAAACGCCATACTTTGTATCTCTATCATTCCACTCTTAAGAGAAGGAGCATAAGGAGATGCAGTCAAAACAGCTATTACACACACACTTGCAGCAGACATGAAACAATAAACAGTCTGTTGCTGAGCGAGTAGGTTGATAATGAATGTAAAATATGTAGTGTAGAGCGATCGCTGATTAACCTGTTTTTCACATCATAATTATAACTTATATTTATACACCACCCTGAAAAAACCTGTCTCATCCCATGCTGCAGAGCTTGTACTGAATAGTGCAAGCTTGGTGTTCTAACGTATAAGGCTGGGTGAAATTGTACTGAGCACATAACTGACATTGTGCAAAGGTGCATGGATGGAAGCTGTATACCAATATTTCTTCCACAACAGAATATGCAAGTTTTGTTTTTTGGTTTTTCAAAAAGATCTTAAATGTTTGTAGCGTTAAATATAGTATGTAAACCCATTGACTAAAATCCTATATACTAATTAGCATCCTAAAGTAATTCTAAACATCATTTGCAGGTTTAATTAAATCTGCAGCTTTCATAAAAATAATACCTGCTTACCTTGCCATGAGTGTCCCTGTTCAGGCTCTTCTTTTTAATAGGGTGACAATGCTTTCTATGACTCCCACTTGTTCTACTGCATCGTCACAAGGTCACATTGGGAGAAATTTACTAAAACTGGTACAATTCTGCATAGAAACCAATCAGCTTCCAGGTTTTATTGTCAAAGCTTAATTGAACAAGCTGAAGTTAGAAGCTGATTGCTTACTAAGCTCATCTGCACCAGATTCTATGTGCACAGGTTTTAGTAAATCCCACCAATTATCCCTAAATGGAGTCTACAAGCAGCTAGACATATGCATTTTGTTTCAGAACAAACAAGGCACAAATTCGATTTTTGAAGATTCAAATGTATGGACATAGTAACGAATGTCAAGGAATAAAAAAAAGTCATAATGGAATTAAAAAATGCATTAATTTCCTTTGTCTCATTAGGATAACATCATGTGATGGGAGTTGATAGTAATGATAGTATTTCGAGCCCATGGGGAAAAGAAATACATTTTTAAATTTGTTCAGTAATTTGGATTAGAGTAAACTTGTGATTTAAATTGAATTTGTAAATGTCACAGTCAGTCATTTCAGTTCCACAGTCTAATGAAATTCTTAGGTTTGAAAAATTCGGGGTCACCGAATTTTGCATTATTTATTCTGTTGTGTCCAAAAATATTGAATCCTTCTACATAGTTTTGATATAAGTATATCAAATCCACCCAAATTATATAGCAATCTTCCAGAAAAACTGCAAACGTTTTCGAATTCTCTCGGACCAATAAATATAGGAAACAAAGGATGAAGATACGAAGCAAATCCCGAAAACAAATCGGTTTAACATAACAAATGTGATGAAACTAAACTCTTGCATGAATGAATGTATCTGAGACAAAATGAAAATTTGTGCCGTGCACATGCCTACAAGTAGCCATGCTGACACGCATTGCACAGGCATGGTCTACTGTTCTCGCACACCACACCAACACCACTCTGAGAAATGCCATGGAGCCATCATGGCCATCATCCTCTGGTTGAAGTGGCAGCTACAGGCATCATCCTGGTATCTTTTTTTCTTCTGCAGGCAATATGCTTTAATGTAAATGTGATATGAGAAAATCACTTTTACAGGTATGGGAAGAGGGTCCTCCCCTCCCATCACCTTCTGCTGCCTTCTCCTGTCCCACTGGGAGCCAGGGACTGAAGCCGGTGCTTCCACCGGCATCAGATCAAAGTGATCTTTGTTTGATCTTATGCTTTTAAGGGCAAAGGGGAGATCTGGGCTATAATAGACTCCAGACGTCTCAGTAAAGAGAATTAGTCACTGCTTCAGCTAGCACAAGGAATGTTGTTCATCTCTTGTGATAGCAATAAAAGAGATTTGAAAAATTGAAGAGACAGTTAAATATAACAAAATTTAAATAAAATAATAAAAAAATTGAAAGCACCCTTGTCCCACCATGCTTGTGCGCAAAGGTGAATACATACGTAGATTGCGCATGCATATATAAACGGTGTTCACATCACACGTGAGGTATCGCCATGAACGTTATAGCAAGAGCAAAAATTCTAGCCCCAGACCTCCTGTATAACTCTAAACTGGTTTTCTCTCCTCCTCTACAGCTTAGAATCCTGAGCATCAGCTTCCATCCCCTCCTGATAGCTGACACAAGTGTATACAGCTGAGAATCTGGACCATTGCCGCGGCTTTCTTTCCTCTCCTATAGCTGCTAATCTGGAGCATCCGCCTCCATTCTCCGCCTGATAGCCAACACCAGTGTATGTAACCCGCTCAGCATGGTATCAGCACAGGGAGGTTTCCCGCACCACTACTGTTTGACCTCAGGCTATAACAAGCCTGGATTCACACAGGAGCAGTGGGGAAACTCCATGCAATTTGGACAGGAATTGCATTCCTGTTTAAATCACATGCTAATTTTTGTGGTACAGTTTGTTTCCATACATTTTGTATTGATGCAAATCACACCGCAAAGTATCAGTTTGGGTGTCGGGAGCCTTTTCACGAGTAGTCGTGAAAATATTCGGTATCGGTACCAATACAGGTATCGATATTGATGCATCCCCACCTATAAAATGTTGCCTATGGGGATTTTTAAGTACCATCGTTTGTATTTACTCAGCGCAACATCATCTTTTATATTTTACCAAACAATTGAGTATTATATTGTGTTTTGGGCATTAAAAATTCAACAAGTGTATTTAAAAAAAACTAACAATGCTACCCAAAATGCAATACCTATCATTTTATTCTCTAGGGCTTCTGCCTAAAAAGATATAATCCTTGGGTTCTAAGTATTTTTTAGAAAAAAAATTGACTTGGGAAGCAAGTGGTTAACTGTTGCATTTGATGACTATCCCATCAATTGTTTATTTTCTTTTTTGCTAGACATAACACTTTAATTTGGCAGATGAAATATAGTTTTGTTTTAAATGTTTCAATTAGGAAGAAAAACAATTACCTGTAATTTTTCTAAACAATTTTGTATGTTTTTACCACATATTAAAATGGACCTTTCCGTAACTTAACAAGTTTGAAATTCTCACATCACATCATACAGCAACAGACCCTTTTAAAAAGCAGTAATGCAGGTCTTCATATCAATTTTGTAACTTTGCCTTGGCAGAGATGATGTCATTAGTTTGCTACAGGCAAGAGGAAGAATATCTTCTTTCCCCTAGTGATTACCTTGCCAAACATAGCCTTAGCTCGGTTCACATACTTTAAGGTTGTATTCATGGTGCTCTCTTGCACCATGCCCCCAATGCTGTCATTTTACATATCCTAAGGCTGTGTGGAGCCACAGCAGGGGGGGTGGAGTAACAGTGAGCAGCTGGAAAGAGAAGAAAGCGTCCCACCAGAAATATGAGTAAAGGCCTAAATCTATTCCTGGAAAACAATTATATTTAGTAGCTGTACAGTGAAAATGGCCTCAGACTACGCACCCACAGACCCCCTAGTATATAGTGTACCTTCCACATGTCTGCTGATAACTAAGGGGGTTGGATTTATTGCCCGTCCCTGCAAAGAAAGGAGAATTAGGCAAAAACCTACAATCAGAAAATGGTCTTTTCTGCTGACTTTGGAGAGCTTTCTACATCTATAATGAAGTTATCAAACAATGGGTGGCCTAATGTACCAAGACTCTAGAAATACAAATTTCTTCAACAGTGCATTTATTTTTCATATTTTAATAGTTGAATATATAGAATTTGTGCAGATTGAATGACAAATTGATTTCCTCCATCTCACCAAAGTACATTAGAGCTCCATCTTGAAATAACGTTTTTTACCGTTTTAGGGGTTTCTGCAGTCATTATCAAGGATGTCAGTGAAATCAGCTGTTCAAGATGCCCTGGAGAAAAAACAAATACAGCTTCCAAAAAATTATGGAAGTATAACCATGGAAATATGGGATGGCCATTACTTTGATGAAGAACATTATGGTTTACCCGTAGGTTTTTTTTTTTTACATTTTATATTATGTTAAGAACAATTCTTGGAATTCATAAACATTGACGCAGGCACTGCCCGAGGGCCCAGGGTCAGTAGGGGGCCCCATGAGATGCCCCTGGTACCTTTTTCATAGGCTTTTTTGAGTTTGGGCAAGGACACAGGGGCCCCATGATCCCCTGTTGCCCGGGGCCCCATGAGTTGTCAGTCCGCCCCTGCTCGTGCTTTCTAAAAGTGGTGAAGAATGTGCCAAATTCATGTACCTGTCTAGAACTTGTATATGAATTTTGGCTCATGCTGCGCCACTATTAGACTGCACATGAGACCTTCACAAAATCTGTCAGAGCCAGTTCTCTCTGTACACCAAAAGAGAGTCACTGTCAGAACCAAAAGTGTCTGAAATAAATGAATTTGGCTCAATATATTAACAAGATAGATTAATGCCAGAAAACTGGAGCAGGAGCTTTATTGAATTCCTGCCAATATGTCTTATCAATACCTAACACAGCAAATGACCATGCATCAAAATAATAAGGTACAAAGATTTACCTTTGATGGCTTTCAACTGACATGCACAGATAGATCAATACTGTGTGTGTAAAGGTATATTTTAAATCTCAAAGAACCTTTAGCTGGTAACAGTTATAGATTATATTTTTAATATTTCTTTAATAACCTTTATTGAAGTACTGTACGTTACAATACAATGCAACAACAGGAAAGCTACTAATGTCGGACTTTGGGGAGGGGTACCCATCCTGTATATTTTGATTTAATGTTAAATTGACACAAGGTTTTTTGCTTGCCCAGACGAATTGGGCAGTGGTGTATGTTGGCTTCGTGCTACAGTAGGCAAGAGTAAAATTTTTCACCCCCTTCTTTGGGGGAAGAGGGCAGCACAGTGGCTAAATGGTTAGCACTTCCACCTGGCAGTACTAGGGTCATTGGATCAAATCCCAACCACGGCACCACCTGCCTGGAGTTTGCATGTTCTCCCTGTGCCTGCGTGAGTTTTCTTCAGGTACTCCGGTTTCCTCCAACACTCCAAAGACATGCTGGTAGGTTAATTGGATCCACTCTAAATTGGCCCTAGTATGTGTATGTATGAATATAAGTTAGGGACCTTAGATTGTACATCCCTTGAGGGATAGGGACTGATGGGAAAGTACAATATATATGTAGAGCGCTGCGTAAATTGATGACGCTGTATAAGTACCTGAAATAAATAAATAAATGAGAGGAAGTTGTTCCAGCACTCACCGGCACAGCTCACAAATTTACATCCACCAGGCACCTCCAAAGCCATGATCAGGACAGGGAGGCAGAGTCTGACACCATCCAGCAGCCCACAGCCTCTCCTGGATTCCAGCGGATACTGCTGCAAACATAAGGGCTCCTGTGTGAGGAGGTGTCCCCAGAGATGACTCATCTCTACACCATCCTCAGGAGATCCTGCAGTGATTCACTTGCTTCTCCTTCCTCTTTCACCTGCCACGGCTGTCTATTTTGCCTGGGGGTGGCCCGTCCCCCCCCCCTGAAAAATTCTGCCCAAGGCAAATGTCTTGTCTGCCTCGCAGTATACCCCTGCAATTGGGTGATGAGTTTTTGCAGAGAGGAGAAATAGGAAGTGGGTAATGGGATTCATGCGTGCGGTTCGTAAAAAGAGGTAGAGTAGACGTGGTAAAATTAGTATCTTGGAAGGATTCCATTCTACCCTCTGCTGGCAACTCAAATTTGGCTAGGTTCTTAAGGCCCTTTCACACTAGAATGACGTGTGGGAAATCTGCGTTTCTGTGCAGCTTCTAGCACCGCATTCCAGTCGCACTGCCCTTGTGATCTGCTGCAAGTATCAGTGCAAGGTTAGCGACATCCCAAAGGAAGGTTGCACTCACATTTGCCCACACCGGTCCACAAAAGTACCATGCGATCCGGTTGCCATGCATTTCAAAAAGCTGTGCATGCTCTACTATTGGCACGGTGTGGTGCAATTTCAAGCCATTCAAAATTAACTGCATGTGAATCGCACAGGAATTGCACAGCAGTTCCTAGTGTAAAAGGGCCCTTAAGTTTGAGTGCTAAATGTGTGAGGGTTTTTTTTATAGTTAAAGTGGTTCTAAAGGCTAAGTGTTTTTTACCTTAATATATTCTCTGCATTAAAGCTGAACACCAGGCAATTATGAAGTTTTCCCTTGTAGTGCGGCTGTGCCTACACTGCAAGGGCTTCTTGCTCATTTTTGTCTAAGGGAGAGATGAAAGGATATATACTTTTCTGATCCTCCCCAAAAAACTGGTCTCTGCAGCTCCTGCACCCCTGCGCACTAGTGGTCTTTAGTCCTGACACCATCAAGGCCAGAGCAGGCTCCATAGACCTTCTCTGGATGTGAGGAGACCAGGTACAGTCCAGGTACAGTTGGATCGTGGGGGAGCACCTTTTGTCAGTGGAGCAGAGGATTGGGTAAGTATAAGGCTTTCTCCGCTCCCCTGGACAAAACGAGCACTTAGCCCTTGCAATGTGGGCACAATCCCACATTTCTCATTGAGTTGGGCTTTTAGATAAAAAACTCCCCTCTGCTTGTTTTTCCCCTCCCCATCCCTAAACACTTACCTGACTCCTTTCATGCTCCAGCGCTGACCTGGCTGCAGCCCTACTCTCCCCTATTTCTAGTCTCACAGGAAACACAAACAGCGGTGGGAGGGTCCAGATCAGTTTTACACTAGGCGTGTACACATTAACTAAAGTATAAACATATGCTGTTTATTTCACAGATCAAAATTAGTATCTGCCTTGGAATTTTCCACCTTTTAGAGAAAGTTAAAAGAAAGAGTACTGATCAGAGACAACCCCTCTTTAATTTGTGTTAAAATCTGCAGCAAAAATATGGGGTAAGAATGTTAAAGTGTAGGGCTGGAGGCTTGGTATTCGTAAACGGAGTCTCCTGGATGAAAAGAATGTACACCTTAGTGGTGATTGACTCGCTCCATAATGTGGATCACTTTTGAAAACTATACAGTTCTCTGGCAGTCACAGATATTAATTTAATAGTAATGTATTTAGGGTTAATTCAAACAAATTGTTTAGTATTGGGGTAGTCTTCATTGTGTATGTGCCCAGGGGCGGACTGACCATTTGGAAACTCAGGCACTGCCCGAGGGCCCGGAGTCAGTAGGGGGCCCCATGAGATGCCCCTGGTACCTTTTTCATAGGATTTTTTGACTTTGGCAGGGACACAGGGGCCCCATGATCCCCTATTGCCCGGGGGCCCCATGAGTTCTCAGTCCGCCCCTTTATGTGCCGCAATCTGTGAATGTATCTGTGCTTCATGCCCCCCTTATCCACATATGCTTTGGATGCAGTGGGTGCATGTAGTAGGGGAATTTAGCGGGATGGACTCTCCAGGGGGAGCAGGCTACCTTTAAGCAGACTTCTGGGCTAGAGAGCTTTGAGGCTGCAAGCAGTATGGCAAGGAGGAGGCTGACTCTCCACAATTTAAGGATTTCCGTACTGCCACCACCGGGAAGAAGACTGTGACCTTCCAAGGTCTGGGCTTAGTTTTGTGCTGCTTCTGCATAATGTGGGTAATGTGAGGGAGGAATATTAGAGGTGAAGAGAGCTTGTGTGGGTCCGGAGGATGTTGGGATGTTGCTGTGCAGGCTACAGTGGGACAGGCTCCAAGTTATGGGGCCATATTGCTCACTTGCCAGACACGTCCCTCACAACAATTATGGATTTAACCAGTTCCCAACCGCACTATAGCCAAAAGATGGCTATAATGCGGTCGGCTAGTTCTGGGAGGGTGTCCATGGATGTCCTTCTATAACCACACACCCCACGTGCCCCCTGGGGCATGCACCATGTGTGATCTGTGATCACTGTGTCCTTCGGTCAATGCCCATCAGTGCCACCTATCAGTATCCTTCAGTGCTGCCTATCAATGCCCATCAGTGCCGCATATCGGTGCAGCCTCATCAATGCCCATCAGTGCAGCCTATCAGTGCCAATCAGTACAGCTTCATCAGCACACATCAGTGAAGGAGATAAATCACTTACTGTGTATACAAAACTTTATAACAGAAACAAAGAAAAACTTTTTTTTTTTAATTTTTTCATTTGTTTTTGATCTTTTTTCGTTTGTTTAGCAAAAAATAAAAACCCCAGTGGTGATAAAATACTGTCTAAAGAAAGCTCTATTTGTCTCAAAAAATGATAATTATTTTGTTCAGGCACAATGTTTTATGACCGCACAATTGTCATTCAAAGTGCAACAGCGCTGAAAGCTGAAAATTGATCTAGACAAGGAGGAGCTAAAAGTGCTTGGTAGGCAAGTAGTTCAATTAGAGAAATGTAGAGTTGTCATTCCTGAACTCTTTCTGAAAATACTAGCTGTCATACTGATGTTTTAATGCCCTCATAGTCAATGATCAGGAACAAGTATGTGTCTTGTGAAGTCCGAATTAGCACTGGAATCCATAAGAACGGGCATAAAAGTTAATTAACTGAGGATTATAATAAACAAAAATGCCATATATTGAGCCTGATTGTATATGCTCCAAAATTCTGGATTGTATGTGGCCTTTAAGCACTAGCTCTGTGCAGGCTTATCCTACAATAGAAAATTACCAACCCGATAATATTCTGGAATTAAATAAGGACAAAGTAAGATAATGGAGAAATACATTTTATCATTACCTACATTTATTGGCAGCTATCATTTGAATTACAAGCTCTCATTCCCCCCTGCTCAGTTCATCAAACGGCAGGATCCTCAGACTGAACCTGAAGTGGTGCAAAATGTTTCCAAGACCTCGTACACAATATAATGTTGCAGCAGTGTGCCCAATACCACAAAATAACGTAAGGGAACAAAGTGGGGTGCCTTGCATTGGGGGGTACCATTCTTTTTAATGACAACCCAATCTCTCTCTCTCTGGAATTCAGCTGTGTCACAGTGCACCACAAAATACAATGTGTTGGTGTACTATACACATAAGAATGGAGCAGGAGTGAATTTTATTGCATTCAGAATTGAGATGAGGTGATGAAGGCTATTACCACAACTCAAGTAAATGTGAACAGGCCCATAGGTAGCAGCAGATCTCCACTGGTAACTTATATTGCCTTCAAATCAGGACACAAGATGCCCACACTTCAGCACCATTGTTCCTTTAGGAACATTTTAGGCCATGTTAGTTTCACTTGAACAATTATGTACAAATACACTTAATTTGGGAATTTGCCAAGCAATCCAATGGCTAATAATAAAAGAATGTGTTAATACACATGACTTTTACAAAAAATACTTTTTGTTAATTTCTAACAGGTTGTCAATGATCTTCTCCCAATAAGAAGCATGAAGAAATTCTTGGCAATACAGAACAGCAAAAAAGGCAAAGTCATGTCTATGTTAGTGATAGAAAGCCTAGACAAGAAACGGCAGAAACTGCAGAGAAATAGCCCAGAATATCAGCAGCATCAACAATTCTATGAAGAGGCTATGGGAGAAAAGTTTTATGATCTCATGGTAAGTATAATCTCAGTGAAAATGTGTTTATTAAGGTTTATTATATGTAAATAACAGTTTTTATATAAATTGAGATACCATTAGATTTGTGAAGAAATCCAGCTTTGTGCTAAAAAAAAATAACATGAAATGTTATACTGTTCCTCATGCCTGCATGATTTGCAGTATGTATGGCCAAAAGGAAATTATGAATAAATGTAGAACATGCTGGTAACTGAGGTCAAACCATGCCAATCTTTAAAAGTGCTATCTTTGTGCACTAATAAGTATAGTATTAAAATATGCAGTTATGTTAAGTAAAGTTCAGTATTCTGCAATCACTAATTAGAATCTCTTAACTCATCTAGCTGCAGTATTACAAACGAATTGGTTGTTATGGTTAACTAAATTTTGCCCATATCTTTGCACCTTTCACTGTTTTATTAATTAAGCCTGTATAACTCCTAAAGAAAAAATTTCACTGTTAAAAAACACCCCCAAAAAACCAAATGGGATTCTTCTTCCCATAAGGAAGTGATGTGTCTGTTATAGATCTACATAAGGCCTTTAATGGTTTGTCTTGGGACTACCTGTTTTACACCCATGGGATTTGGCATTTTCTGTCCTAACCCTACAGACAGTTTAAAATGCTCATATGGATACAATATTAATTTGAGATTATAAATATCTCACAATTGACATTCAGAGGCATGAAACAGGGGTGCCTCTTGTTGCCCTTCTTGTTTGTGACAGTTATGGAACCCCTCATGATAACCATTTGCTGTCATCCTGACATCAAGGGTACAAAATGTGGCTTGACAAAGCGTAAATGTTCACTTTTCGCAGATGTCATCCTATTGCATATATCTTCACCTCTCACGACCCTTCCCAACTTAAATTATTATTTTCTTTTATGGCCATACCTGGCGTTTCAGTACAAAAATATTAATCTTTGGCTTTAAGCATTCACTTGTCCCCTGCTATGGTGTGACTACTCTAGTCTAATTTTGAATTTAGTTGGGCCTATAGGTTTATCCCTTATTTAGGGATTTACTTTCATATATGTAAACATGTATATATTTCTTCTTTTTTACCTCATTTCAACAAAACTATCCTCTTCTCTTTAGACAAATTTTGTTAGACCTGGAATGGTGGTCAATGTCTGAGCATTTGTGGTTTCGGAGAATACATTCAATTAAAATTAATGATTATTATACCTTTTATAGAACCCTCCCTATACCCATTTTAAGATGAGAGTAAATATTTAAAATACAATATTACGCTTTATACAGAAAAAAAACAGATTAATAGAACAACACTATTCACTTCCAAAACAAAGGGAGTGCTGGGAGGTCCTTATCTGCTTGCATATCATCAAACAACTCAAACAGTGCATTTAGGAACTCAGTCAGATGACCTTCTGTATTGTGTTTCACCCTTTTTTGTTTCCTTTCGGTGTGGGAAAGACAGAAGAACACTATATTCAGCTCATATCCTCTTTAGCACCCATGATAGTTAGCCCTGAATCTCAGACTCGCTACAATCCACATAATGTCCAATGGTATGAAAACTAAATTGAATTGGGGACTTCTTGTCAGTCAATAAAACTCGTAGCCTGTATCATTTTAAAAAGGAGTTGAAATTACCCCATCAAAGATCTACCATTAAATTACATTGTTGAGTCTAAACTTCAGCTCATTACTCAAACTATTATTAGGACACATTTGAACTGTCCTGTAGTTCCAGAGAGACACTGAAGGAACACATTTCGACAATATATACTTTGTTTCGGGAATGTACTCAAAAACTCCCATACCTTCTGCAGTGAGAACAGGGCCTTCATAGAATTTTGAACCTTTAGGACTAGCAGGAAATTGCTAGCAACTTACCTCTGATATCTACCAACACCACTCTGATAGTCTAACTATAAAGCATTACAAAAAAGGATCATGGATTGCAGTCACCCATTCATATTGACTCCTGTTGTTGGCTATGACAACTGAAAGTGTAAGTGAAAATCACTTTTTTTGGTGAACGGTGGCGTGATATTTTGCAACCACTATAATTCTGGCAGCGCATTTTCGACATAGATATTAGGCATACTCTAAGGTAAGGAGAAAAAGATTCAGAATGGAGGTGTTTCATGAGGGATATTGAAAAAGATAAACTGAAGTGTGGGAGCGGAAAACAAATTTATGTAGGACTGCTATATGATGCATTTTTGACTCACCTTCTGTGTACTTCAGATTTTTTTGTGTCTTATTATAGGAGACGGCACTGCTGAATGCTGGATATGGACCTTTGTGAAGCATATGTTCTACAACAATACCTGGAAGGGATGAAAAACCATGTAGTAGTTTTTGAAACGTGTTCTATTCAAACACCAGTGGGATTCACTATTAATTATTATTTTTTTATACCTATATTGTATTGCTAGGCAAAGCAGTATTATTGTGTTTTTATTTAAATATATTCGTTTATATGCAATTTCCCCACCACATACACAATTACATATGGCCATGTTAAATCAATAATGTCATCAGCTTCCTTTCACCCTCTGTGTACATGCAGTGTTGGTGTACAGAATATTCTGTCCGTACCTGAATTCTCCAGAAAAAACAGCTGCATTCCAGGTTTGGCTGAACCCAAGTCAAGTTTTAAGCAAACCCAAGCTCATCTTGCCTGGATAACAGTTTGGTTATTTTAAAGTTTTGTGGGTTTTTTTTTTTTTTTTTTTGTATGGGGCCCCCTCAAAATCCATTCCTGGCCCTTATGCAAGCATGCAGTTTTCTTTATATTTATATTTTTTTACTGTTCCATGATGTCATTACAATATCAATCATTTTGTCCAGCCATGTAGATCCAACATCAGACACAGTGAAGTATGGCCCATCAACATGACGATCTTGTTCAAGCACTATTCCTCCAGCTACCTGGCTGGATGCTGAATGACATTAAATGGCTTGGGATGCTGGACCATATTTGTTCGATGCCTTCACCTGGGATGAAAAATGTCTTGTTTACAATGGGAAACAAGCAGACAGATTGGTAGTAGTGACACCCAAACTAAACAATTGAATTCCAGTTGCAGCAGCCAAAAGTTCAGGTGGGCAGGCAAAATCTGGCCATTTCATTTCCCCATTCAGCGAACTGCAAACAAGCTGACTCCAACTCTTGGTCAAGCCAAACACCAATCTCATCCCCAATGGTTAGTAGAAGTAAAAAATTGTGATCATGGTTATTAATGAGATTTCATTTTTTTCTCAACTGTACAAAATAAAGCTGTAGTTCTTAGGTCAACGAGTTGCAAGCAGGGAATTGCCCACACCTTAGTTAATGTGAACAAGGGTGTGTTGGTATGCTTGTGACATTGTTGACCTATTATGCAATGCAGAGGTGGTGTGTTGCAGTGCACTGTAGTGAAATGTAAGTTCTTACTAGTGGTGCATTGTGGTACTATTAAATTGAAGAGAACTGAAGAGCACCAATACAGTATGCACATTCTGTGTTACCACAATTGTTAGTGTGTGTGAGCCACAACACAACACTCCACATGAACTGCTGTCCACTGCAATCAAGTGTGAATGGACCCTTAGTTAGGTAATCCAGCAGCAATCTTAAAGTGGAAGCTTTCCTTTTTTTTCATTCAAAATAGAATAAGGTAGGGTTATAAACCCTGTCAGTTTTTTTGCATTCTGTGTCCCATTGGGGAGATTTCCCTTCCTGTCCTATAGCTAGAACAAGAAGTGAGAGAAAATACCTCCAAGGTGAGGACATTCTGGGGTGTCACCATGGTCACAAGATTTAATGTCCTCTATTCCTATTCTGGCGACAACCCTGGTTTTCTTTTACTTTCACACTCGGTGATAATGTTAACAGGATAAACATAGAGAGGGTGAATTTCCCTAACAGGGCCCAGACACCAATAAAAACCTGACAGGTGTTCTAATCCCTCTCAACTCTGTCTAGAACTAAAAAACTGAAAGCCATGCCCTGTGAAATGAGTTTTAAAGTGGAATTAAACTTGCAAAAAAAAGGGCGGTACAGTGGCTTAGTGGTTAGCGCTTTTGCCTTGCAGTAATTGGGTCATGGGTTCGATTCCCAAACATGGCGCCTCCAGCATCGAGTTTGCTTGTTCTCCCTGTGTTTGCGTGGGTTTCCTCTGGGTACTCCGGTTTCCTCCTACACTACAAAGACATGCTGGTAGGTTAATTGGCTCCTGTCTAAAAAAATTGTACTAGTTTTATCCCTGGCCATGTGGGATCTCCTACATGGTAGGGGTTGGGGAAAGACCTGGCAACCTAGACCGGTAAAATAATTGCTAAGATAATTCATGGAAAAAGTCACTTACGAGTGACAGTCCATGCAATTGCCAAGGGTCAGATACAACTGAATGGATAGATAGAAACTTGCAAAATAAAAAACAGCTGACAGGTAGGATTTTAATGACAGAGGAGACCCTTTCAGTATCTTTTGTCATAACTTCTCCTTTCTGCCTGTCAGTGTTTTTGTACATTGAGCCACACGTGTATCTCAGCGCACATTTACTCCATGGCTCTGTGCCATGATGACGTGAGTCCCGTGCACATGTCATTGCAGTCGGGCCAATCAAGCAGCTGAAGATTTGGAACCCGAAAGGAAGACTGGGAGAAGATAGAAGTGCTTGTGACCATCAAGAATGCTGACAGCACAGTGTTTGAGGAGATGGCTTGTCTGCCATTATGTGCCAATATGCTGTGCATACTAGCACATTATGGCTAAAAGGCTCACGGAGGCCCATTATTGTTTTGGTTTTTTTTTTGTAGTTTAATTCCACTTTAATTTTTTCTTCATGGCTTCAGATTGGAGTTTAAACAAATATCAAATATGATATTTTTTTACTTTATGTAATATCACTGCTAACAAAAACTTTTATAATAACATGACAAACTATCATTCCATCCATAAGTTTATGGCCAAACATATATCACTGGGACATGTTTGCCCACAAACTGTGATGCCGGCAGCAGCACCCTGCTCAGATCACTCTAGTTCAGGGGCGGACTGACCATTTGGAAACTCGGGCACTGTCCGAGGGCCTGGGGTCAGTAGGGGGTCCCATGAGATGCCCCTGGTACCTTTTTCATAGGCTTTTTTGAGTTTGGGCAAGGACACAGGGGCCCCATGATCCCCTATTGCCCGGTGGCCCCATGAGTTGTCAGTCTGCCCCTGCTCTAGTTATGAAAAATAACCTGGCTCAGAATATTGTGAAAATGTCTGAATAAGCTTATATTAAATTACTCTTTTTTGTTACTGGTGGAAAAAAATATATACAGTGAGATAACTATACAATGAAAAGTTGCTTCTTTGTCTCTTTCAATAATAGGTACAAGCCTGCTATGCCTAATGTTAACTCCTGCTCTCTCATCACTTGTATTTACTCTCCCATATTATTGCTAGAGATACAAATTCAGGTGGAAAACATCCATTATAACTAATCTAAGTGTAATCTATCCAGTATACTATGGTTAAAGAGATGCAAATTCAGCAGTAATGTAATGTAAATAAAGTGTGCTGTTTGGGTGGGTCCATGTACACATCTCCATCCTCTTTCAACCCCCCACTTATAAGAAATGCAAACTAAGCATCAATCTAGCAAGCATGTGTTTCTGCAATCTTTCTTCAGTTATGTGTTTTTTGGGCATACTAGATAAGTATTTAATCAAAGACCTTTTCTTCTTTTCCTCTCTTCCCGACCCCTCCCAAGCCTTAAAATGGTTGATTTCATACTGAGGTCAAATTACACCGAACCTGGAAACATTTTAATATGGTGAGACCCAATTTACATGGTAATAACAACGACTTAAGCACTCTGATTAGTTCAGGTACCTCTTTAGATGCAATTAGGGACTCCTAGTGTAAAGATGTTACAGGCCTTGATTACAATTCCTACTGTTTGTATAAACTTCAGTCTCATTCTGGGTGACTGCCAACACTTCTCCCTCATTTGAATTTGCATATACGGCACTGTGAAGTGACACTTTCTTTCAACAGATCACTCTGGGCTGTTTTGTTTGTTTAAAGCAGTAGTGCATTTCATCTTGTCATGTAAGAAGGTGTATAGTGAACACGGATTTATGTTTTACCCATTTCCCTTTTTCAAATGATAATATGAAGTAGTATTTCATACAGTGAACAAACCAGGAGAAATTATGAAACTGCAAACTGACAAAGGTTTTCAAAATAAAATAAGCTGAGTCTGTATTTTTTTTAAAATATAATTTCAGATTTTAAAAAAATCTATCCAGTTCCTAAAGCTAATTTACTGTTAACTGAATATTTAAACAATTATAAAGCAGTGAGTTTACTGTCTGGTGCTTGTGAAGCTTAAAATCTAACGACCTTAGAATATAGTGTGACTTTTATATACTTTAGGTTTTATGGTCAAGGCTAAAAAAGAAAAAATATTTCAAGAAATATTTGCAGTTAAATATGAAAACTTGCAAATAAATATTTGTATTTTAATTCTAAGCCAACAGAAGCTCAGGTCTCTTTTTCATGTTTCCCAAGTTCTCCTTATCTGCTTTGCTGAATAATGCATTTTGTACACTATTTATGTCAAGTACGTACACTGTTTAGAGCCATCAATTTACGCAGCACTTTACATATACAGTATATTGTAAATTCATATCAGTGCCTAACCCTCAAGAAGCTTACAATCCAAGGTCCTTAACTCACATTCATACATTTACATACTAGGGTCAATTTAAACAGGAACCAATTAACCTACCAGCATGTCTTTGGACTTTGGGAGGAAACCAGAGTACCTAGAGAAAACCCACACAGGCACAGGAAGCATATGCAAACTCCATGCAGGTAGAGCCTTTGTTGGGATTCAAACCAATAACCCTAGTGTTGTCAGGTGGAAGTGCTAACCATACAGAGTGAAGAGGCTAAGACTCCATTCACATACACACATTTTATTTTGCCTGCAATTCCAAAATGTACTGTTAAAATGTGAAATCATTCACATTTAATTGGCACCTGAAAATGTGGCAATTCCGCCAAGATTGCCTTAGGATTTTATGCACGACAATTGTGCTGTGATCGTGCAAAGAAAATCGCACAATGCGTGTTGCCCAGAAGAAGTTCCAGAACTTCCTTTGGGTGACATGCGTCACTCAATTTTGTTTGCGCAATAGCAGCACGATTGTCGCGCAAAAAAACATGCGGCAATTGTTGTAGAATCTCCCTGCATTTTCAGGTGCCATTGAAATGAGTGGCAGCTGAAAATGCAGCGATTTCTCATTTTAATCGCGTGTTTTTAAATCACTGGCAGAATCTCTGCGATTCCGTCTGGTATTCAAAATGTCTATATAAGAATGGAATCTAAAGCAGAAAATTACATAAACAAGTGGATGAGTCAGAGCAGTGTCCCAGCTCCATCCCTCACCCCCCTGCTGTGTTCAGAATTTCCAATGAGAGAGAGAGTCTAAAGGCTCTTCACTGTGCTTTCTAGCAAACCCATAGGGCTTGTTCACATCAACCCCATAGCCCAACAGAGTATGGTGTAAATATTTACCAGCACACCACGGATCTTCAGATTGAGTCCAAACTTTTTTTTTTAAATTGAAAAACATTCACATAACAAACAGAAGAGTGCAACATTGATCACTCTTCAATTGTTGAGCTATGGGGCTGGTGTGAACAAGTCCTATGGGTTTGCTAGAAAGCACAGTGGAGAGCCTTTAGACTCTCTCTTTGGAAATTCTGAACACAGCAGGAGGGTGAGGGAAGGAGATGGGGCACTGCCCTGACTCATCCACTTGTCTTGAACATACTGTGCATGTTCCAGTTTCCAGCTGGTGGTTGCTGCAGCATGCAGTATTTTAGATCCTATTCCAGGAACGTGTGCGGTGGGAATATGAACAATAGCCCAACACAGTCCCAACAAATAGAAGAGGCAATCTTTCTTGTGCCATATTGCTTCAGTTCATACCAACATGCTGCATGTTGTGCAGTGAAAAAAGGGACATTTAGCACTTTTGCACAGCTCGGGCTGACATACTGTAATGCATCTTAATGAGTAGCTATGCATAGATATAGAAATGTTACGTTGAAGTAAATTTAAAAAAAAGGAAAGAAAAAAACAATTGCTGAGATGTGTTTTAACAATGTATTTCAGTGTGTGTGCACACCAACACACGCACTGTATTTGCACTTTAATGTGCACTGCTGGTGTGAACTAGCTCATAATGCTCATAAATAAGTATGTATTTGTAAAGTAAAGGTTATATGTAATTAGTAAAAATAGACATAAAATGGCTTTTAAAACTTAAAATCATATTAAACATAATAAAATAAAACAATGTTTACAGTGCAACTGAGAGTAAGCTCTAAACACTACTTAGGTATTTGTGTTCAACATGCATATGTCATTCATGAATATTAATTAGCTACATAGGGCTAATAATATGAAAAGGAACTGTCTTTATATTGGGTAAGGACAGCATTGTCAGGCGAAAAAAGGAAATAAAAAGCACATCTGTGAACTAAAAGAATCAACAGATATATTCTAATTATATATAAAGAATAAGAAAAAATAATAATTACATAGCTTGATAGATTATTACATAGAAATTGAAGGGAGACTGAAATTGTATGTTGAATTGTGTTTTTTAACAATTTAAAGATCTTACAAGTAATCCAAAACAGCAACAGTTGGGTACCTTATGCCAATAATTTAGCAAAACACACATAGGCAGGAACTAAACATTTAGAGTACAGTGAGTATTATAGGTAGACATTTTCCCTGACAGTAAGGCACAGTAAACAGGCACATTATCTTAAATAACAACATAGGCACTAAACACTACCAAGTGATGGCACAGTAACCATGCAAAAATCCTAGGTATTGATTAGGCAGAAGACCCAATATATACAGCCAAAGTAAAAAGGACACATTTGCATGCGTCCTGTTGTGCATATCTTATTCCAATATCTGATATAAAATAACCCAGAGGAATGGGTATACATAGCAAAGAGAGCTGGAAAAGAGAAGGAGGTAGGAAAAGAGGAAATAAAAATGTGTGTGTGTGTGGGGGGGGGGGGGGGGGGGCATTGAATGATAATGGGAAAGACAAGGATGGCCATTATGCAGGGGAAGCTCCCAAAACAGCTGAATCCTCAAGTTGTCAAAAAGAAAAAGGAGTCAAAATCAGATGAATATCTGAAATGAGACTACACCATACACATGAGGGTGTAGGATTCTGTTTTGTCTTCATCCCATGCAATCATACCTTCCACACAGTCAGTCTAGCTCAGTTCACAAGCCCATTCAGCCAATGATGGGGCTTCAGCCTAACATCAATGTCTGGCAATTGCAGAGTGAGCCGCCATATCAAAATGTCTAATTAAGCTCTTTTTAATGTATTTATAGGAGCCTGGAAGCATGGATAACACTGTTATGTGGGTATTTATCTTCAACCAGTTTGTCCTACAAATGTATGATTTTACCCCAAAAAGGAATAAGTATCGGGCAAGTACTCCAAATATGTGTCATATTGCCAGGACACAGTAAACAGCACCAAGAGGTGTCTGGAATAGAAGGATCTATTCTATGCAGAAGTGTAGGACAACCATACCACCTAGATAGAATATGGTAATTGCACTCTTGTGCATAGGAAGAGTTATACATCATGTATGTAAATGTGACTATTTTGTCCCAGTTTATATCGTCAGACGATATTTGTAATTTGTGTTCCCATTTTAATAGGAATGGAGGTGGGTTCAGGTAGGACTTCCTCAGCAAGAAATAAATCTGAGAGGAAAGCAGGCCCCTACTTACATAAGATTCCAATATCTGGAGCGTTGCATTAATTGTAAGATCTTTCAGGGGTCAAGGACCTGAGGCAGTCCAGGACAGTGACGTGACCTCAGGGGAACGGAGATCATTTTCCAGAGTCCATAATTTGAGGGCACCATGATACTAATCAAGCACCCTCAGCAGGGAGGCCATGTGATAATAAAGCGACAGTTAGGGCAAGGCCACCCCTCCCCTATTTTTTGGTTAATGGCAGGATTGTCTGGCGAATCCTAGGTTTCTTGTGATGCCAAATAAAGGCCAGAACACACTTATTAAGGAAAGAAACGAAGCCTGGGGGTGTGTAAGCTGGGATAGCTTGGAAAGTATACAGTAGTTTTAGCAGAATGTCCATTTAAACAGCACTAATTTATCCAAACCAGGATATATTCTGCTTATCATATGATTTGAGACAGGTGTGAACCATTTGTAGAAGAGGTGTGTAATTAAAATCCACAACAGTAGAAAGCATTGATAGAATTGGATACCTAGGTACTTAATAGCCTTCTGTTGGCATTTAATGATATAATTACTGCGGAGGTGGGAGACTGTTAAGTGGGAGAGAGAGACATTTAAGGCCTTCGTCTTATCATAATTTAATTTGAAGATGCTCACCCGCCCAAATTTTTCGAATGTCCAAATCAAGGACAGGCGAGAGATCAAGTGATTAGTTATATGTGACAGACCCAGCCAGGACAGGGCTATCAAACTGGGCCAGAGCGTTCTGCAGTCTGCACTGAAATTCAGCTGCCGTTTCCTATCCTTCATCCATAATCCCAGTGATAGTTTGGATTGCTCTGAAGGGAGGAAGCAAATCCCACTGCTTTCCACCAAATGTGAAGGACTGCCTGTCACCCTGGTCAGGTGATTCCATGAGAGAACTGCTTCAATTTGAAAGACCCAACCAGGACAGAGGCTTTTGGAGGGGTCTAGGTGCTAGCCTTCTACCCACTGATTATGGCCCATGAAGAGAGCAGATCATTCTCTAATGATGGACAATAACCTGATGAATGCTGAGAGTGAGGCTTGGATTAACAACAATACAGCTTCCCTTCTAGAGTGGATGGAAAGGTGTAATGTTAATCTTATACAGGTTAATGGTCAGAGGAAATATGGGGCCCTCCTGCAGACTAGATTGGAGAAGCTCCTCCACTTGGGACAGAAATATTTATCAACAATCTCCCTCAATAAATCTATAAAGATAGATGCATTCCACTTTTTTGGACTGTTGGAGTATTGTATACATTTTGTATTATGATGGACAGATTATACAAGTGACAGCAAACACCTGAAAGACAGCATGTGTAATGGACTTTGTGTATTCAGGAGTGGGCTTGTTGTCCTGCTGTCTGGGGTGGGCTGGCCTGGCTAATTAGCTTACTGTTAATTAGGTCACTATTAGCTGTTGGCTGCACTTCTCAGGATAATGTGATCAAGCACTTACATAATCCAGTGGGTAGAAGGCTAGCCCATAGTCCCCTCTAAAAGCCTCTCTGTTGGTTGGGTCTGTCACATTATATATAACAGAAGATCGTCCGTGTATAGGCAGAGCTTGTATTGACATTGGCGTACCGTGATACCTTGAATATCGGGGTTCTGCCGTATGGTTATTGCAAGTGTTGCAAGGGATCCGAAAGGAGGCAGTTAGAGTAGATTCATGCTGAGGGGAATTTGTATAGGGCAGAAATTTTATCCAAAAGGTTAGGGCCTAGACCAGGGGTGGGCAAACTTTTTGACTTGAGGGCCGCAGTGGGTTCATATATTGGACCCGGGGGCCGGACTAGCTGCTGGCCGGCCCAGCCACTACCATGCCATCCATAGTAAGTATAGTAATATTCCCCCATAGTAAGCATAGTAATTAATCCCCCATATAGTAATTCATCCCCCATAGTAATTCATCCCCCATATAATAATTCATCCCCCATAGTAATTCATCCCCTATAGTAATTCATCCCCCATATAGTAATTCATCCCCCCTATAGTAATTAATCCCCCATATAGTAATTCATCCCCCATAGTAATTCATCCCCCATATAGTAATTCATCCCCCATAGTAATTCATCCCCCATAGTAATTCATCCCCCATATAGTAATTCATCCCCCATAGTAATTCATCCCCCATATAGTAATTCATCCCCCATAGTAATTCATCCCCCATAGTAATTCATCCCCCATATAGTAATTCACCCCCCATAGTAATTCATCCCCGTTAGTAATTCATCCCCCATATAGTAATTCATCCCCCCTATAGTAATTAATCCCCCATAGTAATTCATCCCCCATAGTAATTCATCCCCCATGTAGTAATTCATCCCCCCTATAGTAATTCATCCCCCCTATAGTAATTCATTCCCCATATTGTGTCAATTCACTTACCTTTGCTCCGCGCGTTCCTCTCGCCGTGTTCCCGCGCCGTTCCGGTCTTCAGGGCGGACTGTGAGAGGAGAGGAGTTCGTCACGCTGCCCCGCCTACATCCTGACAGCCAATGTTTGCCACGCTCCGCGGGCCGGATTAAAAGGTCCGCCGGGCCGTATACGGCCCGCGGGCCGTAGTTTGCCCATTGCTGGCCTAGACCTATCTGTTGGAGCTTATGTTGAAGGAAAGACCAATGAACCCTTTTTGGCATCCACCAAAATTAAGCAAGCTGGGATTCCACATTTCTGAGCCTGTTCCATTAAAATAAGTGTTTTAAGGGTGTTATCTCTTGCTTTCCTTGCTGGAGTAAATCCTAATTGGTCAAGGTGGACCATGTCAGCAATCAAAGGTGTGAGTCAGTTAGCTATCAATTTGGAGTACATGCAAATGTATATATTTGTCACGGAGATGGGTCGATAGCTGCCACAGGATGTAGGGTCTTTGCTTTGGGTAACACAGTAATATGTGCCTCAAGTGCCTGAGTTGGAAAAGGAGAGTCTGATGATACCGCATTAAACGTTATGGTCAAGATTGGGATAAGGAGGTTGCAAAATATCTTACAAAATTGGGCCGTATACCCATTGAGGCCAGGGCTTTTATCATTCTGAAAAGAGGAGAGTGCCGCTGCAAGCAAAAGGGTTGTCCAAGATCCTGCGCCGTCAATGACGGAACGGTAGGAAGAGCAGTCTTAGCAACGTAATCTGCAATTTTAGAGGTGAAGTCTTTTGGAGTCATATTAATAGGGCATTATGGCAAATTATATAGCTTGTTATAGAAAGAGCAAAAAAAAAAAAAATCATTAAAGTGTTCCTTGATCAGTTTTTCTCTTTCGTCCATGTCCATGGAGATTAGCTATAGTGCCATGAGCTGTAAACCTCATGACAATGTTGCGGACAGTGGACACAGGAACATTAAGATCTCTGGAGATGGGCTTGTAACCTTGAGATTGTCCATGATTTTCCAAAATTTTTGTTCTCAAATTCTCAGACAATTCTTTGCTACTCTGTCTCTTCTCCATGCTCTATTTGGCACACAGAGACACACAACAGAAAGGTTGAGTAAATTTTAGCACCATTTTAACTAGTTACCAGTATGATTTCTATCTCGTCATCACCTGTTAATTGATACAGAGGAGTTTAATTACAAATTATATGAGCATCACAAACTTGGCATGCAATTATTTCTTACAATTTTGAGGAGGTGCCAATCATTTTCTCCAGTCCATTTTGGAGTTTTTCGTGAAATGTGTCAGATTTGGATTTTTGTTTCTAAACTTTTTTGTCTTATCAATAGAAACAAAAGAAAAAAAGGGAATGCCTAAACATTTGTAATTGCAACAATTTTCTGGGTGAAGTGGTGCATTATGTGACAGAAATGCAGGGGTGTCAATATTTTTGGCCATGACTGTAATAGTGTGGGATGTGTGGTACCCTACCCTTCTCTTTTCTTTTCTCTCTCTCCCTTCTCATTTTTCCTTCTCTCTGTATCCACTTTCCTCTTTCTAATTAGTTCTTTAAATGTCGGAATATACATATATTATTAATGACTAAATGATGTACGTACCATATGATTGTCACTCCACGTGCTTTGTTGCCTCATGCCAGTCTCTGTATACCAGATTAATTCTGTTTATTTATGTCTGCATTGTAACAAGACTGCCTTTCACTTTATATGTGCAATGTTACTACTGCATTGTTTAAATAAAAATTATTGAACAAAAATACATTTCTTCATGTAAGAGATGTTTAAAGATGGAAGCCTCATGATACTCTGATTTCTTTAAAGCAAGTCTATAGGTACTTTTTTTTAACCACTTAAGCTCCGGAAGGTTTTACTCCCTTCATGACCAGGAAATTTCGCTGTCATGCAAAGCTGTACTAAAAGGAAATATATATTATTTTCAGGGGCGGACTGACCATTTGGAAACTCGGGCACTGCACGACGGCCCGGGGTCAGTAGGGGGCCCCATGAGATGCCCCTGGTACCTTTTTCATAGACTTTTTTGAGTTTGGGCAAGGACACAGGGGCCCCATGATCCCCTATTGCCCGGGGGCCCCATGAGTTGTCAGTCTGCCTCTGATTATTTCTTCACGCAAATAGAGCTTTCTTTTAGTGGCATTTTATCACCACTGGGTTTTTTTTATTATATAAACAAAAAAGACCAACATTGAAAAAAAAATCTTTTTTTATTTTCTGTACTATACATATCAAATACAAATGTTTAAAAAATCTAATTTCGTCATAAATTTATGACAACTCATGGGGCCCACAGGCAATAGGGGATCATGGGGCCCCTGTGTCCTTGCCCTCACTCAAAAAAGCCTATAAAAAGGTACCAGGGGCATTTCATGGGGCCCCCTACTGACCCCGGGCCCTCAGGCAGTGCCCGAGTGCTTAATTGATCAGTACGCCCTTGTACATGTCTATGATGAAAAAAAAACAATAAGTGTATATTTATTGGTTTGCATGAAATTTATAGCATCTACAAATAATAGTATATACAGTCATGGCCAAAAATATTGGCACTCCCGCTTTTCTGTCACATAATGCACCACTTCGGCCAGAAAATTGTTGCAATTACAAATGTTTAGGCATCCTCATGTTTATTTCTTTTGTTTGTATTTGTATGATACAAAAAAGTGGAGAAACAAGCCAAATCTGACACATTCCATGCAAAACTACAAAATGGACTGGACAAAATTATTGGCACCGTCTCAAAATTGTAAGAAATAATTGCATTCCAAGTTTGTGATGCTTGTATAATTTGCAATTAAACTCACCTGTATCAATTAACAAGTACTGACAATATAGAAATCATACCGGCAACTAGTTAAAATGGTGAAAAATGTACTCAACCTTTCTGTTGTGTGTCTCTGTGTGCCACATGGAGAAGAGAAACAGCAGCAAAGAATTGTATGAGGATTTGAGATCGCAAATTGTGGAAAATCATGACAATCTCAAGGATACAAGCCCATCTTCAGAGATCTTAATGTTCCTGTGTCCACTGTGCGCAACATTGTCATGAAGTTTACAGCCCATAGCACTATAGCTAATCTCCCTGGATGTGGACGAAAGAGAAAAATTGATCAAAGGTTGCAATGAAAGATTGTTCAAATGGTGGCTAAAGAACCTTGATCAGTTTCTAGACAAAGTCAAGATTACCTTCAGGCACAGGGTACAACTGTGTCAGCTCGCAATATACTTCACCATCTGAATGAAAAGGGATGCTATGGTAGGAGACCCAGGAGGACCCCACTTCTGGGGGTCCAGATTGCAGTTTGCCCAAACTTACCTGAGGAAGTCAAAATCCTTTTGGGAGAATGTGCTGTGGACAGACAAAACAAAATTACAGCTTTTTGGTAAAGCCCATTATTCTACTGTCCCTACAGTCCACAGTCAAACATGGTGGAGGTTCACTGATGTTTTTGGGTTACTTTGCTGCTTCAGGCACTGGATGTCTTGACCGTTTGCATGGCATTATGAAATCTGCGGACTACCAAAAAATTCTGGGGTGCAATGTAGGGCCTAGTGTCAGAAAGCTGGATCTCGATTAGAGGTCATGGGTTTTACAGCAGGCAATGACCCAAAACACACATTAACCCCTTCGCGCTAGCGCCTCCCGGCCCTTTAAGGGTTTCAGAAGCCAGGAAATGGGGCAGAGTTTAGGGTCATGTGACCACCGTAACACGCCATCACGGCAGTCACATGATCGGGAAAGGTCCTGATCGAAAAAGGAGATTGGGACCTTTCCGTGAGTACCGGACATGTGTGCTGGGAGCGCGCAAGGTGCGCGCTCTCAGCACATATGTTCTTTTTTAATAGAACGCAAATGTGCGGCCGCTCGGCGTCTAGGCCCAGACACTGGGAGGCCGCACATTTGCATTCAGGCAGCATGAAGAGGATAAAAAGCACCCAGAAATGGTTTCAGACAAAGCTCTGGACAGTACTGAACTGGCCAGTAATGAGTCCAGATCTCAATCCCATAGAGCACCTGTGGAGAGATCTCAAAAGAGCAGTTGAGAAAAGGAACCCTTCCAATCTGAGAGACCTGGAGCAGTTGGCGAAAGAAGAGTGGTCCAAAATTCCAGTACAGTGGTGTAAGAAACTCATTGATGGTTACAGGATGCGATTGATTTCAGTGATTTTTTTCAAGAGGTGTGCTACCAAATATTAAATTGAGGATGCCGATAATTTTGTCCAGTCCATTTTTGGGGATTTGCGTGGAATGTGTCAGATTTAGCTTTTTGTTTCTTCACTTCGTCATAACTATATATATATATATATATATATATATATACAGGTGAAACTCGAAAAATTTGAATATCGTGCAAAAGTTCATTTACTTCAGTAATGCAACTTAAAAAGGTGAAACTAATATATGAGATAGACTCATTACATGCAAAGCAAGATAGTTCAAGCCATGATTTGTCATAATTGTGATGATTATGGCTTACAGCTCATGAAAACCCCAAATCCACAATCTCAGAAAATTAGAATATTGTGAAAAGGTGCAATATTGTCGGCTCAAAGTGTCCCACTCTAATCAGCAAATTATTCTAATTTTTTGAGTTTCACCTGTATATACTATTCACCACATTTCCGGTACTCATGGAATTTGTCTGTTAAATGATCTGTATTTCTGTGGCTAGGCATCCATTGCTTAATGTTTCAAACTTTATCATAAAACCCATGAAAGATGAATATTGACACAGGTTTGTAAAAATACTCCAAATATTAAAAAAAAAAAACACTGTTGACTGTTTCACCATTTACCAAGAAAAAGAAAAAAAATAGGAGGCGTTTCAAGACCTATAGATTGTCAAGACATCCATCTACACATAAAGCACTGTGGAAAATGATGGCGCTATATACGTACCTTTAACAAATAAAAAAAATAAAGAAATACACATAAGTGAAGAAGATTCAATAAAGATTACTTCTTTCACTGATTCTTCTATTTCTGAGGGTGGAATAGCACAGAGCATAACATAATCATTATTATCTTTGGCCAATGGAGCAAGCAGGGTGGCTAATAATAAAGCAGTAAGACCAGTGTAGACCTTGCGAATGGGCATTTAATGGGAGGATCACTGTAACAGCTTGCTACAGTTATCCCTAATAGCTACTATTTTGTTACAATGTAATTAGTTACATCTGTTACATGACAGGCTTTCCTGTCACCTGCTCTGTAAATGCAGCTGGGACAACCCTGAAAAGTGGAAAGGAAGCAAGATACAAACAGATAGGTGTCAGTCAATCATATAATTTTAACACCTTGAATGTAAGAAAACAGCACTAATGTCAGAGCTGTAAAACGTTAATCATTTAGGTTGAAAATAGAAGACTTTGTGGCATACATTTGAAAATACACATGAAGCACATTTTGGGAAAAAAATATACATTTCAAGTGTATGTATTTCTAAACTGATATTTTCAATATACCTGCTTTTTTCAACAGGAGGTAAAAAGGAAATGTAATGTAAGGCAAGATCCACTTACTGGCTGGCAATAAGACCACATCATTTTTACTGTATATGCAACATTTGATATTTACCTGACTACAAAAAACTATTGTTCAAAAACAGAAATAGATATAGAAAATGTATAGAATCATTATATATTCACTTCAAAGCAAGTAGTTGCAGAAACAGCCATGTGCCTATACCTCTCCAGTATTGCAAGCTTAGGTACTTTTAGGTACCAGGTTCACTTTTAGTGGAAGGTAAAAAAAATTTTTCATCTTGGGTGGAGTAAAGGAGGGTTATAATCCCTGGCATTTTTTTTTCTTTGCCATCTGTGTCCCATTGCAGAGATTTTCTTTCACTTCCTGTCCCGTAGCCAATGACATCACTCACGCGCAAGCGAGCAGGAAAGGCCACGGCGCACAGCTCGTTCCTTCCGGGTATGTCGTTCCTTCAGAGCGCATGTGTCGGATTAAATTAAGAGAGAATATAAGATTACCTGTAGGTAAACTTAAAAAACAGAGTTTACAACCACTTTAAAGTGTTTCCAATAATCTACTAGCATTATTTTATATAGTGATTCTTAAAGTAGGTTAATCACTAAACCGCGCAAATTGATGCTTTTAAATAGTTAATATTGTCCAAAAAAATCTTCCACAATGTGAATCCTTTATTTCTGCACTGGAAGTCACAAAGAATTCACATTGTGGACGATTTTTTTTGGACAATTTTTTATTAATTTTTTTTGTAATTTATTATTGATTACACTGGACTTATATTTTACGGTGTTTTGTGGGCACTATTAACACATATATAATTTGTTTATTTTTTGTCACGTATAATTTTATGTCACATATAATTTATGTCACTTAATATTTGTGTAAATAAGTTTGCACATAGAGACAATCAAAAGAAATTAGTGTGACACATATATATAATGCGCCGCTAATTATCACTAATATTAGGAGTGGTATTTTTTGGAATAAAATCTACTAGCATTGTCCATATGGGTAATATTTATCATCCAAAATTCATTTAATACTATATTCTAGGAGTTTTTAGTGCAATTTCTAAAGTTGAACTATTACTGCAAAATCTGCTTAGCTAGCATTTTCCCTAATCCACCACATTTTACAGTGTTTCTGGCAAAATAAACTTTTTTGTTAAGATGTTTTTTGTTGGAAAAAAACATTTTTTTGTTGAAAGAAAAAAGAAATCCAAGTGTTAGAAAAACATAATGGTATTTAAAGCCATGGAGAACTATCAACCATGGTTACTGGCACAGAATGAAAATTATTTGGATAATTATACAGAAAAGACAGCTTTGAAAAAAAAAAATATTTTCTTGTAAGAAAAAAATAACTCAGCAATCTTAGAGACCAAATGTAGAGGATGACAATGACCTCAAAAATGTCTATAATTTGTAAAATTGGAAAAACAGCATTAAATGGTCAACCTGGACATGTTCCATATACTGTATGTTGGTGTATAGAATGCCCCCAGAAATGTCATTTCCTGCTTCTGTGATTGGCTAACTGATTTTCCCAGGATTCAGCCCTAAGATACAAGTATAATGTTTGGCATCTCCTGCAATAGTTTGTTTTTCTTTTAAGTCAGATAGTCCCTAATGTTTGTCTACTAAAAGGATTCAGGCAAAGCAGCTTTCCTCTTTAGAACACTGAGATTTGTCAGGAGTCTTTAATAAAGCCACCCTCCATATAATGGAGATAAACAAAGGCAGACATGTTTGAAGTCCAGCCTGAGTGACAGCCATGGATTCCTGAGTGAAGCAGTGAGTACAGTCAAACAGGGACAGTAAGTATTTATTTTTTTTTTTTGCAAGATTTCCAGGCGAAAATTAAAGGAAAAAAATAATAAAGATAACTAGGACTGGTAGGCTACAATATATTATATTTGTCTGTTTTTTGGTTTAGCTATGATTTAAACCCATTTGATTTGTGTAGATATATGAAGTGATTTAAGGTTTATTAACCTCCCTAGCGGTCTGAATATGTCCATATTTCTGTGCTCAAAACAGTACTTTTTTTGCATGGAAATATGTATTTTTTTTATTGTAGGCCTGTAATTTTTAGGAATAACTCACTGAAATCTGTCCGAACAAGAGTCTAGTAAACATCCCGGGTATGTTAAAATTTGAAACATGAAATCATAAATTATAATTTAATAAATACTCATAAAAATAATAATATAATAATAAATTTAATTAAATAATATAATCAAAACAAAAACACTGAAATTTGAAATATAGCACCAAGTTCGCACATCACTGAGCAAAGTCGCAAAATCATTTTCAGTGTCAGATGACGAAATTTCCCCACGAATCATCACTCAATTCTGCAAGTCGTTCTAATTTACTATCGCTGTTCTCTAGCTGGTCTAAAATCGTTTTTGACCTAAAGGGACGCCATGGACATTTCTCAGTTTCCAGGCAGAAAGAACAGTAAAAATGTAGGCAGGGCACAGGACAAAGCACTCGGGACAAAATGTATGTGAAATGCTTTGATACAGTAATGTTTTACTATGTGAATTTAGTGAATGTCACTTTTTGTCATTTTCAAATTTCCCGCCGTTTCATCCCCCGTACGTCCTGACGTCGCAGGGAACGGAACCCAGAAGACAGATGCCTGCATCCGCCGGAGAACATTACAGGGGACACTGCAGGAGGGACATCGCGGGAGTGCAGGAAGGTAAGTGAAGAAGAGATCCCGGAGCAGCGCTGCATGGTAAGCCTGAGTGTAGCTCGGGGTTACCGCTTGTGGTACTGAAACTTTACCCCGAGCTACACTCGGGAATACCTCCAGGGAGGCTACAAGGTATTTATTCTCTAAAGCAAAAAAACCTGCAGTCAGCATAAACAGGATGTTTTATAATGAAGGTTTGCTCGCCTGTTACACAGAATATTTTGTGTCTGTACCCACCTCTTCCACCATGCTAACTGATGGCAAAAGCTGCATGAAACAAGATATGGGAAGCTCCTATTGCATCATGAAAGCAGAGCTCCTTCTTAAAGCTTCCAAAATGTTATCCATTTTCTGAAAGTAGAGACCTTGTAGAATGAAATGGTGGCAGCAGCAAAAGGGTAAAGGGTCCTGTACAATAAGTAAAAAATTGCAGTTAATTCTGCTGAGTATCTTTTTCCTAAGCTACTCAAATACTCCTACCTTCAGATTTTCTGACAAGATGAGAAGTATTTTTTTTTTTGCACTTGTTAAGCAGGGATAACAAAATGCTACAAAGGTAAATTAAACCATCCCTAAAGCCGGCCATAGATGGTTCGAATCTCGGCCTGTTCAGCAGGGAGTGATTCTAACTACCTATGGACAAGCTGATTGTACCCGAGTCGATTGTTGTTCAACTTAGGTACAACCAGAATGTCAGATTTTACATGCGATTATTGCTAACGGTTCTTAGAGCTGCTAGCAGTTATCACTGTGTTCTCCTGGAGGGGACAGATTCCCCCCCTGCCAGGAGAACACAATAGCTCTGTGGAAGGGACTCCCCCATTAACACTGACTGTTTTGATGGGGGAATTGAGCGACTTTCTTTCCTGCAACCCATGGACGTAAAGAAAATTGCATAATGTATGGCCTGCCTAAGGGCGCAAATAAGAGAATTTTATTGCTCAGGTTTGCATGCATCTTAAGCACTGACAAAGTTATTGCCAAAAACAGACTCATAGCTCCAAAATGGGTATACAGGTGTGAGAGCTAAAGGGCTCACATATAAATTACTTGGTATTGTAATGGTTGTGCACATTAGTCACATGAAAGTTGTAGGTGACATCCATATTGTTTAGATGTCATCCATTTTTGTCATAAGAAGGCATAGCACCATGACTTTTCTCCCTCCTTCCTTCAGTTTATGTAATATGTAAACTGTTAACTGATGCAAAGACCTTGTTACCAATCCATTGATCAGACACACAGACCTCTCCATTACCCAATCCACAATTTCAGCCTGTAAACCCTAGTAAAACTGTCACCCTTCCAAGCTTGAGCAATCCGGAAGGCTAACAGATATTCAGTCTTAAATAGCTCATCTGAAAGGAATAGCCAATCCACATTTCTGCTAGAATGGGAAGACTCTAAAACTTCAGCATATTTCATAACTATTTCATAGCGTTTTGAACCCAAACATCCCTATGCTAGGAAGTACCAGAGTGGATTAGACCTCCACACCTTTATGAGAAATTGATATCTGAGACCTGTCATATCCATTCTGAAGCTAATTTCATGCTGGACAATAATCTGCATGTTAGCAGACTGTAAATGGTAGGTATTCAGAAATTTGACTATTTATAGGAAACTGTATTTGGGACATGGTCATTAATGTGATGACCTCCCAGCCACCACCCCTTAGACCGGATAATTGGTCAGATGGTCTCTGTCAACAACCACTTGATACCACAGAAAAGGGGAATGTCAGCTTTTGACAGCTCTCATTTTAACATCAACCAAGGAACACCTAACTGGACTTGAGAGAGCCACTGTCAGGGGTGTATTTACCACAAGGCAAACAAGGCATTTGCCTAGGGTGGCATTTTTTAGGGTGGCAGCACTGCCCCCTGGAAGAAGGGACATATGCTGCATGGGGATCAGGTGGGATCTGAGAGAGGCTGCAGGCTGCTTGATGGTGTATGCAAAGCATGATTGTCGTTCCCGGGGATGTCCAGAGCTGTGAAGGTTAATGTCTTTCTCTCTGTCACTGGGGGGCAGGGGTGGGTGTTCATGGAAGGCTCTCTGGAGTGGTGGGCGCTGGTGTTGGTCGGTGTCAGCTCTCTCTGCTGGGGGGGGCATCCAATTTTTGTATTGCCTAGGGCAGTACAAAACCTAAATACACCACTGGCCACTGTACTGTTTTTGCTTGATCAATTGGACTCTATTAAAACCAAGGGATTTGCAAGTATTCTTCATTTTCAACTACATTTTATTTCTTTGTTCCTTTACTGTCTCTTGATTTCCTTGTAACACCCTTTTTCTGTAAATATTCTATTTGCACCATTTTAACCTTTTTCTTTATTGAACCATATTTGGAAAAGTGTTGAAATTGCCTCTAAAGCTTTTAATGCAAACTAAAATAATCCATTTTGAAGTCTCTTGAAGAAGTGTTACTGTCTGTGGTGACAGTGGGTTTTGCAGCTGTTTATTCTAAAATCATAGTTGGTATTGCTAAGAATAAAAGTTGCTCTCAGGCTGCTGGCACCTAGATTGTGGTCCGGCAAGCTGGAAAATCTTTGTGCATGGTGCAGCTGAGTGTGGCATTGTTACGTATGTGATAGTGCGGTGTGAGACTGGCCAGTCCTTTGTCATGAGTTGGTGAGAAGGGCAGGGGCCGGGCATCACATTCGTCACAGGTATATTGAACATAACTAAAGACACATGCATGAAGTTTAAAGAAGTCTCATAAATGTATTTAAGCTTCTATTTAACCCAGAAGAGGGCCAAGCGCATATAGCATTTAGTTCTGTTTGAATCAGTGGCTGCACTGGGGACTAAAAGCCCCTCTCTTACTGTCTGTAGCTCAACCCTACTCTTAAGGCCACTGTATGGGTGTTCCTGTGATGGGAGGTACCGCCAGTACTGGGAATGCTGCTCCTTTAAGCTGAGTTTTTTTTACCATTATGAATTAATTATCAGCTCTGAGTATTCATTCATAATAGTTTCTCTCTGTGATCTATCTGCCTGCAATTGTACACACACACACAGCTCCAGTGTTTAGATGTTCCAGCCCCACAATGCTGTGTGATCTTTAAAGTGTTACAAAACCCATAACAGTAAAAGTCAGTCTGTACAGAATATACAGTAAAGCATGCTTGTTATACTCACTGTGGAACTCAAGGAGTTAATCCTCTGCATTGTGTAAAAAGGATGTTTGATCCTATCTTATGTGACCCTCCCTTTCTTCTACTGTCCCCAATCCATACACTGATAGTACAGAGCTCTAGGAGTAACTCTGCACATGCTTAGTTAAGTGTGTATTGTTAGAGAGGTTTTTCTTTTTCTCTTTAGGAGGGTGCATGTGATCAGCACAGGGCCAATCAGCACTGTCAAGACAGAGAGTCAGGGGTCATGCAGCCTTATAGGATAGTCAGAGCAGAATGAAAACTTCTCCTAAAAGCTTTAACAAGTACTCAGCTGTACACTGATAGAAGTCACAAGACTGCTCTAACTGAGGTTAATTGTGTAAAAAGGCTGTTTGATCCTTTCTTGTCTGACTTTCCTCTTGTTGAAATGACCACCTGATACAGACTAAATCCCAAGTCACATGCACATGCTCAGTTTGGTTGCTAGAGAGGTTTTTTTTTTTCTTGGGCGAGTGCATGTGATCAGCACTGTCCTGACAGAGGTCAGGACTTTCACAACCTCCTAGAGCAGAAAGAAAACTCCTCCTACAAGCTTTAACCAGTGCTCTGCTGAAGTCACAAGACTGCTCTAACTGCTGATGAGAAAAGGTATTTTGAATTTTATATTTACTAAAATAATTGCATTTCCATGTTGTGTGTGCTGTGGGAGACCAGATATAGTGAATGCAGGGTCCTGGGTTTAGTAACAATTTAACATTTATGAGTGAATGATCAGCACTGCCTGGACCAATGCTGTGTATGACATAGCCCACCGCAGTGCTAATCTTTCATTCATGAAAGTAAAAGATCACTCAGCACTACAGGGATGTTTGGTCCATTGGCTGGGGCTGTGTATTATTATCATTACCATACAGAATTTGTATAGTTCCAACAGTTTGTGCAGTGCTTTACAACATGAGGGCAGATAGTACAATTACAATACAATTCAATACAGGAGGAATCAGAGGACCCTGTTTGTTAGAAATGTACAAGCAGTCACAGATAGACCCACTACAGGCTGTGTGATCTTTTGAAAAGTAGCACTGGTCATTAGAGTGGTCCCTGTTGCCAGAGACCAGCACTGTCACTCACAAATCCATCTTCTTCCTAGCAGCACTGTCAGATAGTAGGGGGAAAATGGCTTTTTCTTTGGCTGCTTAGCAAAGGCAGGATGGTTTCCAACAGGTCCAAGTGACCAAAGGGCTAAAAGGTCTAGTGAGACTTCTATAAAGAATCTGTTTTCATCATCCTTTCTAGTTTACAGTTAAAAAATTTTTTCAGAGTATATTATGATTACCCTATAATTAGGGATGAGCTTCAGGTTCACACGTATTATGAGTTTGAGGTGAATGCTGTGGGTTTGAGATTCACAGTCCCATTATGTGCAGATTTGCACATAAACCATATTGTACTACGTGACCTTTGAACTATGGCCAGCAGGCTTAAAAGGGCAAATAAAGGGCCTATTGTATAAACCCACCCTCAACTATAAAAGGGGGGCACAGAGCAACCAGTCAGAGTATTGGAAGCAGTGGTAGGAAAAGCAATGGGAAAGCTGACAAACTGCACAGAAAGAAATTAGAGACAGTTATGAAAGTGTTCTCTAATTCTGATTGCTGGTTCCTTGAGCAATCAATCCCCTTGTTTTCTCTTTTTTGCTCCTATTATTGGGGTCTTTTTGTCTTTCATTTAATACTGTGATTTATTTGAGGTCAGTGGTCAGTTTTTGTGCTGCCTGTACATAGCAAAAAAATATTTTTCTTTTGCTGTGATACTCTCTTTAAAAAAAGAGAGGGGGGGGGGGGACGAGGCAGTATTTTGGTGTTTTCTTTTATTTTACAGTATATTGAGTTATATTTTATGTTGGTAGGGCCCTTATTCTAAGTCAAACTGATTTTTTTCAACAAGAATTCCCTTAAAAGATGTGGGCTTTTGTTACAGTGAGGATTATTTTGGCATTTCTTTTGTTTTGTTTTTTTTTTCTTTATGATCATAGGGTTTTTTTAAGTTTGGGATGTTCAAAGGAATGAGTCATCCCTTGATTAAGTCACATGATCAATGACAGGGATGTCACACCGAACCAGACATGTATGGTCAGCCATTTTGTTGGTTTCAACAATACATGCCTGTATACTGTGTGCATCAGATTTGTGCATCAAAAAAGTTTAGTGTAATCTATTTTTAAGCAATAAATGGTAGTTTTTATTTGGAGAGCACTATATTTCCTTGTTTATTCCAAGTGTAGTACCAATATTCACCCAAGGACTGCAAAGAATGGAGATGCATTGGGAAGCACCAGTGGATTGAAGAAAGCCATCAAATCTATGGTATAGAAGACCCCATTACAAGCGCATTAGACCTACTTGTGAGGTCTATTAAAAAGGTGAGAGCATATTATTGCTGGTGCAGGGCTATCCGCACGTGGTGACTATAACAAATGGAGTATTATTAACGCAGAGTGAAAAACTGACAGATGACATGGCTGAATGATTGCACAAGAAATATATCCATGAGAATATATGAACACTTGGGACTTTTATGTTTTGTCAGAGTGATTGTTGATTTTTCAATATATATTGTTTACAATAAATACATATGATATATGCATTTTTATTTAATTATTATTATTTTCCTTGGTATAGTTGGGATTCAAATTATGTTTTTTCAGCTGTACACGGTATATGATTTTATGATTTATCACTAGTAACATTTGTATGGATGTATGTTTGTCCCAAGCATGTTTGAACCCACTTACTTTCATTTTACATTCTAAGATTAGTTTTGGCCTTTCCTCGTGCTTGTTTGACAGTTTATCCAGTTGGTCAAATCATCAAAAAGTAGGCTAAAAATTAATATATGAACAGAGCACTGCACATTAGTATTATAAATTCAGCTATAGATTTAAAGTGTTACTAAACCCAGGACCCTGCATTCACTATATCTGGTCTCCCACAGTACACACAACATGGAAATGCAATTATTTTAGTAAATATAAACTGCTAAATACCTTTTCTCATTAGCAGTGTATAGCGGTCTTGTGGTTTCTGTCAGTGTTCAGCAGAGCACTGGGTAAAGCTTGTAGGAGGAGTTTTCATTTTGCTCTAGGAGGATGCAGAACCCTTGACCTCTCTCTGGACAGTGCTGATTGGCCCTGTGCTCATCACATGCACTCCAAGAAAAAAAAAACCCTCTCTAGCAATACACACCAAACTGAGGATGTGCATGTGACTACAGATTCAGTCTGTATCAGGTGGTCATTTCAACAAGAGGAGGGTCAGAGAAGAAAGGATCAAACATCCTTTTTACCCAATGCAGAGGATTAACCCCTTAGGTTCCACAGTGAGTATAACAAGCATGCTTTACTGCATATACAGACTGATTTTACTGTTGTGGGTTTAGTAACACTTTAATAATAAATAAAATAATAAGAATTGGTTCACACTGGTGCATTGCAATAAGGCACACACAGAAAACATGTTAATGTGTCTTTTACATGCATTTTGTAGAGGAACCCATTAATTTTGAATGAGTTGCAATGCACCTAAAATAGCGTACACCCCTTTTTGTTATGTATGTAGACACAACTGTATGTATAGGCTCATTGATTACTATAGTGTTGCCTTTAGATGCACGCAATACTATATGCTGTGTGCATTTAAAGGCATCACTTATGGCTTGTGTAAATAAGCCCTCACAAGGGAGACAAGAGACAAGAGATGCTCTACTGGGGCCAAGCTGCTGGCTCTGTGGAGTGTAGTTGGTGCTAGAACCATCACTGGAGACATTATCCAACCACTTTTGAACTTCTGGAAAAACCTAGTGTTCCACAGAACCCTGGCTTTTATAATGGCTTGTTCTTTGTTCCATGTAAGCACAGCGGAGGGGATTTATCAAAATCAGATCAGCCAGAATCTGGAGCAACTGTGCATGGCAACCAATCAACGTCTGTCTTTAGCTTATTCAGTTAAAGTGGTTGTAGAGCCTAAACATTTCTACCCTAATGCATTCCCTGCATTAAGGTAAAATTATTTCAGTATGTATATCACGCCTTCACCACACTTATACTTACCTGAGCCCCATCTCAATCCAGCACTGTGCAGTGGCTCTCTCCTCTTCTCCCACTCTCGCAGGCTTTGCTGAGAGCAGCACGAGCAATTGGCTCCTGCTGCTGTCTGTCAAATCCTGTGAGGTTGGCGCTGGAAGCAGGACCAAGGCTCACTGTCTGTGTCCTGGGGCAGTGTGGCTCCGGAGTGAGCCCGCAGGTGTGCTACAATAGGAAGCAGCTGTAAGTAGCTGATTCTATGCTGATTCGGGTTCTACAGCTATGTGGGTCAAATTTGTTGTTTTGAAACTAAAACTGTTAAAGTGTAGAAGAATTGACTGGCTAATTTTTGTCACCAATTTTCTAAAGATCCACATAAAAAGTGTCTCTTTAGTGCCCCAGAAGGTTCTTGCTAAATCACTGACAAGATGTAGGATGTTACTCTGCAGGACTCTGTCCCCATTTGGGGGACCCAGTCAGGGTTCCCTTTGGAACTGGAAATGTGAGGACTTTATGGACTCTTAGCTCTCAGCTATAGGCTCAGTGCCTTTGTGGATAATTGGCAATCATGCACTTTAGGTATACTGGCTACCTCTGTGGATTATTTGCCTTAATGGCCTCTTGCCTTTAAAGGTCTGCATATGGACTTGCTGCTAAGAACTATTCCTGTATGTTCTGCACTACTTCAGTAAATTTGCTGCTAACCATTAAATGCCTGGTCTGAAGCCTCTCTAAAGGGGTGCATGCACAGAATATCCAAAGAACACAGCTTACATCAAGGAAACTGTAGGTTAGAGTAGATACAGTGGTATCCACTCTAACTTACGTTTGATTCGAAACATCAAGCCCATCACTACTGTTGTTAGGAAGGACCGTTTATGTATCATTGCTAAATTCAGTCAACCAGCCAGGTAATGGGTTACTGGCAAGGGGTGAGGGTTACTCTGGTAGTGAAGGGTTGCTATGCTTGGCCCTTTCACTAGCAACTGGTTTCCCACATACTGAGACCCGACCTAGGGACCTGGTCTGGAAGTCACAGAAGAGGTACATATGTAGAGGGGCTCCTGGAAGAGAACAAGCATGTAGTTGTAGTGACGTGCATTCCCAGAATCCAGTAGCAACAATTGGACATGTCACTGGGAGTGAGATGGCAGGAATTGCTGGGTTGGTGGACATTGGTACAGGCTCTGTTGTACCGGTTCCTAAATGCTGCATCCTGGGATGTTTTTTTAGTGTCCTCACTAGGGTGCCTATGCCCCGCCCACACAGCTTCCTATGATGGCACACATAGAAGAGGAGGAGCTAGGAGTGCCAGTAGGGGACCCCAGAAGGAGAGGCTTAGGGCTGCTCCGTGCAATACCATTGCACAGAGCAGGTAAGTTGAACATGTTTATTATTCTATAAGAAAAAAGTTACTTTACAAATAACTTAAGCTTTGAAAATGAAAGCTAGAACCTGATTGGTTGCCATGTTCAGCTGCTTCAGATTCTGGCTGTTTTGATAAATTCCCCTCAATGAGTAACCTATTTATCTGTGAACATACAGTATATGGTCAAACTATACTACAATGGAAATGTCAAGCTCAGTTATAGTTAGTAAAATAACTAAAGGTTCTTGTACGATATTCTAGACAAGTACCAAATCCAGTAACTAAGTACCACATATGCCCCTTAAAGCAAAGAAAAATGAATTTAACTTCCATGACTAAGCCAAATCCACTTTCATTTGTGTCTCATTTGTTACCCCTCGCAGACACTACCACTTACAGTAGTATGGTTTCCACTGCAGAAGGCAGTTGTTAAGACTTCATGTGACAATGCTGTCAGCCACGTTTTCTCATCACACTGTACTACAAACAGACACAGCCTACATAAGCGTGTCAACACTGCTGTGAATTCAGGAGTGGTGCAGCATTGTTGCCACGCCATCCCAGGAAGGTGCATTAGTTAGACTTCACTGGGAGGTTCAACAGCTCCTTCAGCATTGCCTATAACTCTGTCTCCTCCTCTCTACTCCCTCTTTCTTTAGGGGTCCTTCAAGGTTCTGTCCTTGGACCCCTTCTCTTCTCCATCTACACCTCCTCCCTTGGTCACTTGATAAACTCCCACGGCTTTAAGTACCATCTCTTTGCTGATGACACACAAATCTATCTTTCTGCTTGTCACCTCACCCCTTCAGTCTCCTCTCGCATTACTAACCTACTAAGTGACATATCGGCATGGATGTGACACCACTTCCTCAAAGTCAACCTTTCCAAAACTGAGCTCTTAGTATTCCTTCCAGCCTGTGCCCCCTCCCCTGACTTCTCCATCAAGATCAATAATACAACCATCAGTCCCTCCCCTCATGCCAGGGTACTAGGTGTAATCCTAGACTCCCATCTGTCCATTCAGCCCCAAATCCAATCGCTGTCCAAAACTTGTAGACTTCACCTCCACAACATCTCCAAGATATGCCCATTCCTAACCCCGGAAACCACTAAGCAACTTATTCACTCCCTTGTTATATCTCGCCTTGACTATTGTAACTCCCTCCTCATTGGCCTACCTCATCGCAGGTTATCCCCTCTTCAGTCTATCATGAATGCTGCTGCCAGACTCATCCACCTTACTAACCGTTCTGTATCTGCCATCCCTCTCTGCCAAGCCCTTCACTGGCTTCCCATTGCCCAATGAATAAAATTCAGAACATTAACAATAACATATAATGCCATTAATAACTCTGCCCAAATTACATCACCAATCTTGTCTCCAAATATCACCCAAATTGTACTCTCTGCTCCTCGCACGACCTCCTACTCTCTAGCTCCTTTGTCTCCTCCTCCCATGCTCATCTCCAGGACTTCTCCAGAGCCTCCCCCATCTTCTGGAACTCTCTACCCCAATTTATCAGACTATTGCCTACTCTGCTCACTTTTAGGCAATCTCTGAAAACCGATCTCTTCAGCGAAGCCTATTCTGCCTTCCGCTAAACTGGAATCTTCTCTTCCTCCTACCAGTCCATCCCCCACAGTTATTATATTTTGTACCACTAGCCCCTCCCTCTTAGATTGTAAGCTCCAAGGAGCAGGGCACTCCTAACCCTCTTGTATTGAACTGTATTGTTGCTGTATTGTCTCCTGGTATATTGTAAAGCGCTGAGCACACTGTTAGCGCTATATAAATCCTGTATAATAATAATAGCTCTTTGTGGGACTTTGAAGGGGTACTAAGAGAATACTGTCAATGCAGATGCACTTATTAACCACTTCCCATCCGGCCCATGTATATAAACGGCTGTATGGGAGCAGTGCAGGGGTGGGTGGCCATTTATAAACGGCTTCCCCGCTCCCTGCTTGTGCGAGCTCCCTAGGAGCGTGCAGCACCACAATCCGGTGCCAGCTGTGTTCTCCAGACACAGTGGAACACTGATCATTGTACGGTATCTCTGTGTGAGGTCCTGATCATGTGATCACTGATTGGCCAATCAGTGATCACATGAAGAGTAGTAAGCAAGATGTCACTTCTGACATCATTGCTTACTACGTGTGAAATCTGTGAATAATTACAGAGGTCACATGGTACAAGGCTATTCACAACAGCCTTGTACCATGTGACAAGCTGTGACCAATGACAGCTCACACAGTATTTCTCAATGGCTGCAATATTGCAGCCAGAGAGAAAGAGAAATGATTGCTTTTGCAGCTTTTATGGATGTAAAAGCAATCAGTTGAAAAGAAAAAAATCTTCATCACCACAACACAACAAGTAGTACAGTGTCACTGTACTGTTATAGTGACAGTATGTAAAAAAAACATAAATAATAATATAAAAAAATAAAAGTGTAAAACATTTTTTGAAAAATTATAATTTTTTGTTATAAACTAATTTTGGTTATTTTTTTTTTTTTTTTTACAAAAAAGATAACTGAATAAATTTTGGCCAAGATATATGAAGAAAGATTATGTATTTGCAAAATGTTATAAGAAAAACACTTTTTTTTCAAAATGTTTGGGATTTTTAATTTATATTGAAAAAAATAAATAAAAAAACCCAGTGGTGAATAAATACCACCAAAATAAAGTTTTATCTGTCTCAAAAAAATGCTAAAACATTCATATGGGTACAGTGTTGCATGACCGCGCAATTGTCATTCAAAGTGTGATAGTGCTGAAAGCTGAAAATTGGCCTGGACAGGAAGGGGGTGAAATTGTCCAGACTTGAAGTGGTTAATTAAGTACTGTAGTTCTGTTTAAGTGCATGCATGTTAAGTAAAGAGTAAGTGTAAAACTTACAGAAAATGTAATATCTCTCACAGCAATCACAGTATTTTCAATGCCTACTGAAGCATGGAGCCAGCCTTATTCAAGGTCATTCAGGGTCAGCATCTACTTCCTAGACTAAGATACTAGCTTTGAGATGAAACAAGAGTGTACATTCTGGTACTAGAGCAGTTCTTGGCTGCGTTCACAAATGTCTGCTGAAGACTCTCACTTTGTGACTTGCTACAAAGTTATAATGTACAGTGATTACTGAGGGAGAGGAGACTGAGAAAATGCTTCGTCTTAAAATCACTTGACTGGAGCTGATAAAAAGTACAGCCTTTTCTGAAAAATTATACTGCTGCTGAGCACAGTGACATGTCAGGAATTTATTCAGGCAGAACTGTAAGTTATTGATAGGTCCACTTTAATCTACTTCCATATTGGTTTTACTAATTGTTTTGATATGAGGCCATCAATTCTGACAAGGCCCCCTAAACCATGGCAAGTCTATTGATTTCCAAACCCAGCTTAGATTTCAATAATTGGTCTAAATACAAGTCCATTTCACTTTTAAACAGCAATCTACAAATTTTGGTTAAACAAGCACTAGGTTTATTAATTAAAATGATCCAGAAGCTTTGGTCCTATTACAACAGTCCTTACAGAACTCCTTATACCTTAATAGCACATTAGTATCAGAAACACACCATGGCCCTGTCCCTAGATGTAAAAAAAGTATTAGACAGAACATCATGGGCATACTTAAATCACATTGGGGCTTGATTTACAAAATCATTTTGCAAAAGAATTTTGCCTTGGCTTAATCACTTCCCATCCGGCCCATGTATATAAACAGATGGAGGAGTATAAACATCCTCCCCGCTTCCCTGCCTGTGCGTGCTCCCTGGGAGTGCGCGGCACCACGATCCGGTACCCGCTGTGTCCGGAGGAACACCAATCGCTGTATGGGACCTCTGTGTGAGGTCCTGCTCATGTGTTCACTCATTGGCCAATCAGTGATCACATGAATAGTAGTAAGCAAGATGTCACTTGCTGACATCATTGCTTACTACGTGTAAAATCTGTGAATGATCACAGAGGTCACATGGTACAAGGCTATTCACAACAGCCTTGTACCATGTGACAAGCTGTGACCAATCACAGTATTTCTCACAGCTCTCACAGTATTTCTTAATAGCTGCAAGAATGCAGCCAGAGAAAGAGAAATTATTGCTTTTACAGCTTTTATGGGTGTAAAAGCAATCAGTGTAAAAAAAAATAAATAAAAATCTTCATCACCCCCCACAAGTAGTACACTGGCACTATGGTGACACTGTACTGCTAGGGTGACAGTATGTTAAAAAAAAACATAAATAAAAATATACAAAAATAAAATAAAAATGTCAAAAAACTTTTTGAAAAATTATAACTTTTGGTTATAAACTAATTTGGGTTATTTTTGTTTTTTTACTAAAAAGATAGATGAATACATTTTGGACAAGCTTTATAAAGAAAGATTATTTGCAAAATTGTATAAGAAAAACACTTGGCTCCACTTCATCTCTCCTCATTGATTGACTGGCTGTGATTGACAGCCAATGGATCCTGCTTGCTCTCTCAGCCAATGAGGAGGCAGAGACCCGGGACAAATGTTTGAACTTTTTCATTTATATAGCAAAAAAATAAAAATCCCAGTGGTGCATAAATACCACCAAAATAAAGTTTTATCTGTCTCAAAAAATGCTAAAAAATTCACATGGGTACAGTGTTGCATGACCGCGCAATTGTCATTCAAAGTGTGATAGCACTGAAAGCTGAAAATTGGCCTGGACAGGAAGGGGGTGAAAGTGTCCGGATTTGAAGTGTTTAATGAATGAGGCAAAGCTCTACTGACTTCCATCATCTTCCCATGTACAAGCAAAAGTATTGTTTTTGTTTTTAATTCATCAGTAACCAACCTCATGGGCTTTGCTAAGGACTTATTAGCAAACATTTGGACATTTGCAGGATTCTGTCCATTATAGTTTTAAGTCCAATTGGAAACAAGACAGGGATATCTATTAATCACAGTTTTGTTAAGTCTTGTACTGAAAACACTAGCAAAACCTATGGGCATACTTAAGTTATATATATTGGACACATAGAGATTGAGTTACAAATGGGAATTTTCACTTTGCACAAGATTTTCCCCTTAGTTTAGTGAATGAGGTGAAGCTGTGCTGACTTCCATCATCCAATCATATACAGGCAAAAATATTAGGGTTATTTTGCATTTACTAAATCAACCCCATGGGCATTGGTAAGAACTTCTTAACCATTAGCCGCCGGCCAATGGCCGTTTGGCGGCCGGCAAAATCCTTAAGCGTTCAGCGTGGACGCCATATGGCGTCCTTCTGGGCATACCCAGTTTGCGCACCTGCAGAGCTGCGCAGTGGCGCGATCTGTCACTGGCTGTGTACCTCGAACACAGCCGATAACAGATCTGAGTACTTGCCCCGTTGCCGGTACCATGTGACCTGCTGTGACCAATCACAGCAGGTCACATGACAGTTGTATACAATGGATGGCTTCATTCATGCCATCCATTGTATACTTAGTGTTTAGCTGTGAATGGTCACAGCGATCACATGCACATGTCATGTGATTAGCTGTGGCCAAATCACAGCTAAGCACAAAAACCCTGAATGAATCAATGTCATTCAGGTAAATGCTTGCTTATAGCAAAGTAATTCTTTGCTATAAGCAAATTGTGTAAAAAAAAAAAAAAATACTGATCACTTCCCCATAGTAGTACAATGTTACCATGGTAACATTATACTACTTTGGTCATAGTGAAATATGAATATTTAAAAAAAAAGAAAAAAATTTAATAAAAAATTAACAATAATAATAAAAAAAAAATTATATATATTTTTTTCATACTGTCACCAGTCAGTGTCCCTGATCACCGCCATGCCAGTTATATGATGACGCTGTACTGCACTGGTGACAGTATGTAAAAAAAAAATAGTGAAAATAATTTTTTTAATTTTTTAATTTTCCAAAAAATTATGACAAAAAATACAACTTCAAAAAACTCGCCATGCCTCTTATGAAATACGTCGGACTGTCTACTTTACAAAAAGGGGTCATTTGGGGATATCTGTACTGTTCTGAGATTCTTGGACCTCAAGAAATTAGATTGGCTGTCAGTACTTCAGGATTGATCAATATTCAGATCTATACCATAGTTTGTGAACTCTATAACCTTCCTACAAACTAAAAAATACATCCTAATTTGGGTTATTTTCACCAAAGACATGTAGCAGAATACATCTTGGCCTAAATTTATGAAGAACAATTATTTATTTGCAAACTTTTATAACAGAAACAAAGAAAAACGTGGTTTTTTTTTTACATTTTTGGTCTTTTTTTGTTAATTTAGCAAAAAATAAAAACCCCAGCGGTGATTAAATACCACCAAAAGAAAGCTCTAGTTGTGTGAAGAAAATGATAAAATTTTAGTTTGGGTACAATGTTGTATGACCGCGCAATTGTCATTCAAATTGTGAGAGCGCTGAAACCTGAAAAATAGCCTGGGCAGGAAGGGGGTAAAAGTGCCCGGTAAGGAAATGGTTAACATGCATTTGGGCATTTGCATGATTCTGTTCATCGCAGTTTTAAGTCCAATAGGGAACAAGAGAAGGATGACCTCAATTCTGTTAAGCCTCACACTGGAAACACTAACACAACCTATTAGGACCTGGTGGGACATCTCAGGATTGGAGATTGCAATCATCATCACAGATTACTCTTATTAACAGGTGATGCACTTTTAGACATATCCTGCAGGGTCGCATGTCAATGGACAATACACCTCTGTTGTTGTTATCATTGCTCTCCTATTAAAGTGGTAGTAATGTCCGTTTACTTGTACCTGCAGGTAAGCCTATAATAAGACTTACCTGTAGGTACTGTAAGTATCTCCTAAACGTGCACCGTTTAGGAGATATTTACTTGTCTAGCAGCACTGGCGCATGTGATCTGAAGGAACGGCATACCCATGCTGTTCCTTCAGAGTTGTGTGCCGTAAACAGTAGCTCCCGGGCGCATGTGCGTGAGTGACATCATTGCGGCTTTTCCATTCAAGCTGCCGGAGTCTGTGAACCCAGAAGAAAGACTGGGTAAAGATGAATGCCCTGTCAGTGGTGACAGCACGCCACTGGAGGGCTTCGTTTTAACAACTTCCCATCTGGCCCATGTATATAAATGGCTGGACGGGAGCAGTGCAGGGGCGGATTGCCGTACATAAATAGAGGAACACTGATCGCTGTACAGGACCTCTGCGTGAGGTCCCGATCATGTGATCACTGATTGGCCAATCAATGATCACATGAATAGTAGTAAGCAAGATGTCACTTGCTGACATCATTGCGTACTATGTGTGAAATCTGTGAATGATCACAGAGATCACATGGTACAAGGCTATTTACAACAGCCTTGTACCATGTGACAAGCTATGACCAATCACAGCTCTCACAGAATTTCTCAATGGCTGCAAGAATGCAGCCAGAGAGAAAGAGACATGTTTGCTTTTACAGCCTTTATGGGTGTAAAAGCAATCAGTGTAAAAAAAAAAAAAATCTTCATCACCTCCCACAAGTAGTACAGTGTCACTATGGTGACACTGTACTGCTAGGTCAGGGGTAGGCAACCTGCGGCTCTCCAGCTGTTGCAGGACTACAAGTTCCATCATGCCTCTGCAAGTCATAGCTGTAACTGTCAATTTTGCAATGTCTCATGGGAAATGTAGTTCCACAACAGCTAGAGAGCCGCAGGTTGCCTACCCCTGTGGTAGGGTGACTATGTAAAAAAAAACTCATAAATAATAATATAAAAAAATAAAATAAAAATGTAAAAAATTTGTTTGAAGAATTAAAATTTTTGGTTGTAAACTAATTTGTGTTATTTTTTTTCACTAAAAAGATAACTTAATAAATTTTGGCCGAGATTTATGAAGAAAGATTATTTATTTGCAAACTTTTTTAAGAAAAACACTTTTTTTCTAAATTTTTGAACTTTTTCATTTATATAGCAAAAAAAAATAAAAATCCCAGTGGTGAATATATACCACCAAAATAAAGTTGTATCTGTCTCAAAAAAATGCTAAAAATTTCATATGGGTACAGTGTTGCATGACAGCGCAATTGTCATTGAAAGTGTGACAGCGCTGAAAGCTGAAAATTGGCCTGGACAGGAAGGGGGTAAAAGTGTCCGGACTTGAAGTGGTTAAGGTAAGTTTCACATAATGTGCTAGTATATGATGCACACTAGCACATTATGACATTGTCTTGCAGAGGGAACATTTTTTTTTCATTATCAAGTTTACTACCGCTTTAATGTCTCCATCTTAACCACATGTGCCTTTTAGTCTTGAAGCCTATCTTATTTGGAAAGCCACCACCATCTTACACATTTCTCCGATATGTGCAGTATTGCTGCTGTGTACATCTTGCAGTGTTTGTACCTATGTTTTATTTTACTTTTTAACTGTATCTGGTTTATACCTTCTATATATAATGTCCAAAAGGGCAATAAAATACCAATAAAAGTGACTAATATCTCAATGAAATAAAAAAAGTTCCAATATGGTGACTTTAGTACATCTTGGTACAGTGAGTAGTGCTATGGTGGTGTAAAAAATGCGCACTCACTGGATGCGCATAATGATAGCGCTTTGATATAATAAATCCAGATGTCATCTATTGGAACTTGACATTGAAAGATCTTCCCTCTATGCGATGGGTCATCAGATAATGTGCCAAACACTATGGATCCTTGTTCCTTCCCAGGGTAGTATCACCAAGTATCCATGAGGAATATCAGCCTGTAATAACCTGGAAAACTTTAATAAGAATGGAATATTCAAAAACACATGATGCACTTTTGTTTTCTGCTACCCAACAGTCTCTCCCACCCAAATATTCTCAGCCCTGGTTCACACTAATGCAGTGCGGAATTCGCAGCGTTTTCTGTGCTGATTCCGCATCACATCAGAATCGCACCCCGTTCATGCGAACCGCTGCGGATGGGTATGTTAAGTTAACAATACCCCAAAAGCAGTCCGCAAAACACGGTGCGATGTGCAGAATCGGATCACATAGGTGTGAATACCCATGCCATCCCATTCTAGTGTGGACCAAAAAAGGGTCCTGCACTTTTCTGGTGCGGTGCGAAAAGAGCCGTAACAAATGTATGGCTCCAATCGTACCGCACACAAATCGCATGTGATTTGCACAGGAATGCGGTGCGGTTCCTGTGCGACTCACATGCAATATACAGCACCGCATATATGTGAACCCAGGCTTAAAGTTTTAGACACATTTGTAATGACTTCTGGCTTACACATTAACAGATGAATATTGAGAGCTCAGAAAACATCTCCCTATAGACACCACTTATTTAAGAGACCTTTAACTTACAAGGGCTGATCTACAAACTACCTTATCTTGGCATTTCCTTCACTAAATCAGTAGAGTCCCTCTTCCAATCTAAGGCAGCACATAGATAAGTCACTTTTTTAAATGAAGAACAATGACTTGATTCCTGCATCCTCATGCTCAATGTGGATGGGAGAATCCTCCCCGCTGAGCTTCTGACAGCGGGAGACTTCCCCATCAGAATACAATGATCAGCATTGCGGTCTATAGCCTGCAGTACTGATCGAATAGGGAAAATCCAACAGAGTGGTTTTATAGAAGCAATTAGTAGATCTATTTCTTTGCAACCACAGTTTCCATACATGGATCACAATTTGGCCAGTTCAGCAGGGGCCGGATGAAATTTGATCTATTTATTGACACTGTGGTTTACTTAAGGCTGGCCTTATGTCAATCAGTATTTTTTTCAGTCAGCCAACAGGCTGTTTGAAAAGTAAAACTGAACGGATTCCCCCATCCACACAGTGAAGTGGACAGAGGAATCCTCCCCACTGTGTTATTGCATCCTTTGTCAGAACAGATATTGGCTGCAGCACTAATCAAAAGATAATTTTCCAACAAGCTAGGTTGAGAAAAGTTGATCATTAGATGGACTTCCCTGGACCGGGAACAGCCATAGATGGATTGAAATTTGGTTGGTCCCTGCTTAAGGCAGGCCATAGACGGGCCGTTAATCGGCCGTTAATCGGCCGATAAACGAAAAATCGGTCAGCACCGTTGCCGATGCCGCCACCCATGTCCCCAAAAGAGGGCCGTTTTTCGTGGATTTTCCAGCATGACTGATAAAAATAAATGAGGAGATCCGTGAAAAAACGGCCGACAGGCTGGCCCCAAACGACCCGTCTATGCCCTGCATTACTGACTGACCAGGATATGCATTTGAGTAGGAAGAAAATTTTGGAAAAGAGTTTGGAGAAGAAGGACTGTAATTAAATCTGGAACACTATGCCTCATATCTCCATTGATATGTACTTGAAGGAGGCAAGTTACAAACATCTTATGCTCTAGACCTTGTTACCCAAGATAATAGCCCACTTTATATAGGAATATCCATTGCTTCCAGCGTTGCACCACAGAGGAAAATTTAGACACATATTCTTTGACTGCTAGAATATAAAAAAAACTTCTGAATGGACCAAATGGTATACTGTCCCTGGAAATTTCATTTAGAAAAACCCATTTAAACCTCTACCCAAAGAACCACAAGTTTAAAGCGATACTAAAAGTTTTTTTTTTTTATAACAAACATGTTATACTTACATGCTGTGTGTAGTGGTTTTGCACAGAGCACCCCTAATCCTCCTCTTCTTGGGTCCACCCAGGCTTTCCTGGCTCCTCCTTTCTTTCGGGTGTGCCCATAGCAAGCAGCTTGCTATGGGGGCACCCGCTGCTCCGTGTGTCCATTCACACGTGGAGCCGCTGCTGGTCTCCGCCTCCTCTCTCCTCATTAGCTGACTGGCTGTGATTGACAGCCAATGGATCCTGCTTGCTTTCTCAACCAATAAGGAGGCAGAGACCCGGGACAGCTAGTGCACATCGATGCATTGCAATGGGGATCAGGTAAGTATTGAGGGGGCTGGGGCACTGCTGCACACAGAAGGTATTTTACCTTCATGCATAGAAATTAAAAATTGAGCCTTTACAACCACTTTAAGTTGCTGGATGTTAGTCAATGAAAAAATTAATGGCTATCTTATCTGACACTGTATCCAAGTTTACCAAAACATAAAAAAGCGCTGAGCAAACTGTTGGCACTATATAAATCGTGTATAATAATAATAGAGTATTTGGATAGACAATTACCTCTCAGCAAGCTTTGATCAAACCATTCTGAGCTTATACAGTAAATACATTACAAGGGTGTAAAGGCTAGGAAGTACCCCCAACCCCCCATGCCTTCATTCTCTCCATTCCCCTTTCCTTTCTTCTTTGCCTTCCTTTTTTTCTTTCCCTCTTGTAATGCTAATGTCACTGACCATGAGGTTCCAGCACAAGATACAACAGATATACTACTCCTTTCTTTTTGGTAACTGTGAATTCACAGCTTCCACTGCAAAATACAATCTTTGGAAAAACATCAAAGAATGGAATTATACATTTATTGGCAGGAAGGTTGGCATTAGGCATTGGATTCCACTGGATGAAATTTTGAATGTATCAGAAATATGGCCATATACTTAGATTATACAAACCTGAGTAAATTAGAGGTGAAATATCTGAAGAGCATTGTGCACTATGAATGTTCAAAGTGACTTACTAAAGTGACTTACTAAAGTGACCAAAGTGACTTACTAAAGTAATGTAAAGTAAAATTCCATTCAATCACAAATTATTGCTATTCATTAAGACATCATTGGATGTAGTTTTGATGCAACTACCCTGTTTCCCTGAAAATAAGACAGTGTCTAATATTAATTTTTGCTCCCAAAGATGCGCTAGGTCTTATTTTCAGGGGATGTCTTATTTTTCCATGAAGAAGAATACGGTACACATTTATTGTTAAATGAAAATAAAGGAAATTTATTACCTGTATACGGTACGGTAGTACGGTAGTTGTCAACACAAACCAGACAAACTGTGAATCCTACAGTATCAAGAATTAACTCATATATTCAATGACAATCGTGTCATCATCTTCTGGAACATCATCAAAACAATCCAATCCCTGAATTTCCTGGTGAATTTCTTGTGACTCCATTTCTTTCAGAATCAGTGGAGCAAATCTCTCATGTTTAGCAATAGCACTGTCCTTAAATGAGTACTTCTTGTCAAGGTAGCCTGCTCGCAGTGCATTTGCAATGCAACTGTCAGTGATTTTCTCCCATGAATTCTTCACCCAAGTCACAACTTCTTGCAGTTTAGGTTTCACAAAGTTTCCATGCTGATTTCTCTCCATTCTATTTCAATGTAGTCATTAATTTCCATGTGCAAATTGTCCTTGAATGGCTTGTTTATTGCAATATCAAGAGTCTGGAGATAGGCCGTCATTCCTGCGGGAATCATTATTTGATCTATTTTTCTTTCGTGAAGAAATGTCTTCATGTCTTTAGCGCGGTGAGTGCTGGCTGCATCCCAGACTAGCAGACCTCTTTGGCTCCCTCGCATAACAAGCGGCAGCATTAAATCGACCCACTTCCTTATAACTGCTTGTGTGGCCCAGGCTTTTTCAGTTTCAAGAATAAAAACGCCCAAAACACGTTCAGTCTTTTCCTTCTTGCCATTAGAAATGATTAAAGGTGGGATTTTAGTGCCATCCAGATGAATTGCCAAAATACAGGAAACACGTGCACTTTCGTAAGCAGTGGAGGGAATGTACACTAAGGAGGCACCCCGCTGTTCAATTGTTGTTTGAGATGATTGACCCATAAACACTGCAGTTTCATCCATAGCAATCATGTTGGAAAGATTGTATTTAGAGAAGTCAGCATCATCAATAAAGGACTTGAATGCAAGTGCTCGCTTAATAACTTGAGTATCTTCCAGCCTAAACAATGTTGTGGATCTTCTTAAAGACAGTTCACTTCGCTGAAGGAAATTATCCAGCCAGTGTTGTGATGCTTTGAAGTCTTCGGGGGCTATGTCAAACTGTGGTGCCATTGCAAGGGCAAATTCTTGAATCTGAGCCCTATTCACAACCAAAGCCTTTGCTCTCCTGTCAACAACCCATTCACAGATCAGGTCTTCCAGCTCGGAAAATAATGGTTGCCGACCTGATCCACACTTGTGCTTTTTAGCATTTCCCTTGTCCACTTGTTCAATGAGGTTACCATACTCTGCTCGCCATTTTCAGACCAATCGGATACTCAACATCTTCTCTTTGCAGAAAGCAGTAAGATTTTGGCCCCAAGAGTCTTCCACGATTCCTTTCTTATACTCCACGGAGTAGCTTTATCTTTTTGCACTCATTTCTATGGGTAAAAAAAAAAGGAACAGGGGTATCAGGGTGGGGGGAGGGGGATCACTTAAAATGACACAGGGGGGATCAGAGGGGGGAATCAAAATGGCACAGGAGAATCAGAGGGGGGATTACCATTTTAGTAACCCCTTTTGATCCTCCTGTGTCATTTTGGTTGTCCCCTCTGATCCTCCTGTGTCATTTTGATTGCCCCCTCTGATCCTCCTGTGTCATTTTGATTGTCCCCTCTGATCCTCCTGTGTCATTTTGATTGCCCCCTCTGATCCTCCTGTGTCATTTTGATTGCCCCCTCTGATCCTCCTGTGTCATTTTGATTGTCCCCTCTGATCCTCCTGTGTCATTTTGATTGCCCCCTCTGATCCTCCTGTGTCATTTTAAGTGATCCCCCTCCCCCCACCCCTGTGCCACTGAACACCTTCACCAGACATCCCCCCCACCCCTTTATCAAACATTTCCCCCCTCGGGCCTGCCTGGAGACTGTCACTGGGCTGGCTGGGGCCTGGACCTGTGCTGGAGCAGGGTCTGCCACTGACTGAGAACCTTCAGTCATCATGAGGGCGGTGTCACCAGAGACAGACCAGCACTCACCACCTTCGCCGCGTCCCGTCCGCTCTGATCCTCCTATTCTTCTACACGCAACTCTCACTCCGACCTCCGCTCCGATTTCACACAGCAGTAACGTCACTGGTTGCTAGACGCCAGTCGGGGCGGCCCTAGCAACCAGTTTACGGCAAATTAATTTTCATTCAGACAGAGCCTAGAGGGGCCTTATTTTCGGGGGGATGCCTTATATTTCACCCAGAAGGAAACCTGTAAGTAGGTCTTATTTTCGGAGGATGTCTTATTTTCGGGGAAACACGGGTAGTATTCCAGTGTTTCTCTTCTCCTTCAGTTTCTCAAACTCACTCAGTTAATGTGAGCCCAGTGCTGATGGAGAGGGGCAGGGGAAGGTAAAACAAGAATGTGCGTCTTCTTATCAACCAGTGAAATCATTGGTTGTTATGATGCCAATGGCTAGAAAGTTGTAATGGTGAACAATAAAAACCTGTGGCTTTGTGTAACTAAAAGGCGGGCTTCATTCACCCGCTTGGTTTGACACATGTGAAAAATCTCATGACGGATACAGGGCTGAAGACATTCTCATACCTACAAGAACTGACCCAACTTCCATCCAGGGAATGCTTCCACTGTCTCCAAATCTCTCATTTCTTTATGACATATGCACGAGCACACTCTTCTCTTACTAGTCTAATTCTCTTTGAGGGTATTTGCAACTCAGATCCACGTTACATCTAAACTATACACTCATCTTACTTCCCCATCAATTAATTTACCTTCTTACACCACAAAGTGGACAGTAGACCTCAGGGCACATTTGGAGAAGGAGGAATGGAATTATATCTGGGTGACAACTAAAGCTTCCTCTCATAACTTCTTAGCAGTTGAAACAAATTACATAGTACTTATGTTTTGGGATTTGATCCTGGTAAGGATTTCTAACTTTTTGCCTGGCTACCCCTCTGTGTGCTTTTGAGGCTGTGGGCAAGAGGGCACGCACATCCATATTTGTTGAACGATTGTGCAGCAATGCTGGACATGAGATTTGTAGGATGGCATCCACTTTGGTCAATACATCTTTAGAGCCTGATCCAGTTTTCGCTTTACTGAACCATCACACCCTGCATCTTACTAGAGCTCAGTTGCGCCTTCTGTAGGTTATGATGGCGGCCATGCAAACTATAGAACAGGCTTGGAAGATCCTGACACTTTGCTTTAAAAGAGATACGCAAGCAATGATACACAGTAACATTTAAGCAACTATACAGGATACAATCTTTCCACCCGGTTTTGATGATTCTCTACTTGAACCCTAATCTCCTACCTTCCACTACGAGTATGGAGAGTCTCAGACCCATCTAGAGTGGTCAACCTCTTCTCCTCTCTCTCTTATATCCTTCTTTCTTAATTTTCTTTTCTACTTCTCATCTTCAGCTACTTGAACATGATCTTGGAATTTTGTTTACAAATATCTCAGGTCCATAACTCTAATGCTCGGTTAACACTGCCGCTACTTGGGATCCGACTTGTGAGACACCAAGTTGCATGACATGTGAAATCCCATGTTAGTTAATGAGAGCCGTCTTAATTAGCTCAAACTTTAGAAAGGGTTCCTGTACTACTTCAAGGCAACTTCTATCCACCTTGTGCCCGTAAACTTTAATGGAAATCGCCTCCAAGTTGAATCTATATTGATGTGATTTGGATCCGACATTATAGGAAAGGCAAAGTCGCATGACATGAAAGTCGAGCATCAAATTGCATCAAAGTCATATTCAAGTCGCCAGCAAATTGCTAGGAAGTCACCTAGCAAAGTTGCACTATAAGTAATGAAATTTTAGTAGTGTGAACTGAGCCTTAGACTGTTAGTAACCAATATATTCATTGCTCAATTGATGCCTGATGTTATATTTTGGATGCTTAGTGCCTCTACTTCACACTTGTGAACACAACAGGTTACTTATTCTTTAATATTCTCTATTTATATACACTCACCGGCCACTTTATTAGGTACATCTGTTCAATTGCTTGGTAACACAAATTGCTAATCAGCCAATCTAATGGCAGAAACTCAATGCATTTAGCCATCTAGACATGGCGAAGATGACTTGCTGAAGTTCAAATCGAGCATCAGAATGGGGAAGAAAGGGGATTTAAGTGACTTTGAATGTGGCATGATTGTTGGTGCCAGACGGGCTGGTCTGAGTGTTCAAAAACTTGCTGATCTACTGGGATTTTCATGGACAATCATCTCTAGGGAAATTGAGACTCATCAGACCAGGCAATGTTTTTCCAATCTTCTGTTGTCTAATTTGGTGCGCCTGTGTTTCAGATTCTTTTTTAAAGTTTTCATAACAAGCATATAGAAAAAAAAGAAAGAGAACAAAACATGAATGCAACCCCTTTGCGCCAGCGCATCCCGGCCCTATAAGAGTTTCAGAAGCCGGGAGGCGGGCGGGGTTTTAAGGTCATGTGACCACCATGATTCCCCGTCACGGCGGTCACATGATCGGAAAAGGTCCCGATCGCAACGGGAGAACGGGACCTTTCCGTGACAGGGCGCGCTCTCTCTGCACATATGTATTTTCTAATGGCATGCAAATATGCGGCCGCTCGGCATCAAGGCCCAGACGCCAAGAAGCCGCATATTTGCGTGCGCTTGGCATCCAGCGATTAAACATCAAAGCAGATAGAAAGAAAAAACTAATATCAATTTAACAAATAATACAATAACATCAACAGTAACATCTACAATACATTTGATTCATTATCATCTGACTTTCCAAAAATATTCAAGTGGTTTTCACAGAGATTCAAGAATTAAAAAATATTCCACAGCTACCAGTAAAATATACTATTAGCAATATATAAAGAGTTTTTTTTCCTAAGACAGGCCACCCCATTCATAAAAAAAAATGATAATAGAAAAAATAGAAACTGCATATTAGAAAAAAAAGAAGCGTTCAGGCATTCCCACTTCTTGTTATAAGTTTAATTTGGAACATGGTGTATCTATCCATTTTTTTCATATTTTTTAAAACTTTTGAGAGGTGTTACATTGAGTATAGATGTATTTTTCAAACATTAAGTATTTATTAATTTCCTGCATCCAGTCCACAAGGGTAGGAGGATTGGGTGAAACCCAGCAAGAAACTATTAGCTTACGAGCCATAAAGAACAACAATCTTGCAATGGCCACTGCCTGATCATATTCCAAATTTTTAGGATCTATATACCTAAGGAGACATAAGACAGGGTCTGGAATCAACGCAGTATCATATACAGAATTTATCATATCTATCACATCTTGCCAGTACGGCTATAGTTTTGGACATCTCCAAAACAAATGTATAAAAGAGCCAGGAGAGCAGGCACATTACCCTGTACAGCAGCTACGGAGTGTGCTAATCCATGTGAAGGATAAAAAGCTTGGTTACTTTATGGGTTGGGGATATCGAAACCAAACTGTACATTCTTCATTATTTCATCCCATATATCCCCTAGAACAACATCAATATCTGTCTCCCATTTTTGCCTGCATGGAATGGGAAATTTAAGAAGCAGTTCAAAAAAAATATCCCATGAACCTTAGAAATGAGACCCTTAGTATTTCTTGCCTGTACTCTACTGTCCAAAATTAGGACCAAAAAAAGAAAAAGAAGCCGGAGCCAGACCTTGGGCATGTCATAATTGTAGATATTGAAAAAACATCTTTGACCCAAGACATAGTCCATACAGAGTTGTTGGTATGTTTTCAACACCCCATCAGAGTACAGTGATCCCCGCATGTTCCCACCTTTAAAAACCTTCCAGCCAGGAAATTTCGGGGAACTCTCTATTTGACCATAATGGTGTAAATCTAGGATGTCTTGTAGTACCCAATATTATTTTAGGGGACTGACAAAACTTATAAATCAAGTAAAATGTAGGATAGGTATGTTGAGTCCAGGGCCGAAAAAGGATTACCATTATGAAGTAAAGAATTGAGCATGTTGAAGGAGGAAATATACAGGTCACCCTTATCCCAGCCTAAAAGATCTTGAATTTGGGCTGCCAGAAAGTATACTTATGGATTTGGTGCCGATACTCCTCCATCATCGTTTGGGTATTGTAGATATTCATATTTAATTCTAGCGGGTTCAATACGCCAGATCGAGTTCCGGAAGATCGTACAAAATTTATTAAAATATTTCTGCAGGATCCAACAGAGCAAATTATGTAGATAATACATTAACTGTGACATTCAAATCATTTTCAAAAGATTGGTATGACTGGCCACGTTTCTTGTTCTTAGCTGACAGGAGTGGCACCTTCTGCTGCTGTAGCCCATCTGTTTCAAGGTTTGACGTGTTGCGTGTTCAGAGAGGGTATTCTTCATACCTTGGTTGTAACGAGTAGTTATTTGAGTTACTGTTGCCATTCTATCATCTCGAACCGGTCTGCCCATTCTTTTCTGACATCAACAAGGCATTTTTACCCACACAACTGCGGCTCACTGGACCATTCTCTGTAAACCCTAGAGATGGTTGTGTGTGAAAATCCGAGCAGTTTTTGAAATACTCAGACCAGCCCATCTGGCACCAACAACCATGCCACGTTCAAAGTCACCTAAAGCTATTCTAAAGGTTTATTTTTTTTTAAAGGAAAAATAACAAACATGTCTATACATACCTGCTGTGTGCAGTGGTTTTGCACAGAGCAGCCCAGATCCTCCTGTTCTCAGGTCCCCCGTTGGCGCTCCTGGCCTCTCCCTCCTGTCAGGTGCCCCCACAGCAAGCAGCTTGCTATGGGGGCACACGCTGCTCCGTGTGCACTATCACACATAGAGCTGTGGCTTGGCCATGCCCCCTTTCTCTTCTCATTGGCTCATTAGCTGTGATTGACAGCGGTAGGAACCAATGGCTCCTGCTTCTGTCTCAGCCAATGAGAAGAGGGAGTCTCGGGATAGCTGAGACTCCAGTGCACATAGCTGGATCCAGAGGGGGCTTAGGTGAGTATTAGGTGGGGCTGGGGTGAAAGTGCACACAGAGAAGGTTTTTTACCTTCATGCTTAGAACCAAGCAATTGATGAGGTGTACCTAATAAAGTGGCTGGGAAGTATACATTGTTCAGTTACCATGCTATTTATGTTCAGTTATTGTCTGGATAACCAACTATGCATGCATGTTTTGTGATATCGTGGTCATGAATACTTTGTTATAACAAAAAAGAATGAACAGAAAAAGGTTTAGAAACAGCAAAAAAACACACTTCCAGTACAACCAGGAACAGCAGTGTTGATGTGTGGAAATGTGTCTAAACGCGTGTTTAGTGCTTGAGCAATAATTCATTTCAACGGCCAGAATAAATTATTATTTTGGTAAATGAAAGCGCTTGGTGTGCCTAAATGTGGTACATGTGTTTACACGCATCAAGTGTCTTTTTTTCTGCCAAAACGCTGCTGCCAGTGGAAAGGCATCTAGAAAAGATGGCCAAGCGTCCAGTGTGCATAGAGCAGGGGTTCCAAACTTGCTAGACAAAGACTCAGTTTACTGTCCTTCAGACTTTAGGAGGGCTGGACTGTGGCCTTTGAGAGTAAAAAGGTCCCCGATGTCAGTGGGGAAAAAAGAATATCAGTCTTTGGTGTCAGTGGAAGGAATTGTGCCCCATTGTTGGTGTCAGTGAGAGGAATTGTGCCCCATCAGTGGTGTCATTACCCCCCATTGTTGGTGTTATTGGGAGGAACTGTGTTCCATCATTAGTGTCATATAGAGGAATAGTGTCCTATCATTTGTGCTAGTAGGGGGAATTATGCTCCATCATTGGTATCGGTGGGCCTCATTGTTGGTGTCATTGGGAGAAATTGTGCCCCATCATTGGTGTCATTGGGAGGAATTGTGCCCAATCATTGGTGTCAGTGGGGGGAATTATACCCCATCGTTGGTATCAGTGGATAAAATGGTGCCCCAAAGGCAGGACAAAAGCAAGCAAAGGGCTGCATCTGGCCCTTGGGCCACAGTTTGGAGACCAGTGTCTTAGAGAAGTGGTCCCCAAACTGTAGCCTGGGGACTGGATAAGGCCCTTTGCTTGCTTTTATGTGGCCCTTGGGGCATTATTCCCTCAACTGTCAGCAATAGTGGGGCATAGTTCCCGCCACTGACACTGACAAAAGGACACTATTCCTCCTATTGATACCAATGATGAGGCATTATTCCCCCAGCTGTCAGCAACAGTGGGGCATAGTTCCCGCCACTGACACCAACAAAAGGACATTATTCCTCCTATTGATACCAATAACGAGGCATTATTCTCCCCCCGCTGTCAGCAACAGTGGGGCATAGTTCCCGCCACTGACACTGACAAAAGGACACTATTCCTCCTATTAATACCAATGACGAGGCATTATTCCCCCTGCTGTCAGTAAAAGTGGGGCATAGTTCCCGCCACTGACACCGAAAAAAAGGACACTATTCCTCCTATTGATACCAGTGAGGAGGCATTATTCCCCCATTGTCAGCAACAGTGGGGACATAGTTCCCGCCACTGGAACTGACAAAAGGACACTAATCCTCCTATTAATACCAATGACGAGGCATTATTCCCCCTGCTGTCAGTAACAGTGGGGCATAGTTCCCGCCACTGACACCGAAAAAAAGGACACTATTCCTCCTATTGATACCAATGAGGAGGCATTATTCCCCCATTGTCAGCAACAGTGGGACATAGTTCCCGCCACTGGAACTGACAAAAGGACACTAATCCTCCTATTAATACCAATGACGAGGCATTATTCCCCCTGCTGTTAGTAACAGTGGGGCATAGTTCCCGCCACTGACAAAAGGACACTATTCCTCCTATTGATACCAGTGACGGGGCACTATTCCTCCTGTTTATACCAATTATGGGACACTATTCCTTCCATTGACACCCACAATGGGGCATAATTCCTCCCACTCACACCAATGATGGGGCACTATTCATCCGACTCACACCAATGATGGAGCACTATTCCTCCCACTGACACCAATGATGGGGCACTATTCCTCCCACTGACACCAATAATGGGGCACTATTCCTCCCACTGACACCAATGATGGGACACTATTCCTCCCACTCACACCAATGATGGAGCACTATTCCTCCCACTGACACCAATGATGGAGCACTATTCCTCCCACTCACACCAATGATGGAGCACTATTCCTCCCACTCACACCAATGATGGAGCACTATTCCTCCCTCTCACACCAATGATGGAGCACTATTCCTCCCTCTCACACCAATGATGGAGCACTATTCCTCCCTTTAACACCAATGATGGAGCACTATTCCTCCCACTGACACCAATGATGGAGCACTATTCCTCCCACTCACACCAATGATGGAGCACTATTCCTCCCACTGACACCAATGATGGAGCACTATTCCTCCCACTCACACCAATGATGGAGCACTATTCCTCCCACTCACACCAATGATGGAGCACTATTCCTCCCACTCACACCAATGATGGAGCACTATTCCTCCCTCTCACACCAATGATGGAGCACTATTCCTCCCACTGACACCAATGATTGGGCACTATTCCTCCCACTGACACCAATGATGGAGCACTATTCCTCCCACTGACACCAATGATGGGGCACTATTCCTCCCACTCACACCAATGATGGGGCACTATTCCTCCCACTGATACCAATGATGGGGCACTATTCCTCCCACTGACACCAATGATGGGGCACTATTCCTCCCACTCACACCAATGATGGGGCACTATTCCTCCCACTGATACCAATGATGGGGCACTATTCCTCCCACTGATACCAATGATGGGGCACTATTCCTCCCACTGATACCAATGATGGGGCACTATTCCTCCTATTGATAACACTGATGGAGCACTAATTCTCCTCCTAATACCAATGATGGGGCACTGTTTACTCCCACTGATGCTAGGACATTTTCTTCTGCCACTGGCCATAGTCCGGCCCCCCAGAAGTTTGAAGGACAGTAAATTGGCCCTTTGTTTAGAAAGTTTGGAGACCCCTGCCTTCGGTTGGCCATACACTATACTATTTTCTTACAATTTTCTGCCCAATTTCCATTAGATTTACCCTCAACTGTGTAGTGCAATGACCTGCCTAATTGGATCCAACTGAAAGTGTTATTTGGGTTTGACCTCATATTATATGGTTTTTGGTAAATCTAAAGCAAAAATCTCAATAAAATTGTATAATGTATGGCCAGCCTAAAGGATGGGAATACACAATTAGAAAATCGACTGATCGGTCATCCGAGAGGCGTCAAATGTTCGTTGGTCAAAATTGTGGCCCACATTAACCAATCTAGATAAATTGTCGGGCAATACGTAGTGTTGACGTCTTCCATACAAGTGGAAGTGATGCAGTGTGCCTGTGACCTTGTAGCCACGCCCTTCCGGCCAGAATGAGCGATATACACAACAATTAACAGCAATGAGTATATTATAGTTTATTACACTAACTATATACATAAATAGTGACACATAAAATATAATATGCAGAATTCTGGTTTCATTATCTCATGAGGCCAATCTACTTTTAATATTTGGATTTTTCATTTGTGTTTACGAAGATTCCTTGGACATAAACATCCGGGTCAACTTCTGTTTCCGCTCATTATTTATTACAGGTACTTGTATGGCACCGTCAATTTATGCAGCTCTTTACATATATATTGTGCATTCACATCAGTCCCTAACCCTCAAGGGGCATACAATCTAAGGTCCCTAACTTACATTCATATATACACATACTAGGGACAATTTAGACAGGATCCAATTAACCTACCCGCATGTCTTTGGAGTGTGGGAGGAAACCGGAGTACCCGGAGCAAACCCACACAGGCACAGGGAGAGCATGCAAACTCCAGGCAGGTGGTGCCGTGGCTGGGATTCGAACCAACGACCCTAGTACTGCCAGGCAGAAGTGCTAACCATTTAGCCACTGTGCTGCTCGCTCACGCGTGATAGCACTTGATAGATTTTTTTCGTACGACTGCCACACCACTGCATAGAAAAGCGATCGTTCGTATGCGAAACGACAAAATTTTTCACTGTTGTTCAACTGGATTTTTTCTTTCACAATATCGTTATCGGTTAAAACATCCTGCTTATCAACGGAGAAAAAAAATCACTCGATTAGTTGTTCAGCAAAATTTTTTGTACGATTTTCTTATCGTGTGTATGGGACCAGGGGCGGACTGACAACTCATGGGGCCCCCGGGCAATAGGGGATCATGGGGCCACTGTGTCCTTGCCCAAACTCAAAAAAGCCTATGAAAAAGGCACCAGGGGCATCTCATGGGGCCCCCTACTGACCCTGGGCCCTCGGGCAGTGCACGAGTTTCCAAATGGTCAGTTCGACCCTGTACAGGACGGGGCATTAGGCTGGCCATACACTATACAATTTTCTTTAGAAAATTGCTGTAGATTTACCAAAAACCATACAATATGAGGTCAAACCTAAACAACACTTTCAATTGTATCCAAGTAATTGCACTACATAGTTGAGGGTAAATCTAAAAGAAATTGGGCAGAAATTGAACAGAAAATGTATAGTGTATGTCCAGCCTTATGCAGGCCATAGACGGGTCAAACATCGGCCGATTTTTCGAACGATCAACGAAAAATCGGTCGTTCGTTCGGCCGACTTTACCACCAACGGTTTAAAAAATCGGCCGACTAAATCATAAAGTTCACCCCATAACTTCTGTCCCTTGCAGGTCACTGGTCATGCGCCGATTTTTTATCGTTAAAACGATCGGCCGATTTGGCCATCATTGCCAGGAAAATCGGTCCATCGTTCAAATCGGCTGCAAATTTTCCAACATGACCGATAATCTCAAAGTGCAAAAAACCCGAAAAACGGCTGACCAATTAACCCACTAACAGTGCGAATATCGGCTGATTTTTTTTTGGCCGATTTTTGAACAGTCTATGGCCAGCATTAAGAGCTCTGGATTGAATCCTCCCAGTAGGAGCACAGGTGTGCAGACAGTGATTTGACTTGCAGGCTAAAAATAGAATGTCTTTCTAGGGGAATGTTGTGGTTGGCTGTGCGGAGCAGTGAGGGATCCCTTGTGTACAGCATTGGAGGAGCCGCCCCTGGGTGCAGGTACAAGCCGTAGATGAAGGCACAATGAAGTTATCTTTAGCTGGCTGTGATGTGCTGAAAATAACTTCCCAGGCTGGGCTGCGCTGCAGACTTGTATTAGCGCTGTATCACCAGCGAGCGGCGCGGAGCTCCAGCAACAGCCTCGCCCCCTACCGGTATCCTCTTGTCATTACCATCCCAAACCTCCCCCCACTCGCTTAGTTCCAGTCTACAGCCCACAGCAGCCAATCGACAAAGACGCTTCCCAGTCACATGACGCCGCCCTAACCAATCGCCGGCGAGAGGCCGAGCAGCCACCACGGCCGCCATTAAAGAAAGGAATCTGTAAATTCAAATGGGAAAGCTGGCCCCGACATTGATCGTATTATTAATAGTTATCGGCTCCTATCGCTGGGACTGATCGGAGAGGAAGCAGAGAGGAGCCAGGAGAGCGGGCCCCAGCTGAGGGGAGCAGTGGTTGGTGCGTGCGCAGAAGCGGAGAGACACAGGGAGGAGGAGGAGAGGAAAATGGCGAACCTGTGAGGAAAAAGAAGCCGACAAACAGCCGGGGACCGGCCGCGTCTGGCTCAGCGAGGACTCGGAGCTCTTCCTTTGTGTCGGCCGCCTCCCTCAGCTCGCAGGCCCCAGCGGCCTCTCAGCGCTCCGGTGTCCGGGCGGTTCCCGCCATGCTCTGCGCCCCGAGCAGGGAGACCAGCGGCGGGGGAGGGACGAGGCAGACATCGCCCGGAGAGCGGCGCCTGTGAAGCCCCGACTGCGCCGTTTTCACGGACATTCCATACAAGGGCACGATCCCCCCCCACCGATCACACGTGCAGCCATTCCCATCGATCGGCCGGCAGGATGATGGTGTAGTGTCCGGGGAGGAGGTGGCTGGGCGCTCACAGCTGTGCCCGCGGCGGTTCCTGTGTGTGTGTCTCTTTCTTGTTCGGGGTGGGATAATGGCGTGTGTTCCCTGCCTGTGAGGATGAGTTCATGCTTTGTGCCGAACGGGGCCAGTCTGGAGGATTGCCACTCCAACCTCTTCTGTCTGGTGAGTATACAGGACACACACATACACGTCTAGCAGCAGATCTGGGCCTGACCATGGCCACCGATCACCCATTCATGGCCACAGCCGGCCTCATATATCTATGGATCTCATGTATACATCATCGGGGAACACTGCACTTCCAAGGACGATCAGGAACAGCACTGGTGTGCATGTGTGTGGAACACAGCCTCCAATACACCGCACTCTTCTCCCTGATACTCCTGTCTAAAGTCCTCTTACATGAATATCTTCATCTAATCCTGCTAGATCGGAACCTCAGACTGGCAACCAATCCACTTCTAGCTTTCATGTTCAAAGACACACTGAGCAAGCTCAAGCTAGAAGCCTATTGGCTACCATACACAGCTGCTCTAGATTCTGCCTGCTGATTGTACAGTGTCCTGTAAGCTAACTTCACAATGTAATTGTACAACTTCTGGTAAGCTAGCAGTACAATCTGATTGTGCAATGTCTGGTAAGCTCGCTGTACAATTTTCTTTAAGCGCATTATACAATCCGTACAATCTACGGTAAACTCGCTGTACAATTTCCTTATGCACACTATACAATCTGATTGTACAGTCTCCGGTAAGCTAGCTGTATAATTTCCCTTAAGCACACTATACAATTTGATTGTACAGTCTCCGGTAAGCTAGCTGTATAATTTCCCTTAAGCACACTATACAATCTGTACAATCTTCGGTAAGCTAGCTGTATAATTTCCCTTAAGCACACTATACAATCTGTACAATCTTCGGTAAGCTAGCTGTATAATTTCCCTTAAGCACACTATACAATCTCTGGTAAGCTTGCTGTGCAATTTGCCTTAAGCACACTATACAATCTGATTGTACAATTTCCTTTAAGCGCACTGTACAATCTCTGGAAAGCTCGCTGTACAACTTTCCTTTAAGCGCACTGTACAATCTCTGGTAAGCTAGCTGTACAATTTCCTCTATGCACACTATACAATTTGATTGTACAATCTCTGGAAAGCTCGCTGTACAACTTTCCTTTATGCACACTATACAATCTGATTGTACAATCTCTGGTAAGCTCGCTGTACAACTTTCCTTTAAGCGCACTATACAATCTCTGTTAAGCTAGCTGTACAATTTCCTTTATGCACACTATACAATCTGATTGTACAGTCTCTAGTAAGCTTGCTGTACAACTTTCCTTTAAGCGCACTGTACAATCTGCAATTTCTGGTAAGCTAGCTTTACAATCTGATTGTACAATCTCTGGTTAGATCATATTATGTGCTTACCAGACATTGCACAATCTCCTGTAAGCTAGCTATACATGCTCCTTTAAGCACACTATACAGTCTGGTTGTACAATCTCTGGCAAGCTAGCTGTACAATTTGTTTTAAGCACACTATATATTCTGATTGTACAATCTCCTTTAAGCTAGCTATACAGTGTAATTGTACAATATCCCGTAAGTGAGCTATACAATCTCATTTTAGCTGGCTATCCAATCTGATTGTACACCTGTAAGTGCACTATGCAATCTGATTGTTCCATCTCCTTTATAACACACTATGCAATCTGATTGTTCCATCTCCTTTATAACACACTATGCAATCTGATTGTTCCATCTCCTTTATAACACACTATGCAATCTGATTGTTCAGTCTCCTTTAAGCTAACTATACAGCGTAATTGTACAATATCCTGTAAGTGCGGCTATGCAATCTGATTGTACGCCTGTAAGTGCGGCTATGCAATCTGATTGTACGCCTGTAAGTGCGGCTATGCAATCTGATTGTACGCCTGTAAGTGCGGCTATGCAATTTGATTGTACGCCTGTAAGTGCGGCTATGCAATTTGATTGTACGCCTGTAAGTGCGGCTATGCAATTTGATTGTACGCCTGTAAGTGCAACTATGCAAACCGATTGTTCAGTCTCCTGTAACGCGCACAATGCAATCCGATTGTTCAGTCTCCTGTAACGCGCACTATGCAATCCGATTGTTCAGTCTCCTGTAACGCGCACTATGCAATCCGATTGTTCAGTCTCCTGTAAAGCGCACTATGCAATCTGGTTGTTCAATCTCCTCTTAAACTATGTAATAAAAGAACATCTGAACAGTCCATTCAATTTGTATCACATCATGCAAGCACTTGCACTGCATAGTCGATAGGTGATTGTACAATCAGACTATATAGTGGATGACCACCAGTTAGATCTAGTAACAACTTTGTAGTGCATGGGTCTACCTGACTGGAACCGTTGGTAACTCTAAAGTTGATTGTATGGTCAGGTTGTCATGTGTATGGTGACACAAGTGGCCTGTCTACTTTGACTAGGCTGGAGTTTGTTCTGTTTTGAAAATTTGTCATGTGTACAAAATATTAAGCTGGTCAGACACTATACATTCTGAGTGTTTGTACAGTTTTCTTTAGAGTTGGCAAAACTATGTAATATGAGGACAAACAAAATCAGTTTTAATTCAGGAAAGGTCCTTTCAGTACATAGTTGATGGCAGAGCTAGGTTAGATTGTACAATCAGATTGTATAGTGTATGGTCAGCCTTAGTCTCCTACTACATTTCCCTGCAATTTTGAGGTTTATCAACCCCCCCCCCCCTTTTTTATTATGTGCCTAAGATTTATATTAGGCTAACAGTGAGCACAGTGCTTTACAAAATAAAGGGATACTCCAGTTCCATGCAAAGGAGGGTTTGGAGGGCCCTTCCCGTGGGAGCCTACAGTCAAATGTTTGATAAACTGCAAGTGTGTGCATGTATATAAAATATATGTATGCATGCAGGCCAGTTATGTCATCTTGATTGAGTCTGTCCAGAAGCCGTGACCTGTTTGTAAATGTCAGGCGGTTGAGTGAACGCTCTTGCAATGCACTTTCTATTCAGCGCAGAGCCTGGCCTCAGCAGACCTTATTTTGCACTGTCTGTGTCCAATTCCTCTGATCCAAGGTTACTTGTGTTTTCAGTGCTCAGGCTGGATTCAGCCCTTCCTATTCTCTCTGTGGGAGTGGAGCCTGGGAAGGAGGAGGCAGGAAGCAGCCATTTTCATGGCTCTTATGTTGGGCCTGGCCCTGACTTTAGGATAGGCTGTGTTTTGTGTTTGTTTTTATTTTTTTTTTAATTTTGTTAGCTGAGTTGCCAATTTTTTTTGCCTACTATTTTTTTCCCTACACGATTCTGTTTGGCATCACAACGTGTATGACTTCTCCTAACAGCGTGCTTTCATCACCATGTTTTCATCTTCTTTTGTCTCTTGCAGCTTCCCCCTGTCCTCAGATAATCCCCTCATGTTGTAATCTGTTGCTGTTTAGATTTTCACATTCGCTCATCTTGTTTTTGGTTTTTCCTCTTGCATTTCTTTTAAAGACGGAGATTTATTACAGTTGAATTTTAACAGTTTTGAATACTGATCTAGCTCTGATGCCCTATTTAATTCTTACTAAGATGAATAGTTGTGCAGACATTTTATATATAACATATATTATTACATAGACTGTAGAATAGGTAATATAGCAAGGGTGTTTTGGTTTTTTTCACTTGAAATTGGAACTGCTGTAGCAGCCTGCAGCACACAATCTTTGATTGCATGAAACCTGAACTGTACAAGTGGGGCAGTTGATTTGGGGAATTCGAGTAGGTGGGTCTTCCTGGGATTAGTTATGACTGATGAAAAAAAAAAACACAATATACAACACACCATAAAGTGTCATAGCCAAATCAGTGGTTCAAGATCAGATATCCTGCCACTCAAGAGATGCATGCCTGGCCTCATTATCTCTGATGCCAGCCATCTCCTAGTTCCAGCTTTAGTGTAGCTTGGAAAACTGTACCTTGTGATGTTTCTGCAAACCTTTTCTTTGCATGCTGGCATTCTGTAGCCTAGTTGTGATGAATGAAATGAACACATTTACACCCATCCCCCCTCTTTGTCCCTGTAAAGGAAGATAAAGTGAGGCTGAATTCCAGCTGTTAGTAAGTGATCAGTGTTAAACCTTGAAATTTCTGTATTGTCGCCTTTCAAGTAATTATAGCTCAGGAATGTGCTTCTGCCAGCTAGGCCACTCGTTCTTTATAGAAGTAGTAACTGTATTTTGTGTTTTATCTCCTCAGAAACTTCTTTCTGTTTTGTTTTTTTTTTTGTTTTTTTGTGTCTTGAGGTTTAGCATTTCATTCTATTTAATTTTATGGTAATTACAGCAGGCAAGTAGCAGACAGCAGATTGGTGGTAATGAGCAGTGTTGGATAAATTCAAGGAGCCAGGTGTTTGTTTTGAACCCCCCTTTTTGTTTTGTTTTTTTGGTCAATGGGTGCACTTATTCAGTGGTTCCTTAAATGCCTGATGCTTCCATGATTGTCTATCAAGTTTCCTGTTAATTTGTCCACCCTTAATTGTGATTGGATGTAGCTTAAAAAGTTTGCAGCAAGATGCATCTCCCCCTTTTTCTTCTTTTTTTGCAGATATGCTTAACCACTTGAGCTCTAGAAGGTTTTGCCCCCTTCATGACCAGTCCATTTGTTGCTATTCAGCACTGCTCTATTTTAACTGGCAATTGCATTGTACACAAATTAAATTTATATCCGTTTTTCACACAAATTAACTTTCTTTTGGTGGTATTTGATCACCACTGTTTTTTTTTTAATTCTATAAACAAAAGACCACACATTTGTGGGAAAAAAGATATTTTCTACTTTCTGTTATACAACATATGCAATAAAAAAGAATCTTCATAAATGTAGGCCAAAATGTATTCTGCTACCTTTTTTTTGGTGTATATATAAAAAAATTTGAGTATTTGTATATTAATTGGTTTGTGTGAATGCTATAGCATCTATGGTGTGTGTATGTATGTGTGTGTGTGTGTGTGTATATATATATGTGTGTGTGTGTGTGTGTGTGTGTGTGTGTGTGTGTGTGTGTGTGTGTGTGTGTGTGTGTGTGTATGTATGTATGTATGTATGTGTGTGTGTGTATGTATATATATATGCGCTAGATTTTATTTATGCAGTTATAGACACTATACTGTAATGGCGGTGATCAGCGTCTTAGTGGGACTGTGATACTACTGCGGGCAATTTGGTGCTAAGACAGTGGCTGAGAGTGTCGCTAACTGACACTGATGTTGCTAGTGACACTAATACAGCAATCAGTGATAATACTGTACACACATTATATTAATGACACTGCCTGGGAAGGAGGTAACATTTAGGATGCAATCAAGGGGTTAACTGTATGCCTAACAAGTGCAATGTGTGCTGTTTTTACTAATTAATCTGGCTGTTTTTTTCTCCCTGCTTTTCATGGAGCTGAAATAGCCAGTTCACTGTTCCTGTGTACACAGAGTTCTGTGCGATTGTAAGCACAGACCCCTGTGCATGATTGGACACGGCTGATCAGCAAGTTTTAATCGTAATCATTGGCTGAAATCTGCTGCCAAACTCTTGCTGAGTCCAATTACAGCATGGGTCAGCAGGGGAGCAAGGGCCAGGCACTTGAAAACTTCAAGTAAAACTGTGGAACGCTCTATAGCAGTAATGCCTATGTAGTTCAAGGGCCTGCCTGAATGGATTGTTTAGATAGGTCCTTATATTACATAGTTGTGGTCAATTTTAAAGTTGATTGTACAAAGAGTGGAGGTCGGATTATAATGTGTGGTGACATTTCCACTGCCTTACTATGCAGTAACTTTTACGTTGTGGTAAGGCTGCCCATGCATTACAACACAGGTGAGCTGGCTAGGTGTGTGTTGCGGTGCCATATAAGTTGCATGATAGAGGGTAGGGTGCATTGTGGGTATGTTACTGCAATGCACATGTCTGAATGGGCTCTTAGGCTTCATTTATACTTGTGACTTTGGACATCATAGTGGCATGGCAAGTTGCAGCCCATTCTCTTCAATGATACTTGTTTAGATCTGTGCGACTTAGTTGCAGAAACTTTGAAAAGGTGCAAGTACTACTTTCATCCGATTTTACACTCTCTGGATCAAAGTCACATCAAAGTTGCATCAGAAATCGCACGGCTTTGCAGTTGCGCAAGTGCAAATGGAGTCTTGATGTTTGTGGTCTAGTTCTCTTTGTTGCAAATTGTGGTATTGTAATGCAAGAGAGTTTCAGTCATCTATCTTTTTTTTTTTTTCTTTTTTTTTTTTTTATTCATTTATTTTTCCTCCTCTAATTTGCTCCCTTGTGATTGTCTGGGTTATTGAAGTATCCACAGTGTCTGGTGAAAATGTTGAAATTTTGCTTGCTGTCATTTGGGATTTTGCAGACCCAGCTGTGTCTATGATGGTTTTTTTTTTTTTTTTTTTTCTTTCATTACACAAGATTTGTAGGCAGCACTATGTTGACGGACTGCTTGATGGCAATGATTAATTTCTACCTAGGAGAAAAAGTTTAAAAATGGTAAAGTTGATCTTCAGCTTTTAGTGATGTCTAAGGGCTCGTTCACACCATACGTGCATGACAACTGATGGAAACTGACGCGCAGATTAAACGTGCAAAGACATCAGTTTACATGCGCATTTTATTGAGTTTTATAAGTTGCAGATTCCTGTGCAGAAAAAAACTGCGTGTGACAAAAGTGTTGTGGTGTGAACAGGGCACATAGAGAACAATTGATTTAGTTGTGCTCTTTCAGAACGCATGCAGAAAAACTCATGGCTCTGCACCATGGTGTGACCGGGCCCTAAATGGTTTGTGTGCACCAAGCTGGTCCAAACAAACTATTGCCCCCACTTCTAGATGTGTGTGTTGTATACACTGCATGTAGCCCCAGCTTCTTGCAGTTTACATAGTATGTTCTGGCAGTTACACAGAAACGTCTCCCCTACTATTGGAACAAAATTGAGTTGGACAAAGCTCCCTCTGGCTGTGTCTGAGATCATGATGTCATCCACCTGCTTCTCCGATCATGATGTCATCCACCTGCTTTTCCATCTCAGCCAGTCAGAAGAAGCTCTGAATTTGAGGGCTGTTTCCCACCGAGAATTGCAGGGAAATGCATGAGTTCCCATTCAGTGCGTTTTGATGGCCTGTTTATTTAAATGGACTGAAAAACGAACCAAGCCACACAAATAGTAGTGCTTGCACTATTACAAACGCACCACTCCACACCAAATCTTATGGTACTGTGGTGCCCGCTAAACTGCATTTGCAGCTTCATTACATACATTGACACCCACATGCAGATGACCAGGGCAGTGCATTCTAATGTGGTGTGGGAAACGTGCATGAACTGGGCTTTTCTCACACTGTGTTCTGGTATAACTGGGCCTTACCATACAAAGCTCTTCGTGAATGGCTGTGCGTTGCTCGGCCTAGCTCAATCTTGTTCTGAGAGTGAGAGGGGATGCTGTGAGAAGGAAATACTGCGCTGTATACTGTAAGTAGCCGGCACTATATACAGTTTATACAGTGCACACTTCTAATAGTGAAGGTAATAGTTTTGACCAGCTTGGTGCAAATGAACTATTTAAACTCCACTAAAAGCTGGAGGGCAGCTTCAATACTTCAGTAGCTGGGACGATCATATGTAAATATGGGTGTTGCTGTAGCTACACATTTTTTGCTGTCCACCTTTATCTTCAAATATTAGGCAACTAAAATGGACCTTAAATGACATGGCCTATACACAAACTATGATTCTTCTTTCTTAGGCATGGCTCCTAGTAGATATACATGTTAGGTATTGGAACCAAAAATAAAGCGGAATATTTTACACGTTTATTTATTGGTCGGCTGGCAGATAAAATCCTGTGTTGCAAAATTCTTGAGCTATTAGGTTGATTTAATGTTCAAATGCATTTTCACAAATTGTCAGGATTCTGTTTACAAGTTTAAGCAAGTGCAGTATTTTTTGAGGATGGTTTAGTATTCTTGCTCTGACTATATGTTAATAAATATTTCATTTCATTTTCCAGGCTGACCTAACAGGGATCAAATGGAAGCAGTACGTATGGCAAGGCCCCACTTCTGCTCCAATCCTCTTTCCAGTGACAGAAGAGGATCCCATATTGAGCAGTTTCAGTCGATGTCTGAAGGCTGATGTGCTAAGCGTATGGCGACGAGATCAACGCCCTGGACGTAGAGAGCTTTGGATATTTTGGTGGGGAGATGACCCAAACTTTGCTGATCTTATCCATCATGACTTGACAGGTAAACACTTTAGGGTATTGTTAAATACTCCTAAAACCGTTTGTGCTGTTGTTTGTTTAATGTTTTTTGTAACATTACCAAGGAAATACTCAACCACTAGCCTACAGGGCACTGTCACCCCCTTCCTGCCCAGGCCAATTTCCAGCTCTGTTGCACTTTGAATGATAATTGCGCGGTCATGCAACACTGTACCCATATGAAATTTTTATCATTTTTTTGTGACAGAGCTTTATTTTGGTGGTATTTATTCATCTCTGGGTTTTTTATTTTTTCTTAAACCAAAAACCACTGAAAATTTTGAAAAAAAAAAGGTTTTTCTTAGTTTTTGTTATAAAATTTTGTAAAGTGATTTTTCTCCTTCACTGATGTGTGCTAATGAGGCTGCACTGGTGGGCACTGATAGGCTGCACTGATGGGCACTGATGAGGAGGCACTGGTAGGTGGCATTGACAGGCATCACTGATAGGTGGCACTGACTGGCATTGATAGGTGGCACTGAAAGGCAGCTTAGATGGGCACTGATATGTGGCACTAAAGGCAGCTCAGATGGGCACTGAATTGTGGCACTGATGGGCACTGGCAGGTGGCATGGATGAGCACTGAGAGCTGGCACTGTTGGACACTGACAGGGGGCGCTGCTGGGGCTACACAGATCATCAGGGCACACTGACCATCAGTGCTCTGATCTGTGTACATGTCCCCTCCGAGGAATGCCGATTACTGGCTCTCCTCTCCTCACGAGCTGTCAGCGTGAGGAGAGTAACCGTTATTTCCCTGTTTACATGTGAACAGCTGTGATTGGACACAGCTGATCACATGACCGAGCCGACCTCTTCGGCTCTTTCCGTAGATCGGTGATCCGCTGTGTCCGAGGGACATAGCGCATCGCCGTGCACCGGGAGCCGCGCATGCGTGGTTAGAATGGAAGGACGCCATATGACGTCCTCCCAGAACGAGAGAACCGCCTTGCGTCCGTCATATTACTATATGGCGGGCGGGAGGTGGTTAAAATGTGTAATGTTTTTGATTTTATGAAAGTGTGTAAGGTGTTGCTCAAGCAGTAAAGAATTGGTGACATAATTTATCTTTACATCTTATTTCAGCTTTTTGTTTATTTGCTGGGTGCTTTTCGGCATTGCGTATAGCAACCTATTTCCTTTCATTCATTCTTTAAACTGAAAAATCACAGCTATAATTTGGTTGCTTTGAGCAGCATAGATTATAGTATTTCAGAGACAGTTGATTCATTGTCTGGTTTTGCTTCTGGTTAAGGACAGAATTGCTCTGTCTGTAACTACTATGAAGTCCCACAATACTATGCCTTTGCGTAAATAGTCATCTCTCTCCCTTTCCCACATTTCATAGGGTTAAAACCTTGAATCGAAAATTGATTTGTAGTAGTATTAAACTGTCGTATTTTTGCCACCAAAATATTCAGGTTCATCCTGCAAACATATAGCAGCATGGTGTGCTGTTTTGTTTTTTTTTTGTTTTTTTTAAACCCCGGGTCACTTAATAAATTCTTAAAGTGGACCTACATTGTATCTGAACACCACAAACCAAAAGCACTATTTACATTTTTAATATTCGTAGCAAATTCCCCCACCCATGTCGCCATGCTTTATTTTGCTGAGAAATCACTTCGAAAAACACACCCTAGCATTTCTGACTGTGGCCATCTTGAGTAAGGGCAGATGATTTATGTAGCAATTACTTCCTGGAATCCATCTGCACTTAACTAAGGCATGCAGGCAGGAGGGTGTGCTTAGCTGAGTAAACCCCTCCTGAAGATTCCTGGGATGTATGACATCATTTGCCTAGGCATTGATCTAGGAAATAACTAAAATGTAAAAACAGTTTAAAACAAGTAAAAATTTGATACTTTCCTATCTGTTTACTAAGGCTAGCAGCATAAGGATTCAAAATGGTCAATGTTGATTGAGCGAGTGAAGTTCAACATTAAATGCTACTTCTTTGAACTTGCGGTTGGGAGGGTATGTACTGTAAACATCCCCAAATCCCATGACTGCCCTCAGCACCGAAGTGGGCTTTAAATTCCAGTTGGTCTCTCCGCCTACCCACCTGCCATCCATACCCAAGGCACTATTTGGTAGAACAATGTGTGGTTGCAATTACAGCCCTTTGGAGTATGTCTCTGCAGCCTTTTTTTATTCTTAGTGGCTGAATGACTCTGTTAGGTTGTCTGGGATCTGTTGGTAACAGCAGTCAAGTCTTGCCACAGATTCTTAGTTGGATTGAGGTTTGACCTTTTGACTGAGCCATTCTAAGATATGGAGGTGTCAGTTCAATACCACATGAATTTTTGCCCTAAAATAACTCATGGTGTTTATCTCATCAGTAGTCAAATCACTAAAAAACATGCAACGAATTAGTTAAATTTTTCAATTTTGCAATGTTTACCAACTGCACCGAAACCGTTTGAGCTGCATTGTTACCCCATACACCTAAAATGGGTCCTGGTGGTACTGCTCGCTGAATGTGAAATGTGGTTTAATTTTTGCTGTGGCATGTGGGTAGTGCTAAGTGGCTACATGCCATTGTTTAGGTGGGTGGTGAAACCTCAGCTCAACCTATTCCTTTTACCATCTCCTAGCCACACATCTGAATCCAGCCTTTAGTGTGCCTTCATTCATAGAGCAATCTCCCTCTGGTGCATACAGATTTACATTCCTGACCTAACATTGCATTCTCACACTGATACATTGTTTTTTTTCTCACTTGCTGGCTCGTGCAGCGTTCCTAATTGTTTATTTCTACATTCCCAAAATATTGAATGCCTGTACTGATTTTCAATTTTTTTTAACCACTTGCCTACTGGGCACTTTTACCCCCTTCCTGCCCAGGCCAATTTTCAGCTTTCACACTTTGACAGTTGCGCGGTCATGCAACACTGTACCCAAACAAAATTATCATTTTGTTTGATACAGAGCTTTCTTTTGGTAGTATTTAATCACCACTGGGTTTTTTTTTTTTTGCTAAACAAACTAAAACAAACCTGAAACTTTTTGAAGGGGGAAAAAAAAAAGTTTTTTTTCTTAGTTTGTTATAAAATTTTGTAAATAAGTAATTTTTATCATTCACTGATGTGCGCTAATGAGGCTGCAGTGATGGGCACTGTTAAGCAATGATAGGCGGCACTGAGGAGGAGGCAGTGGTAGGTGGTACTGATGGGCTTTGACAGGCATCACTGATGGGCACTGAAAGGCAGCACTCATAGATGGGACTGACAGGCGGCTCTGACAGGCACTAATAGGCGGCTCTGAAAGGCAGCTCTGATGGGCACTGGTATGTGGTATTGATGGGCACTGACAGGTGGCACTGATGTGGCTACACTTAGGGCATTAATGATCAGTGTAGATGTCCCCTCTGAAGAATGCCACTCTCCTCTCCTCACGTGCTGTCAGCTTGAGGAGAGGACTGCTGATAACCGGCATTTCCGTGTTTACATGCAATCAACTATGAGTGGACACAGCTGATCACATGACACAGCTGAAGTCATCGACTCTTTACAGTGATTGGTGATCTGCTGTGTCCTAGGGACTTATGACGACATCCCAGTAGTAGAGCACCACTGCCCATCCGTTTCCTTATATGGTGGGGGGAGGCAGTTAAAGAATATGTAAACCCAACATTTCATATACCTGACATGTGCCTGCTGTACCATGTACTTGTATGAAAAAGTATCCTGTTCTCATTTTGCTTTCCTTTCCGATTCCCAATCCGTCTGGCGGATTGGATGACATTCGGGTGAAAACGGACAATTGATTTGTTTCCATCCGATAGCCCGTAAAGGACACTGGGCAGTGTCCGTGTCTGCTCTCCATAAGCTTGCTCAGTGGGGTTCCAATGGGTAGATCCCCCGCTGGGCAAGCTGATCCGCTGATGGGTCTGCCCTGTGTGAAAGGGGCCTTTTTGTGAAACCCTTGGTGTTCCTGAACAGTTCCTCTGCTTTTCAAAAACCGATCACACATTGCATGGGAACACACAGTGGTCACTTCTCTAGCTGTGCTGGGAACTCACTGTGCTCTCCTCCAATGATCAAACTGCACAGCCATTCACTGGGAAGCTCTGTTTGATGCTGTTTCTCTTCCCTGAGCTCCTTATGCATCTGAGAACAGACCGGACTGTGATCACTTATTTACAAAAAAAAATTTTTTTTCCCCTTAAATATCTGTGCACAAATGTCTTGCCTTTAATTTCTGTTTTAAACTGAATGTGTTGTTTTACAAGGTGAGGGCTTGGCTGTGCGTTTTAGAGTCATTGCTGTGTTGGAAGGTTGCTTCAAAAGCATCTCCACAGTATGTCATTGTCATGCCTTTCCACGAAGGATGTATTGTAGAAGAAATTATAGACCATTGTCCTGTGCAATGAAAATATAATCCATTTATTGAATGTGTATATACTTTGACAGCAAATAGGATAACACTAAACCTTTTACATTTAAAGGATAAATGCAGGTAAAAGAAAATGTATCTTTTGTTAGGAGACTGTAAAGCATTGCACCCATTATTGGCAGATCGTGGGTGTAATGCCCATGGTTCTTCAGACTGTCTGTGTAGCTTTTTGCTCTTACCTTCGATACAGGCAAGGAGGTACACTCTGACAGGAAGAATTCATAAATTACCGAGAGTGCTCAATAGTGCTGTGGTAGGCAGTGTCTTTTTTTTTTTTTTTTTTTCTAAGATTGTGACAGGAAGTGGGGGGGAGAAGATCCCCCTGCTTGCTGTCAAAATGGGGGAGAGGGGGTGTGTAGGCTGGTGCATCAGTAACATGCTACATTACACCCTGAATATGGGTGCAAGAACAGGTAGTTCCAGGCGCCGGGCAGGTCTTTTTTTTTTTTTTTTATCCTTCAGCCCTGCTGCGGACAAGCACCGGGGCTCATCTGTCAGGTGGAAACTTTCAAACGGCAACAGTGCCAGCCCCCGCTGTGCGATGTGCACTGCATTAGATGTCTCAAAAAACATGGCACCAAAAATCATCACATAGGGGGACTATGTCCCCTATGTGATTAAAAAAAAAAAAAAGAATTTAAGTAAAATAAAAAATGTTTTTCTTCTAAAGTATCAGTTACACCTGAGCACATAACATCCCCCCCCCCACATATACGCACGTACAAACATAAAAGCACACGCTAGGGCGCCTACGCTTGAAAACATCAATTGCAGTACACATGTTACATATCGCTGCACAAGCCAGAATGAGAGCAATAATTCTAGCATGAGACCTCCTACGTACGCTTTAAAAGTGTCACCTATAGAAAATACAGGGTACTGAAGTTCGTCGCCATTTCACAGGTGCACGCAAATTTAAGGTTTGACATGGTGGATATCTATTTACTCGATGCAACCTCGTCTTTTATATTTTACAAAAAAAATGGGGTTGATTATTTATTTTTTGGGCTCTAAAATGAACTCGTATTTTTTACTGAAATTTTGCGGTAATATCATGCGACATAAAAATGTTGGATCTACCAGCATTTTATTCTCTGCTTTCTGAAAATATATAATGTTTGGGAGTTTTATGTAATCTTCAGGCCTAAAATGATTTTTTTTTTAAACGTGTACAAAAACCGTCAAAAGGGATAAACCAGACACTCCCTTTTCCTGATACCCAATCGGTGCTCATTACACTGCAAGGTCTCTCCCTGCTAGTCCCCGGGTGTGGTGCTGGAGAGACGGGCAAGGAGGGGGAGGAGGAGATAAACAGCGGAATGTTAAAATTAGTACACATTTAAGTTGCCATAAAGCCCCTTTTTTATTTTAAAAGCCTCAGACATTCCTAAAAGCACCTTAGATTTAAGCACGGTTTTGGTTCAAATGTGTTGTTTTTTTTTTAATCAAGACAAGTAGATTGCCATGAGGGACAAGTAGATTGCGACACCGATTTAGTCCCTGGACAAGTAGTTTTTTAAAAAAAAGTTCCACACACCTGGGATGTAACTTGTTACAAAAGGTGCACATCTCCTTTTAAGGGTTACTGTTGGCATTTTGATAGTTTATGAAAAAGAAGCTGATTAGCATTTTACATACCATCTCATCAATACCACTGAAACCCACTTATGTAACCCTCTGGACACTACTGGAAACATGCAAACAATTGAAAAAAATTATGTTTGGCAGTGAGTTTACCCCTTTCCTATCCAGGCCAATTTTCAGGTTTCAGCACCGTCACACTTTGACAATTGCACAGTCATGCAACAATGTACCCATATGAGTTTTTTAGCATTTTTTTTTTTTAGACAGATAAAACTTTATTTTGGTGGTATTTATTCACCACTGGGATTTTTTTTTTTTTTCTTTGCTATATAAATAAAGTCCAAACATTTTGAAAGCGTTTTTCTTAAAATTTTGCAAATAAACAATCTTTCTTCATAAGTCTTGGCCAAAATGTATTCAGTTATCTTTTTAGTAAAAAAAAAAATAACCCAAATTAGTTTATAACCAAAAATTTATAATTTGAAATTTTTTTTTACATTTTTTATTTTTTTTATATTTGTTTTTTTAACATACTGTCACCATAGTGACACTGTACTACTTGTGGGGGGTGATTATTTATTTTTTTAACACTGATTGCTTTTACACCCATAAAGGTTGTAAAAGCAATCATTTCTCCTCTCTGGCTGCTTTCTTGCAACCATTGAGAAATACTGTGTGAGCTGTGATTGGTCACAGCTTGTCACATGGTACAAGGCTGTTGTGAATAGTCTTGTACCATGTGACCTCTGTGATCATTCACTGATTTCACACGTAGTAAGCAATGTCAGAAGTGACATCTTGCTTACTACTATTCATGTGATCACTGATTGGCCAATCAGTGATCGCATGATCAGGACTTCACACAGAGGTCCCGTACAACGATCGGTGCCGCGCGCGCAGTCCAAAATGGCGGGCAACATTTATGAACGGCAATCTGCCCCTGTCCGGCTATTTATATACATGTGCTGGATAGGAAGTGGTTAAAAATGCCAGATAACATGCCTGGAGAATACCCTGACCCTGCCTGTGAAGTGGTGTATCTGTGTGATCTGTACAGCAACACTGAGATTTACAAAAAAAAAGGTCTGTTTAAATTGTGCCAACGTGACAGCTTCTTGCCACTTGTTTCTGTTTGAAACAAAGTAGCCGGGTATTCCATTCATCTATACCAGATCCTTTTACAAGATGACGGTCATATACACTATATTGACAATAGTATTGGGACTCCCCTCCAAATCATTTGATTCAGGTGTTCCAATCACCTCCGTGGCCACAGGTGTATAAAATCAAGCACCTAGGCATGCAGACTGCTTCTACAAACATTTGTGAAAGAATGGGTCGCTCTCAGGAGCTCAGTGAATTCAGCGTGGTACTGTGATAGGTTGCCACCTGTGCAATAAGTCCATCCGTGAAATTTCCTTGCAACTAAATATTCTATGGTCAACTGTTAGTGGTATTTATAGAAAATTGGAAGCAACTGGGAACAACAGCAACTCAGCCACAAAGTGGTAGGCCATGTAAAATGACAGTGGGATCAGCACCTGCTGATGGGCACAGTGTGCAAAAGTCACCAACTGTCTGCAGAGTCAATAGCTACAGACCTCCAAGCTTGTTGTGGCCTTCAGATTAGCACAACAGTGCATAGAGAACTTTATGTAATGGGTTTCTATGGCTGAGCAGCTGCATCCAAGCCTTACATCACCTAGTGCAATGCAAAGTGTCGGATGCCGTGGCGTAAAGCACACCACCACTGGACCCTAGCATACCAAGACATTTTGGACAATTTCATGCTCCCAGCTTTGTGGGAACAGTTTGGGGATGGCCCCTTCCTGTTCCAACATGACTGCGCACCAGTGCACAAAGCAAGGTCTCTAAAGACATGGATGAGCGAGTTTGGGGTGGAGGAACTTGACTGGCTTGCACAGAGTCCTGACCTCGACCCAAAAAATGCCTTTGGGATGAATTAGACTGTAAGCCAGGCCTCACAAATCGGTGCCTGACCTCTCAATTGTGTTTCTGGAAGAATGGTCAAACATTCCCATAGACACACTCCTAAACCTTGTGGACAGCCTTCCCAGAAGAGTTGAAGCTGTTAGTCTGTAGGGTTCAATATAGTTCATTTTTGCATCAACTAATTTTGAGTAAAACTGAACATTTTGTAATCCAAGTTATATTATTAACCTTACTTTTCAGGTAACGAGCTAAACAAATGATCTATAAAACTCAATTTTGTAAACATTTTGGAAATCATGCTTTAGTTCATTGAAATATTGATTAAAATATTACTTTTCAAAAGGGGTGTACTCATTTATGCTGAGCACTGTGCGTATTATATGGACTTGTCTGTGTAGATCTGTAACATAAAACTCCAGTTAAATACATTTTAGTTCCAAGTTATAACTGTTCATGTGGGAAAACTTGAAATGAGGATAAATATTAATCCTGCCTCTACATTTGGAGATATTTGCTGCCGTGACCCATTTTGACCTCTGAGAACCATTTGCATTTAATAGGTATCTAAGGCTAGGCTGCATCGCATTGGAAAAGGTCAGGCACCTGCATATGGGAATTTAGGCGACTAGTTTCAAACACTAACTGGCAAACACATTTTTTAAATTGTTTTAAAAAGACAGTCTGTGCATCAGTTTCTGTTTGCCCTTCAAAAGAGTACTACATACATACTCTACATATGTGCATATACAGTTGCAAGAAAAAGTATGTGAACCCCTAGGGATTACCTGGAGTTTTGCATGAATTGGGCACAAAATGTGCTCTGAACGTCATCTAAGTCACAACAATAGAAGAACACAGTCTGCTGAACATAATACTACACAAACATTAGATGTTGCCATGGTTTAATTGCACATAACATGTAAACATTCACAGTGCAGGGAGGAAAAAGTATGTGAACCTTTGGACTTAATAACTGGTTGACCCTCCTTTGGCAGCAATAACCTCAGCCAAACGTTTCCTGTAGTTGCAGATCAGACCTGCACAATGATCTGGAGTAATTTTGGACCACTCCTCTTCACAAAACTGTTTCCGTGTAGCAATATTCTTGGGATGTCTGGTGTGAATCGCTCTCTTAAGGTCATGCCACAGCATTTCAAACGGGTTGAGGTCAGGACTCTGACTGGGCCACTCCAGAAGGCGTATTCTGTGCTGTTGCAGCCGTTGTTTTGTTGAATTACTTGTATGCTTTGGGTCATTGTCCTGTTGCATCACCCATCCCCTGCGGAGCTTCAGTTGGCGGACAGATGGTCGTACGTTTTCGTGCAAAATGTCTTGATAAACTCTGGAATTCATTTTCCCATCAATGACAACAATCCGTCCAGACCCTGAGGCAGCAAAGCAGCCCCAAACCATGATGCTCCCTCCGCCATGTTTTACAGTGGGGATGAGGTTTTGATGTTGGTGTGCTGTGCCTTTTTTTTCTCCACACATAGTGTTGTGTGTTCTTCCCAAACAACTCAATCTTGGTTTCATCTGTCCACAGTATATTTTGCCAGTAGTGCTGTGGAACATACAGGTGCTCTTTTGCAAACGTGCTGCAATCTTCTTTTTGGACAGCAATGGCTTCCTCCGTGGTGTCCTCCCATGTACTCCATTCTTGTTTAATGTTTTCCTTGTTGTAGATGTGTCAACAAAAATGTTAGCATGTGCCAGAGATTTCTGTAGGTCTTTAGCTGACACTCTGGGATTCTACTTTACCTCATGCAGCATTCTGCGCTGTGCTCTTGCAGTCATTTTTACAGGACGACCACGCCTAGGGAGAGTAGCAACAGTGCTAAACTTTCTCCATTTGTAGACAGTCTGTCTTACCGTGGACACATGAACATCAAGGCTTTTGGAGATACTTTTGTAACCCTTTCCAGCTTCATGCAAGTCAACAATTCTTGATCGTAGGTCTTCTGAGAGCTCTTTTCTGCGAGGCATGGTTCACATCAGACAGTGCTTCTTGAAACCAGTAAACCCAAAACAGGTGTGTGTTTTTTAAGGGCAGGACAGCTGTCAGCAACACATCCAATATCATCACACTGATTGGAGTCAAGGTTGGCTCACTCCTGGCTCCAATTAGCTCTGGGAGAAGTCATTAAGCTAGGGCCTCACATACTTTTTCCTCCCTGCACTGTGAATGTTTACATGTTATTTGCAATTAAACCATGGCAACATCTAATGTTTGTGTAGTATTATGTTCAGCAGACTGTGTTCTTCTATTGTTGTGACTTAGATGACGTTCAGAGCACATTTTATGCCCAATTCATGCAAAACTCCACGTAATCCCAAGGGGTTCACAAACTTTTTCTTGCTACTGTATCTGTCCCCTGACTTGGAGTGTTTTGCTGTATAAAGTCATTGGTATCTGGCAAACCAGTATATACATTATGCTCTCCGTATTTCTGCTGTCAATGCCTTTTATCCTCTTCTCTAGGGTAGGACCAGGGGTGTATTTACCACAAGGCAAACAAGGCACTTGCCTAGGGTGGCATTTTTCAGGGGGGCAGCACCTCCCCATAGAAGAAGAGATGAATGAAGGGACAAACGCACCATGGGAAGCAGGTGGGATGCGAGAGGCGCTGCTTGATGGTGTATGTAGAGCCTGGCTCTCGTTCCCGGGGATGTGTGGAGCTGTGAAGAGGAGTGTCTCTCTTCCGCCGGAAGGGGGGGAATAGTGGAAGGCTCTCCCAGGTGGGGGGCAGGGGTGCTGTTGGTCAATGTCAGGCTCTCTCCGCGGGAGGGGGAAGGGGGGGGTTGTGTTGGTCGGTGTCCATGGGGGCAGACAATTATTGTGTTGCCTAGGGCAGCACAAAACCTAAATACACCACCGGGTAGGACAGTCAAGTTATCCAAAGCCAGAGTCTACTTCATGACCTGAGATGCTGACTCAGGTTACACAATCCTGTAGATCCTTGTGCTTGTGTGGGTTTTGGTTGTGTTCACAAATGCCAGACACAGATCAGCTGCTGAGTCTTATTTTGTGACTGCTACAAAGTTACAGTGATAAATGGGGGAGGGGAGTGGTAACATCTCAGGCTTGGCTGATTCCAGACCTGCATTTTAGTGATAACACATTTCTGCTTTAAAAAACAAAACATGGAAAAAAAAGATGGGGGGGGGGGGGGAGTTTGGTGTTTGTGTATACGGAGAGGTCCACTGTTCTGCTTCTCAGTAACTTATCTACCAGTCGACACTTTTAGATATGAATAGCTGCCTCATTCTTTTACAATAACATACTTATTTGTGATTCTCCATGAACTAAGTGTATTTGTAATCCTCAATCTTAATAGTAATGTTGAAGTCATGGAAAAAAAAGAAAAATGGCTGATGAGGTAAAATATAATAAGTCTGTTTTAAGAGAAATCGGTCCTGTAATTTGTGTGTGAGGTATATCAGGAAGAATGCCACATTATGGCCTCTAGATGGACTTTATCATAAGAAATCAATGTATTAAAATCTGTGAGGACTTGGCAAATGCTTGTGCTGTACGTCCAGTGAATTTTTTTTAATTGGCCCCCTTAACAGCTACAGCGTAAAAATAAAGTGCTAAAACCAATTGCATTTGGATGTTAAAACAATAGGTTATCGCTGTGCTAATGTGATATGAAGGCACTTAACTGTTCAGTTTTCAATTTGGCAAAGTGTTTTTTGGAAACTTTCTTTTTGCCACCAGCCCAACCAGAAATTGGACAGTCCCCAACTTAATGCTTACATGGCCATTTCTATGGGGATTTGACAGCTCTAAGCACACAAGGTCTCATAGCTGAGTGCTTCTGGATTTTTTTTCTGCAGAGCACACTTTTCTCACTGGACCAGAGGGTCTAAACAGACTCTGCTGTCTGTTTACTCCCAATGCCTTCAGTTCTGCCTTGACAGAGGAGGGCAGTCCATAGGGGTGAATGGAGAGTCCAATCGGGTATGCCTGAAAAACTGCCAGGCGGACCTGATTAAAGGGGTGGTCAGGTTGCCGATCTGGTTTTAAAGGTGCAAGTATCCTTTAAGACTTTAATAGTATACATATTTTTATTTTTCCTCTGCCTTATTGCACTGGTGCCATGGAATAAGTTAACTGTAATTACATGCTTCCTGTCCGCCCTCTAGCAGAAGTACTGCTACAGGGTGGCATGGGTGCGCAAAAGCACGTGTGTGTGTGTATATATACACACACGTTATTTTGCATCTCCGGGTAGGGGGCACGCACCCTATATGTGCTGCCATTGGCTGCCATTGGTGGCTGCGGCTGTCAATCGCCGGGTCCCTGCTGGTGATTACTTGCCAGCACCCGGTGATTGCCGAGCATCTTCGATTTGGGGGGGGGGGGACTGTTGGTAAACAAAACCGTTCTCTCCCTCGTCAGCTCCGGCATGTTAACCCTTTCCTGCCCAGTGCCATTAGTACAGTGTCATTGCTTTTTATTAGCACTGATCACTGTCTTGGTGTCACTGGGGATGTCATTGACACCAAGTCCGTTCCCCCCCCCAGTGTCAGAATGCCCACCGCAGTCCCGCTATAAGTCGCTTTTTTACAATTACTAGTAAAAATAAAATATTAAAAAAAAAATCCCAGTGTATATATACACAGTACCACCATTTTGTAAACGCTATAACTTTCACATAAACCAATTAATATGTATAGTGAAGGAAATAAGTATTTGATCCCCTGCTGATTTTGAATATTTTGCCCACTCACAAATGATCAGTCTAAAAATCGAGTGGTAGCTGTATTGTAACACTGAGAGACAGAATAGCAACAAAAAATTCAAAAGAAATGCATGTCTAACAAATGATGCACTGATTTGCATGTTCATGAGGGAAATAAGTATTTGATTCCCTATCATTCAGCAGGATTTCTGGCTACCAGGTGTCTTTCATACAGGTAACAAGCTGATATTAGAAGCAGTCTCTTAAAGGGAGTGCTGCTAATCTCATTTTGTTACCTGTATAAAAGACACCTGTCCACATGAGCAATCAAACAATCAGATTCCAAACTCTCCACCATGGCAAAGACCAGAGAGCTGTCCAAGGATGTCAGGGACAAGACTGTAGACCTACACAAGTCTGGACTAGGCTACAAAACTATCACCAAGCAGCTTGGTGAGAAGGTGACAACAGTTGGTGCAATCATTCACCAATGGAAGAAACACAAAACTGTCAGTCTTCCTAGGTCTGGTGCACCATGCAAGCTCTCACCTCGTGGAGTGTCAATGATCATGAGAACAGTGGGGAATCATCCCAGACCTACATGTGAGTATCTTGTCAATGATCTCCAGGCAGCTGGGACCACAGTCACCAAGAAAACAATTGGTAACACACTACGCCGACAAGGATTGAAATCCTGCAGTGCCAGCAAGGTCCCTCTGCTCAAGAAAGCACATGTCCAGGCCCATCTGAAGTTTGCCACTGAACATCTGAATGATGCAGAGGAGGACTGGTTGAAAGTGTTGTGGTCAGATGAGACCAAAATCAAGCTCCATGGCATCAACTCACCTCGCCGTGTTTGGAGGAGAAGGAATGCTACCTATGACCCCAAGAATACCATCCCAACTGTCAAACATGGTGGAGGAAACATTTGGGGTGTTTTTTGCTAAGTGGACAGGACAACTGCACCAAATCAAAGGAACGATGGACGGGGCAAATAACTGTCAAATCTTGGGTGAGAACCTTCCTTCAGCTAGGGCATTAAAAATGGGTCGTGGATGGGTGTTCCAGCATGACAATGACCCAAAACACACGGTCAAGGCAACAAAGGCGTGGCTCAAGAAGAAGCACATTAAGGTCCTGAAGTGGCCTAGCCAGTCTCCAGACCTTAATCCGATTGAAAATCTGTAGAGGGAGCTGAAAGTTCGAGTTGCCAAACGTCAGCCACCAAACTTTAATGACTTGGAGAGGATCTGCCAAGAGGAGTGGGCCAAAATCCCTCCTGAGATGTGTGCAAACCTGGTGGCCAACTACAGGAAACGTCTGACCTCAGTGGCAAATCTCTTTTTGGCAATCACAAAGTCATGTTTCCTGAATGGGATCAAATACTTATTTTCCTCCTGAACATGCAAATCCGTGCATAATTTGTTAGACATGCATTTCTGTGGAATTTGTTGTTTCTATTCTGTCTGTGTTACAATACACCTACCATTCGATTTTTAGACCGATCATTTCTTTGTCAATGGGCAAACCACCCAAATCAGCAGGGGATCAAACACTTATTTCCTTCACTGTATTGGGATTTTTTTTTAGCAAAGACATGTAGCAGAATACTTTTTTTTTTTTTTTTTTGTGGACATGTTTAATAGCAAAAAGTCAAAAATAGTTTTTTCCTCCAAAATTGTCTGTCTTTGGTAAAACTTCATTTGGGTGCAGCATTGCGTGACCGCACAATTGTCAAAGTAACGCAGTACTGTAACACAAAAAATGGCCTGGTCAGGAAGGGGGTAGATCCTCTGGAGGGCAAGTGGTTAAGCAAAAGTACATATGAACAAATATTTGTAATACTGCTTTGCCCTTTTAAAAGCATGAGTATAGCCTGTCACTGAAAGATGTATAATTTTATGTAAGAGAATAATATTGAAAGATGGATCTGCTTATTTGTGTGCCGATTCTGCATTTAAAGCTGGTTGGCTTTACTTTGAAATATAAAGGTCACACCAGGTTTGTAATTTCTACACTCTGTATTTAAATGGGGTTTAAATGAACTGCTAACTATGTTTCACCATATTTAAAGTATAACTAAAGGCAAAGCGCCCCAGCCCCTTTACCCCTCTCCCCCCCCCCCCCCCCCCCCCCTTTTTTTTTTTTTTTTTTTTTTTTTTTTTTTATGGATTAGAACACCTTTTAGTTTTTTATTGGTGTCTGTGTCCCCTTTAGGGAGATTCACCCTCTGTTTGTCCTGTTTGCCGTTCTCATTGACAGTAAAAGAAAATCACAAATTTTGGGGGGTTCCCAGCTGTTTCCCTCCCTAAAATTAAGCAATATGCATGCAGTACTTTTTTCAGTGCAGTGCTGTGTGAGATAATCCAATGCCTTGCACTGTGCAGCCAGTAACTAAACTTTGAGATGTCTGAAGAAAAAAAAAAAAGGAACTCCGCGCATCATCACTGTTTTGATTTCGGCACCAGCCACTGCGTTGCAATGCAGCAGCTGGTGTGAATGAGACCTGAGTGTGATTTCTCTACTACTTCCATTTGTTATCTGCATGAGTCACTTCTGACTTGCATGAATTTTCCAGAAACCAAGAGTTAAATGGTGGCAAGGGAGGAGAGCTCCAGCGCAGCTGTGCTTGTTCTCCGTGTAGTGTAAAGGAGTGTGTGACCCTTTTTCTGCAGATAGGCCTCAGAGTCCTCCCTAAGGCTACTTTCACACTGAGGAGTTTTTGAAGCGTTTTTGCGTTAAAAAAAGCATCTGAAAAGCTCAAGAAAAATGCTTACCGGTGTCTGTGAATGTATATCTATGTATGTTTGTTTTCACTTTGGTGCGGTGTAAAAACTCCTGCTTGCAGTATTTTTGGGGCATGTTTGGTGAGTTAAAAAAAAAAAAACGCCCAAAATATGCCTCTACCCATTGAAATCAATAGAAAAAGCCTGACAAACGCCTCCAAAACTGCCTTTTCAGAAGCGTTTTTTGGCGCAGTTAAGTTGCGTGTCCTTTTTTGAAAAACGCTCAAAAAGCTTGGAAAAAAGCCTATGCGTTTTTGCGTTGGATCAGTGTGAAAGTAGCCTTAGCTCTGCAGTGTGTGAATTCAGATCCACGCCCCTTGCTTTGTGCTGCTGAGAGATGCTGACAGTCTGTGTTGGAGGAGGAGAGGTGGCTGCAGATAAACTACAACTTATGTAGGAGGATTTGTTTCATCTCTGTATCACCTGAGGCCAGTCACTCCACTGGTTATGTGTAAAGGTTTTCAACCACTTTAAATGGCTTCTAATGCCTTGCAGCTTCTGTCACTACCATGTGCCTGCTACTAACTCTGGTGTCATTATGCATGCACTTGTTTGTTTCCTTCATTCCTTATTGAAGCAAATGTTTTTTTTGTTTTTTTTTCTTTTTAGTACCAATGACTTAGGCTCTATGCACACTAGCGTTTTTTTAAACTCCTAGAAACTATTATCTGCATTTTTTTTTTTCTGCTCCTAGAAGCTAAATAATGTTATCCTATGTGTCCATGCACACTACTTTTAGGCATTTTTTTGAGCTTCAGTGTCTAGGAGCAGAAAAAAAAACATTTTTGGAGCATTTTTCCTGCAGGAAAATAAACACTCCTAACAGCTTTTTTTTTTTCCTTCTATATATATATCTTTTCCCCCACCGCCTTCATGTTCTGTAAAAACGCTCATAAAATGATAATGCTCCTAAATGTTTCTGAATGCTACGAACACAATACTAAAAAACTTGATTAACATCGTTTGTACTGGCGTATTTTTAGCTAAAAAAAAAGTGTACAAGGAGCCTGAGAGCAGAACTTGAGCACCACAAACCAAAAACTCGAGTTGATCCATTTTTGATATTCAAAGCAGCCTCATTCATCTATCCATGTCTCCATACTTTTTGTTGAGAAATCACTTTGAAAAACACTCCTAGGGGCAGATGATTCATGCAATGTTTACTTACTAAAATCCATCTGCCCTTAGCTCAGGCATGCCTGTAGGAGGGTGTGCTGTATCTGAGAGAGCCCCTACTGCCCTCCTGATGACTTGACTCCTTGAATGTATAACATCATTTGCATGGAAACCAGGAAGTAATTTAAGAAATGTAAAAAAAAGTGTTTAAAACAAGTAAATATGATATACTTTTTTATATTTACTAATGCTATCAGCATAAGGATTAAAAAGTGAATGTTGATTTAGAGAATGAAGTTCCACTTTCAAGGCATTATAAACCTTCCTAACATCACCTTGTGTTTACCTGCATAAGATGCGCATTGATCCTGTATTTTCATTGTGTATAATTTGTATGCACGGCCCATAGTAGAGTAAATCTTCATCTGTGTCAGGTATTTGTTTGTTTTCAAACATGAAGCATACTGCATGGCATTAAATAGGTTAATGCATGACCTCAGTCTGTAGTGTGAGACCTGACACTTCCTGCAAAGAATACAACCCACTATCCCTGGGTCACTGTCTAGTGCTGGTGTAGCAATTGGATGTGACTGTGATTCACACACACCTTGCCATGCAGCTGGAAGTTGTGACACAGAGTGGAGGCAGGCTAGCTGTAGCAAACCATGGACGTGGGGGAAAAGAACTGGTCAAGACATAACTAACGTAAGCCACAACACACTAGCCCACAATCATTACAAAATAAGGCAAGCAACGCACACAGAGTATAATTGTGCTAATACTGCAATCAAAACATTTGAAAGTTGACAGTGCCTTTTTTTTAAAACCTGCCATAATTGCAATGGAGAGTTTTTTAATCCTAATTTTTTTTTTTTTTTTAAATAGTTGTGTCTGAGTCCCACTGCACTGATGTCAGAAAGTACAGTGGGAGCTGTGCTTTGTTTCCCTGCTGCATCAGTATGTTTTTTAGCTAGACACCAGTTCCAGTGTTGTACCTCTATTCCCTTTAATGTTACCTCCCCAAGCATATCTGCAGTGCCATAACGGTCCTGTGCTTTTTGAATGGCACAACACCAAACTGCTGTCCATCCTGGACAATGTTTAAGTGCAGAGGGGAGCTGCCAGGAGCACAGTGAAGCTTCGAAACGGCTGTGTAAAAAAACCAGTTGTAGATTAAGCAAGTGGTAGTGAATATCAAAATTTAATACAAAAAAACATGCTTTGGGCTACGTTCACAAAGATGTAACATTTTACAGATCTTATTACGCATTTTTTTTATCTAGCAGAAAAGTTCTTGTATAATACTTACAGCCCTGGCCAAAAGTTTTGAGAATGACACAAATATTAATTTACCAGCAAGGAAACACGTGCAGTCATCATTACTTTGCACAAAAAGGGATTCACAGGAACGGATATTGCTGCTACTAAGATTGCACTTAAATCAACCATTTATTGGACCATCAAGGAGAGAATCTCAGTTGTGAAGATGGCTTCGGGGCACCCAAGAAAGTCCAGCAAGCACAAGGACCATCTCCTAAAGTTGATCCAGCTGCAAAATTGGGGCACCACCAGTGCAGAACTTGCTCAGGAATGGCAGCAGGCAGGTGTGAGTGCATCTGCGCACACACAGTGAGGTATAGACTATTGGTGGATGATCTGGTGTCAAGAAGGGCAGCAAAGAAGCCACTTCTCTCCAGGAAAAACATCAGGGACAGATTGATATTCTGCAAAAGGTACAGGGATTGGATGGCTCAGGACTGGGGTAAAGTCATTTTCTCTGAATCCCCTTTCTAATTGTTTTGGGCATCTGGGAAAAAAACCTTGTACAGAGAAGAAAAGGTGAGCGCTACCATCAGTCCTGTGTCATGATAACAGTAAAGCATTCTGAGACCATTCATGTGTGGGGTTGCTTCTCAGCCAAGGGAGTGGGCTCGCTTACCGTTTTTTCCCTAAGAACACAGCCATGAATAAAGAATGGCACAAAAACATCCTCTGAGGGCAATTTCTCCCAACCATCCAAGAACAGTTTGGTTACGAACAATGCCTTTTCCAGCATGATGGAGCACCTTGTTATAAGGCAAAAGTGATAACTAAATGGCTTGAGGGACAAAACTTCAAAACTTGGGGTCATGGCCAGGAAACTCCGCAGAACTTAATCCATTTGAGAACTTGTGGTCAATCCTCAAGAGGCGGGTGAACAAAAAACCTCCCACGAATTCTGACAAACTCCAAGCATTGATTATGCAAGAATGGGCTGGCATCACTCAGGACGTGGCCCAGAAGTTTAACAGCATGCCAGGGCGAATTGCAGAGGTCTTGGAAAAGTAGAAACAGCACTGCAAATATTGACTCTGCATAAACTTAATGTAATTGTCAATAAAAGCCTTTCAAACATTATGAAATGTTTGTAATTCTACTTTAGTATACCCTAGTAACATCTGACAAAAAATCTAAAACACAGAAGCATCAGATTGAAAATTAATGTGTCATTCTCACAACTTTTTTTTTTTTTTTAAATTTTCAGACAAAAAAGGAACTCCCAAAATATTCCATAACATTCATTTTACAATACAGTATTTTCCATATTCCCCCAACACAACCCCCACCCACATCTACCACCCTTGCCCTCTCTCAAAACTTTTGGCCAGAGCTGTACATAAACTTTTATATTTTATGGTAAAAAAAAGAAAAATTAAACAAAAAAAAAAATTTGTTTCCAAAGAAAAATGTTATTTATATATATATATATATATATATATATATATATATATATATATATATAAAATTACATTTTTCTTTAAAAACCCAAAAAAATTCTGTTTCAGTGCCATAATTTTAGATGCATTCGCATGCTTGCACATCTGTACGCATGATATATGTGCATATATTGCAGCACTGACAAATGAAGAATTTTGAGTGTATGTGCATGTAAGCAAAGCCTTCATGAAACGCTTTCTTCAGGATCCTAATGTTAAAATTATTACATCTGTCTGCAACCAGCCTTATTGTTGCATAACGTTTATGAAGCTTGGCAGATTTTGCATCTGCCTAACATCAAAACCTCCTGTATTCCTCCTATTCCTGTAATGTTTAACGTATACTGTGACCTATTAGGTAGGATAAAGATACTGCTGTGGGTTTGCTCATTCCTCTGCTAATCCTGCAGATGACATTTGATTCAAAGGCAAGGTTTGGTGTATGTAGAGACTAATTTTTAATACTACTTTATACCATACAAAAAAAATAAATCGTTAATACTCCTGCGCTACATTAAACTGATTGTGCTATTCAAATGAATGTATTATGAAATACCAGTGAATTGGGTGTGTTTCTCTTTAAATGCTGGTAGCATCCAAATGTGTGCCCACATTAAATGAAATGCAATACTGTGATAAGTGGTGCTGTGCTGCTATAGGGAATAGTTGATATAAGTGACATATGAAATGTATATGAAATCCTTATTAGACAACTGAATTATCATGCATATATAAACTTCTAGTGCATTCCAACATGTGCAGATATAAACTTAATGATTGTAGTAGTTCATAGAGTCCACATTGTGTGCGTGATTCGTTTGATCAGATGCTTTCAAAAGCCAGTGACTGCTTGTAAACAACAAACCGAAACCAGAAGTGACAAAATCCTTGTGACTTACAGTTTCTGACATCTGAGAATAGGAGCTGGAACTTCTGTTCCTTCCTTCTCAGTGAATGCAACCTCATTTGTGTTCGCCCCTGAAAGACCTACTTGCGGCACTGACGTGGGGAGCCGTTCGTGTCGGGAGAACATACTGGGTTGTACCCACGTTGTAGAATAATCAAGTCTGGTACAATCAGCCTGCCCATAGATGGTTCATATCTCGGCCAGTTCGTGCTGAACCTGCTGGGATTTGAACAATCTGGGGGCAGATTAACTCTGTCCTAGGGTGACATTGCTTCTTCTCCATAGTTTATTTTTGCCACTTGACAGAAAGTCAAGAAATAAAGGAGAAGAATCCTTAAAGTTAACCACTTCAAGTCCGGACACTTTTACCCCCTTCCTGTCCAGGCCAATTTTCAGCTTTCAGTGCTATTACACTTTTGAATGACAATTGCGCGGTCATGCAACACTGTACCCATATGAATTTTTGAGCATTTTTTTGAGACAGATAAAACTTTATTTTGGTGGCATTTATTCACCACTGGGATTTTTTATTTTTTTTGCTATATAAATGAAAGTCCAAACTTTTTTAAAGTGTTTCTTATAAAATTTTGCAAATAATCTTTCTTCATAAATCTTGGCCAAAATTTATTTGGCTATCCTTTGGAGTAAAAAAAAAAAAAAGAAATTGCCCAAATTAGTTTATAACCAAAAATTATAATTTTTCTAATTTTTTTTTTTAACATACGGTCACCCTAGCAGTACAGTGTCACCATAGTGACACTGTACTACTTGTGGGGGGTGATGAAGTTTTTTTTTTTTTTTTAACACGGATTGCTTTTTACACCCATAAAGGCTGTAAAAGCAATAATTTCTCCTTCTCTCTGGCTGCATTCTTGCAGCCATTGAGAAATACTAAGAGCTGTGATTGGTCACAGCTTGTCACATGGTACAAGGCTGTTGTGAATAGCCCTGTACCATGTGACCTCTGGGATCATTCACAGATTTCATAAGTAGTAAGCAATGATGTCAAGAAGTGACATCTTGCTTACTATTCATATGATCACTGATTGGCCAATCAGTGATCACATGAATCAGGACCTCACACAGAGGTTCTGTACAGCGATTGATATTCGGAGGACACAGCAGCACCAGATCGCGGTGCCGCGCATTCCCAGGGAGCACGCACAGCCAGAAAAAGCGTGCGCCGTTTATGAACGGCAACCCGCTCCTGTACTGCGCTTGTCCGGCCGTTTTATGTATATGGGCCGGACGGGAAGTGGTTAATAAGCTACCATTTCTATGGACTGGTAAGCTGCAGTATATTATATATTTTCCTTGGATTCAGATAGTTTGTGTCTCCAAACATGTATGAGATCTTGCATAGAAGTGCAGAAAATGTTTGTGTTTTTTTAATCATAAGACTGTTAAGTTTTCCTCTTGGACTCAATGTGTAAATAGAAGGTGAATGCTAGGTAAACCAGCCGCTCCCTCCCGAGGATTATCTGACTGTGTATACTTTTCATATGCCATAAAGGAAGTTGCTAACAGACTGTCTGCATTCTGTGTTCTCACCACAGCTTGTGTAGTAAAGCAATGTAAGAGAAACAGAACGGACTCCTTAGGTGTTAAGAATGTTGTTTCATCTTGTACGCATAGCTTCTGTTAAACGTTTGATGACTGTATTCTGTACAACTTTGGTTATTGCATTTCATTTAATGTGGGCTTGATGACATTGTATTTGGGTTTCTGTCATTCATGTTATACAAGCTGTACACTCACTACTTTACATTGTAGCAATGTGTCATTTCTTCAGTGTTGTCACATATACAGGTATAATAGATTTACAAAAATGTGAGGGGTGGACTCTCTTCTGTGAGATACTGTATCTTTGTACAAGATTTCTTTAATTTTAAAATATGCTATACTGTACAACCCCAGGCAAAGAATTGAATTATGGTGTGGAAAATGAAACTTGCCTATATCTACCTCATATAAAAATAACTGCTGTGTGCTTTAAAAAAATGTTAAAAACTACTTGCCCAGGGACTAAATTGGGGTCTGAATCTACTTGTCCCGATTTAAAAAAAAAAAAAATTCTAACCAAGCCATATTTAAAACAAGGGTGCTTTTTAGGAATGTCTGGGGCTTTTAAAAACAAAAGGGGGCTTATGTCGACTTATACTTTTAATGTTTTTAACATTGCACGGTTTTTCTCCTGCTCATCTCCCTGCCTTTTTTTTTTTTGCAGGTAGAAAAAAACCTGCTTGCCCACCGTAGGGCTAAACAAAAAAAAAAAAAAACCACCTGCCTGGTGCCCGGACCTACATTTCCCAGGCGTTGGGGTGATCTAAATCACGCACCCCTGTTTTATTGATGCTAGAACGTACAACCTTCCAAGTTCTTCAACTCTCCTAGAGAAGCGATTCTGTCAATTTGCCCCTCAACTCCTCTTGTCCATTCTCAGAGCACCTTTTTATTTTGCAAATGATTTACAGAATACAAGGCTATCTGTAATTGGACAAGGGGAGAATTATAAACAAAAAAGCTTCTGCGTGGGTTGCAGCTCTAGTAGTATGGAGCTGGCTGTACTTTCTGGCATTTATGAAAACACAATTATTACAACACACAGCAGTGATATTTTATGTGGGGTAAACCTAAGAGGTAACTTACCCCCCAATATCATAAAATTAAAAGGAAATCTCCTGCTTTAAGAAACATGTTGCTGACCTAAGTTTTTTGAAGTGCTTCCTTTTTAGAATGTGATCACCACTTGTCATGGTCCTTGGCATGTTAAAAAAAAAATAAAAATACATAAATATATATATATATATATATATATATATATATATAACAGTTATTACCTTTTTAGATTAACAGCATCAATGTTTTTCTTTTAAACAGTGGAGGAAGATGGAATTTGGGAAAATGGTCTTTCCTATGATTGTCGTACTCTGCTATTCAAGGCTATCCACAATTTGCTGGAGAGATGTTTAAATAACCGTAACTTTGTGCGGATTGGGAAATGGTTTGTGAAGCCATATGAAAAAGATGAAAAACCCGTTAATAAAAGGTGAGTTGCTGTGTTCATTTTAGTAAAGTCATCCTACTGTAAGCACTCCAAATATCTAAGGCTGACCAGATTGTCAAATGGTTTACCAAGAATGCAGTGGAATGACCTGCTTAGGGAGGCTTTTTATTTTACCGTACTACTTTGAGAAGCAGAATTGGACCGGACTTGGTTAATCATTTTGTTCTTGTTTAGGAAAGTGAATGATAAACGTCTGAATTCCAGGCATGGTATATTTTTTACATAGTTCGCTCTAGCTTGGACCAACTTGGGGCTCCATGCACGCTAGCTTATTTTTAAGCTTCTAGCAGCTACTTATGGGAGGTTTTTTTTTTTTTCTTTCCTTCCTTCCCCTAGAAGCAGATAGTGTTATCCTATGTGTCCATGTACACTATTTGTAGGCTATAAGCATTTTTTCAAGTTTCACTTTCTAGGGGCAGGAAAAAAAAAACCCTGCTCCTAAAAAGCCAGTTCCAGCATTTTTTTTTCTTTTCTTCCAGTAAACCTCTGGTTAAGGATTGGGTAAGCAAGCTGGCCACCCATCCTTAAGGGATGACTCATCCAGCTGTTAGTGGTGTTCCCTGCTGACAGCTGAATGTAAACAAAAGAATTAGCAATTTGAAATTTTTATCATGCTGTGTGTTTTTTGTTTTAATTTTGGCATGGGGTTCCCCTTTAAATCTTATTTTAATTGGTGTCAATTCTTTTGTTTACATTCAGCTGTCAGTGGGGAGCCTGCTGACAGCTGATGAGTCATTGGTTGTTAAGGATGAGGGAGTCTGACTTGTGTGCCCGCTCCTTAAAGTGGAACTTTAGTCAGAAAATTGTGTCTTGCTAGATCACTTCAGGCTGGCCCCTTTTGCAGGTATAGCTATGTAAAACATTAAAAATAAGCTCCTATACTGTTTAAAATCCAGTATTACACTCTCACCCTGCTCTGCGCATGCTCAGTTGCTCTCCATTTTTAGAAACTGTGCCAAATTTGTATAGGCCAATCTGTGGTGACAGTCTAAAGACTAAAGTGGAACTAAACCTCTAGACTCTGCTATTTCTCTTGCTTCCAGGTCCCATATTTAGTGGCTGGCCTGGTGCATTGTGAATACAGGAGGTGAGCTGCTCAGCATGGGCGTGCCATGCAGAGAATGCTTTGGGTTTTCTGAATAAATGGAGATCATTTTCTTACTGGCCAACTTGTCCAATTTATTTCTTCCGAAAGCGCAAAGCATTCTCTGGTGTCTGTACTGAGCTGGCCACCTCCTGTTTGTGGAACGCATAATGCCAGACACTCGGCACAGGAGTAGTGATGTCTATTGCTTCCAGGGCTTTTGGCCCTGTGTGTGAGAGAGATGTGTGTGTGTGTGTATGTATGTATGTATATATATATATATATATATATATATATATATATATATATATATATATATATTACACACACATACAGTGCATTTAGAAAGTATCGGGCCCTTCACTTTTTTTTTTTTTTCTCAATTTTGTTATGTGCAACCTGATGCTATAGTTGTTTAAACCCTTTGTAACATCACTTGCTCAGGTGCATCACATTTCTCTTGACTGTTGCTGAGATGTTTCTACACCTTGATTGATTGCAGTTCACCTGTGGTAAATTTTAAATTATTTGGACAAGATTTGTCCTCTTTATAAAAGACCTCTTAGCTGACCATGCATACTGTATCAGAGCAAAAGCCATAAGGTCTGTGGAACTGCCTGCAGAGCTCTGAGGCAGGATTATTGAAAGTCACAGATCTGGGGAAGGCTGCAAAAATTTTCTGCTGCACTGAAAGATGTTTGGCACAATCAGGATCTTTCCAAGTGCTGGTCGCCCACCCAAACTGAGCAGTTGAAGAAGGGACTTTGTATAATAGGTGATCAAGAACCCCATGGTCACTGTATAATAGGTGATCAAGAACCCCATGGTCACTCTGCATGAGCTTCAGAGGTCCTGTGTGGAGATGGTACAAAGTTCCAAAAGGACAACAATCACTGCAGCCCTCCATCGATCCATGATTTATTGCAGAGTGGCTAGACATAAGCCCCTCCTCCATGCAAAATACATGAAAGCCTGCTTGGAGTTTGCAAAAGCCTTTTTTGTGATATTTCAGTTTTTTGTTTTTTTTTAATGTAGATCTTTCTGAAATTCTGTTTTCTCTGTCATTATGGGGTACTGAGTGTAGATTAATAAGAAAAAAATGAATTGAAACAACTGTAATATCAGGCCGCAAAATAACATAATTGAAAAAAATGAAGGGGGGTTGAAGACATGGATTTCTTCTTCTGTTTTTAGTCTGATACCCAGTGCTACTTTATGCTGTGGAGGCAATCTACAGTTCAGTCCTCGAATGATCATTGATGTGTGTTGTTTGCATGTAAACCATGTAGAAGTATGAGCATAGGTTCTATTAACCTGGAACCGCTCATGGTTCGGTCCTTGATGTCACAAGCAAAAGCACAATATGTTTTTCATAGCTATCTCAAAATAGAAATGCATACAATTTTTTTTTACTTGCTGTGCCTGATCAGTATTCTTAGAAAGTACTTTGATAAATTGGAAGTGGCTTCAGAACTGGAGAGATGCTCTAAGTAGGACAGTGTGGGATAAACAGGAACTGTGATCACAGGAATAGCCAGCATATTGGGTTTCTGTAAAGGCATACATACATAAAAACGAAGCAGAGTTGCCTTTTTGCTTGACTTTAAAGATGTGGAATTTGTGAGACGTGGTGTGTAAGTGATTATAGATTATAAATATACATATATAGAGTTTAGATCAATATAAAAGGCTAACAATCTCAGTAAAAACCTATCTACAATAGAAACCAATTTAGAAAACACTTTTTGTTTTGAAGTGACCTGTGATTCTGCCAGTACGTCTTTTTATGGCAAAATGTCCTTTGTGGAGGTGACAATGTTCAGAGTATTTTCATCTTCCTTGTCACAATTATTGCACAACATGCTTGCAGAACACTCTGTATCAGTATGCAACTATCTTCACCATCCCCTTCCCCAAAGCATAGTAATAATCTACACTCAGACCAGCATTTTAAACAATACTACAAAACAAAAGAGAAATTCCGAAAATGTAACGGAGGTCCTTCACATTACTAGTAATACTGTGCTTGTTTTAAAGCTGACCTCCAAGCAAACCACTAAATACAGATTAAATACTTAGTGATTTACCTGTTGAAGGATTTATATTTCTGCTTCTACAGTTCAGATATTAACACCACTTGTGACACCACATTCTACCTGACAGCTGATTTGCTCTGCTGTAGTTTTATCACAACTAGTTGGCTCGTGTTGTTCCTCCCTCCCTTTTTCTCAGCTCTGCTGTACAGGTACTGCAAAAGGCCGATACCAAGTCAAATTAAGGTACTTGCCCTGTATTAAAAGCTTCTAGGAATCTATTTTTTTTTGCCCTTTAAAGAAATAGTCCCTTAGATGGCAGTGATGTAGTACATTCCAGGAATCGGTAGAGCTTATTGCACTGTTGTCACTTTGTTCCTCTTACAATTTAGGTCCATAGAAGTTAATGTTGCTTAAATGTTGAACCACTCTAGAGCCAGCTGAGAATATACCCATGAGAATATTTTCACTGTGCGATGCAGTCTATAAAAAGAACATGCAAGCAGAATTTGCATTTTGGCCAATACTTTTACAGACCAACTTGTACTGTACTGGTGTGTGACTTGTTAAAATGGAATGCACTTGATTTTGGTAGATTTTATTTTTACTTGATACTAGAAAGGCCTGTTGCTATCTGAATGTATGGTGTGTTGTGATTGAACTTTATAATAGGTGGACAGATTGTAGGTGTTGCCTTCTTTGAAAAACTCATATTTTTATGTAGTGGTGTGCCTGTGTGAATTAGCATGCACAGCCAAACATTTTACCAATTGCTTTAAAAGTCCTTGGCTTTTTTTTTTTTAATGTGTTTTGAGAGGAAAATCTTGTTAGAGGAATTTCATGTTTTGGTTGATGTAATAGGAAAATTACAAGCTCAATGGCAAGAACACGCATCCTGGGGATAATATAACCTGGCATCTAAGTAACAGGGCCTAAACAATTGCAGAGACCTGTCATCCTCAGGCGGATGATGGGCCCGTGTCCGCTTTGTTTATGCAGAGTGAACACAGCCCGCTGTTCTCTATGGGCAGTTGGATGTAAATAGGCCACTTGACCATTTACACCTGACTCTCATCTGATCCGCTAGGTGGATGGGGAACAGATCCCCATGTGTCTGTTTTTAGCGGATCACATGCAGGTGGGTGTAAACGGACACATGGAGGGCAAGGGATAGTCCTGTCTAGTCCACCTGCATGGTTTTTCAGGCACTTGTGTGAAAGGGGCCTAAAAGTTATTGTAAAGTTTTTTGTTTTTTTTGTTTTTTTTTTATTTAAACTTGGTATACTTACCTGCTCTCTGTTATAGGTTTGCACAGACATCCCCGAACCACCTCTTCTGGGGTCACCGACTGGCGCCATCCACTCTTCCTCTTGCTGCTAGAGGGGCCTGTACTGTCTTTATCACGAGCCAGGCTGTGTGCATCTTTTGACAGCAGGAGTCAATGACTCCCACTGCTGCTTCCATGCCCAGTGAGGAGAGAGATCAGCACTGATCCTTTTGGACCCAGCTCTAGAATGAGATCGGGCTCAGTTAAGTATTTAGGGGAAGTTGATCAGACGGTTTTTTACCTTCATGCAAAGATTGCATTAAAGTAAAAATCCTTAAAGGAGAAGTACAGCCAAAGCTCTTTTGACTGTACTACTCCTGTCGTCCTCCTGCCGGCTGACATCACCCAGCCGGTCCAGGCTGGGGTAAGATCCCAACTTTAAAGTCGTTATCCACCCCAGAGTTTGGAGCAGCACCTGGCTCAGCCTCTCTGCAATCTGCTGAGAGCCTGAGCCAGCCTCTCCTTCCCCCTTCACAGCCCATCACTCCAGTGAGCTTTGGGTGGGCAGAGCAGACTGCGGTGACCGGTAGTCACTGCTCTCTGCTTACTCTTCACAGCAGCGGTGAGAACTCCTTGGTCATGTGATCGCTGTGTTCTCACCCTTAGAACTGGCGGGGGACACCTAGGTAAATATAATTTGGTGTGTTTGTGTGGGGGGGATTACCCACACTTCTCTTAAGCCTTTACAACCACTTTTAATTTGTCAAGGCTTCCCTTAGAAAGTCTTGTTTCTCTCCGAACAGTCCCAGGAATGATCTTTTGACCATAAAACCTGGTACACATTACTAGTTTTGTTTTTAGTTTTTTTTTTTTTTTATTCTTCGTTCAGCCCGCTAGGTTGAACGAAAAACAAAGGGCTCAGGAGGAGCTTCTGTACTAACTATCCAATATTAGTACAGTGATCTCCCCTGCTGTGCTATTGTGTATATGTATGGCCCAGCTGCCATACATATGGGCCGAATGTCTTTTTTTCTTTAACCATCCAATGTCACCTGACATTCAGCCCATATGTACTAAGCTTTAGGATGTCTATGCAGTTTGATATATCCTACCATTAGTTCAGTCTAGCACCCCTCACCACCTCCCTCATCAAAGCAATTTTTTTCTATAGCTTGAAAGTTTTGTTTCAGGTATATCTAAATAGTATAGATATTTTGTGTGGGGTGTGTGTAGGGTTTTTTTTTTCCATGGTAAAAAGCAACACATTCTGAACAAAAATTGATTTATGCATGCTATTTTATTTTCTGTGTAACGAATATACTGTAGTTTGTGAATATAAAGGCTCTTATTTGTTTTTCTTGTCCTTGGTAGCTTTCCAGCCTCTGTTGGCAGCTGTTGTGGCCTCTTTTTTAGAGTCTGTAATAAGTAATGTTTTACATGATCAAGTGTGGTTCTGCGCTGTCAGAGTACACAACCTAAAACATTATTCACTGCATAATTTATTGCTGCATTAGTCAGTTTAGATGTGAACGCCGATAATCATCCACTTTATATTGATGTTTGATTGGCAAATATGCCAGTTTAACTAGTAATATCTAGAGAACAGAGGAATATGAAAGTGTTACCAGGGGGTGCACTGTTTGAGTAGTTTAAGTCTTCATGCACGCAGGCCTATTAAAATACTCCTAGTTATGGTGGATCTTTCTGCCAGGAGCTGGCAGATGCATGGAAAAGGCTTGTTGTGGCCTCTGTTATCTAGACGCGTATGAGTGTAAATAGTCATTTATTCTAGACACTGCATTTGCATATTTAAATTATGCCAGTAAGTTCCTCTGAGCGCAAGATTGTTTGGGTTTTTTTTTTCTTGTTTAAGGCCCTGGATGCTGCTTAAAGCGGAGCGCCACTCAAAAGGGCAAATTCTGCTTTAAGCCTTTGTCCCCCACTCCCCATTAGGATTGGCACCTTTGGGGAGTGGGTACCCGAATTTGACAGGTACTCACTCCAATTTCCGCTGCAATTGCCTAGGCGATTGGAAGCAGAAGTTGTCAAACACCCCTTTCCCTTCTGGGACTACGGGGCCATTCACAAAGCACAGCGCTATTCGTGCATGCGCAGTGGGCACCCATCTGTGAAGGCACAAGCTTTCACAGCTGGGTGCCCACACTGAAGATGCCGGCACTGGGGAGAGAAGACAGCCGGTGAAACAAGCCGTGGTGAGGACACCGCTGGACCGAGGGACAGGTAAGTGTCTGTATTTTAAAAGTCGGCAGCTACAGTTTATTTTCAGCTGGAACTTCGCTTTGAATAATATGAATCTAAACACCACGATGTACATGGACACAATAACTGAAATGGAGCTGCGCTCAGATACAAAAAAAAAAGAAAAAAAAAAAAAGGTCAATAAGTCCTGGAAATGATGGTTTGGCCCACACAGAGCCCTGATCTCAACATCATGAAGTCTGTCGGGGATTACATGAAGAGACAAATTGATTTGAGGCAGCTTGCTTGTGGTCAATTCTCCAAGATGTTTGGAACAACCTACCTATTGCTTTAAACACTGTGGGGTTGATTTACTAAAGTAAAGAATACTCAATCACGTGCAAGGGGGAAAAAAACAGCATTTTTGCTCGCACGTGATTGGATGAAAGTCAGCTGAGCTTCTGCTCATTTACTAAGCTCTGGAGGAAATGCTTTTTCAGAACGTAACTGCACCCTGTGTATACTTGGAAGAAGTGGCCACACCAAATATTGACTTGATCTGGATTTCTCTTTTGTTCACTTACTTTCTGCAGGTGCCAAAAAAATCCCTCGCTGCTGCCAACCCGCTGCTGCTGTCACCGCTCGGTAGTTCTCAGCCTTACCTGAGAAACCACTGAATGATCCCAGTGCTGAGAGTAGAGATGAGTGAAGGAAAGATGGCCTCCACTCATCTCTATGCCCTTCTGAGGATCGGAACGATGTCCTTTCCGGTTCCATCTCCTTGTAATCAAGGTCCTTCTTCTTTTTTTTTTTTTTTTTTTTAAAGCACTAGTTCAATGGGTTTTTTGATCTAATGCTTTACTTTGTAGAGGAGAGATGTGGGGTGGAGGAGGTTGGAGCGATTGCCTTTTGATCACCTACTATATATGCCTCACCTGACCACTCTGTAACATGATAGTCAAATGTTTCCGGTAAGCCTCCCTTGAGCACTGTGTGGGGTGACACGTATTGCACTTGATTGTGTTTGGTCACTTTCACATTTTTGGTCACTTTCACATTTTTGATCATTTATGATGGCACCCAAGGACATTTCACATCGAGTGGGGTGGAAGAGGCTGCACTTGGATATACAAGAACATTTCCTGTGATTGATGATTGTTATCACATTCAATGACTTTTGCACCGTCTTTCTGCACCTGTATTTGATCATTTGTATCAGAGTTTTTTATTTTAATGGATTTATATAATTGTAGTTATTCATGTTGTAAGCGTTGCACTTTTGTAAACTTACATTTTGGATTCTTTGTATGGGAATATAGTGCTGGTGGATTTGTTTCACTTGTACCAGTGCAGTGGTTAACTAATGATGTCAGATTGTGTAGCTAGAAGTTGCTTGTTTTATACTATAACGGTCGGACCCATTCACATCATGGTCCTGTGGCAACTTGTGCAGTGTCGTTGATTGTAAATCCCAAGTGCACTTTGCCAACGGACATTTTGTTGCAGCACTGCAAAACATGCAGCAATCCTCTGACAAGCTACACAGTGGTGGTACAAATAGGAACAAATTGAAAAAAATAAATTCTTATTTCTTTATTACTCAATTTAGCTCCTTTTTCCCCTTCTCCCCTTTAAAGTGTTTGTAGACTAAGACTAAATGCCCATATCTAAACATAGCACACCACCAGCAGTTAAATATGTAGTGTATATGGCTAAAGAATAAAATGGGGTAAGGCTTTTTAATTTTTAAATATTATTAGTCTAGGTCACTTGACCATTTTTCTTTTCAGCTTACCACAGCTCAGGGCAAGTGTGAAGCTGAGCTAGAGCACATCATGAGTCCTGTTGAGGTTGCTTTAGAATTTTCAGGTCCTCCCCACCACGCCTTGGAGAGTGGAATGAAGCTGTCAGTCAAGCATCTGATGCACCGTACAGGCGTTGCTACCTGCAGGGCTGGTCAGATGCTTGCCTGACAGCTCAGCTTAGTCCTGATCTGGGCCATGCTGACCAGGATGATTACTCTCCAGTTGTAAGCAGTTAGTAGACATAGCTTACTTAGAGGTGTAACATGCACATTGTGGTGGCAAGTTGCAGAGGCTCTGAGCCAGCAGACCATTGCCACCAAGAAGGACAAGATACCTAATGGCTGGTAGGATCACCAGGAAATGTCTCATAATGGAAAACTTTAATAAACATAGAGGGCATGTAGAGATTGCAAAAATTATTAGGAAGGTTTTTAGTGTCGCATTAAAGAAAAAAAGTGTAAAACCTTGCAAGGCTTTCTACCAGAATCCATAATTTTGTCTTTTTAAATTCGATAAATGATAGACTATTTATCCCCCCCTTTTTTTTTTTTCCCAACTGAACTCCTCCCAGGCAGAAATTGTTCGCTTTGGGTTTCAGTGAAGGTGGCCACACACTGAGAAACCACAACTTGGATCCTGTATAATAAGGGGTCATTCCACTTTATTTCCTTTTTGAAAAACCAGCAGCTGCTAACCCTGCTTCTCTTCTGGCCATGGGTCTGATGTGTGATGGTGCATACAGTTCAATTAATCCACTGGGATATTTTTTATGTAGTGATGTTAATCCATTGGGATCCAGCTGCCACTCAGTTGCATGGCTAGTGGCAGGAATTGGGAACTGAGCCAGTTTTTGAATTTGGCATTTGAGGGGCTTACCTTCTGCGAGATCTGCACTGTTCTGCTCCTGCATGAACCCCCTCTATGATGGCCATATTGCCTTTTTTTTGCATATGTGTGTGCATACCTCCTTGACTTCCTGCTGTCTCTTCAGTGCCAATTCTACGATCCTCTGGACACAACCTGGTTAGACAGCATGAACCTTTGATGTTTTGCAGTGAAATTGAGAGTACCCTTGTGGGCCAGTTTTCATTCTGTTCTAGTATGGCTCAAGGGCAGCAGTCCTGAAGGCCTGGCCAGCTTGCAATATACTAGCAGTGCTGGGGGGTCTTAAAGTGTCATCTCTCATTACTTAGCCCCTTTAGGGTTTATCTCTTCTCCTATTTTTCCGAAGGAAGAGTTCTCTGCATTATGTCTGAGTTTATGGACAAAATCACAGCCACAATGGTTTACTCAAAATGCAGGGCCTGCCAGCATGCTTTCAAGTCCTCACCTCCGGAGTCCATCTCTGAATTCCTTAAGGTTGTAGTTGTTTCTGCACAATCGGCTGAGGATGAGAATTGTACTTCATCCTTATTTGAGGACTTGGTATACAAGGAGTCCCATTCTGCCGATGTTGCCTCAAAACTTAGTGTTACTAAACCCAGAACCCTGCATGCACTCTTATCTGGTCTCCCACAGTACACAGAACATGGAAATGCAATTATTTTAGTAAATATAAACTGCTAAATACCTTTCTCATCAGCAGTTAGAGCGGTCTTGTGACTTCTATCAGTGTTCAGCAGAGCATTGGTTATAGCTTGTTGGAGGATCTTTCTTTCTGCTCTAGGAGGATGCAGATCCCCTGACTCTCTGAAGAAAAAAGAAAACCTCTCTGCACATGCTCAGTTTGGTGTGTATTGCTAGAGTGGCTCTACACACTAGGTCTTATCAGGAGGTAAAAGGGGGAACACTGGAAGAAGGGGGGATCAGAGAAGTCTGGATCAAACAGCATTTTTATGCAATGCAGATGATTAACCCCTTAGGTTCCACAGTGAGTATATCAAGCATGATATACGGCATATACAGACTGATTTTACTGTTGTGGGTTTAGTAACACTTTAAGGGTACCACCTTGGTCCTTAGTGACAGTCTGAACATGCCTGGATTTGGACGTGCCTGTGTCAGCTACACCTAAAATATCTAGCTTTTGTTCTGCAAAGAGCCCTCAACCTGTTTAGGTTTTTCTAGTGCATTCCCTGCATCTTCTCTTTTAGTGATTGGCGTGTCCTGCAAGTGTTTTTGTCTAGCAATACCCTATGGCAAAGGTGTTCCTGAAGAAATGGTCTGTCCACTTGTTGACACAGCGATTTCTTGTCTTAACAGGACTCTGACTTGCCCTGTTGCGGACTTGCCTGTGCCTAAATACCTGCTTTTCTAAAGCCTGTTCTCCTTCACAGGTCCTGCCACTGTGTTCATCTGTCAGATCTGAGCGGTCTGGTCCAAGGGTATGTATGTGGATCCTGGTTCTATCCTGCCAGATCAGTGCGAGAAACTCCTTTTCTGTATGTCCTTTGATGGGGAATGCCTTTGAAATATCCCCAGACAATTTTATTAAGGAAGTCACTAAGGGAAGAGTGCACTTTTTTTTGCCCCAGAAAAAAGCCAAGTCTTTATTTGGGAAACCTATTCTTGAGGCTGAAAGTTAATTTTGTTGTTTTTGAGGCCTCCAGGTCCAACGTAAAGCATGGAACTTTGCTGTTAGTCCTTGACCATGAAATCCCTCAGCATATCCTCCTATTTTCCTTCACCGTAAATCTCCCGTTTAAGAAGGGCCCACAAGTTTTCAATAGGATTTAGGCCGGGTGACCTTTACTAGCTAGCCACGCAGTGGAGTACTTTGATGCATGCAATGGAGCATTGTCCTGCATAAATATCACGGGCTTCTTGAAAGATGCACACTTTTTCCTGTACCACTGCTTGAAGAAAGTGTATTCTAAAAACTGGCAGTAGGTTTGGAAGTTGATTTTGAGTCCATCTTTAACCCGAAAAGGTCCACCTTGCTGGCGTCTGAGTTGAGCTGTAGCTATGTGCCCATTACTGATTCCGCCAGGGTCCATCCATCTGGTTCGTCAAGAGTCCCTCTCATCTCATCCGTCCATAAAACCTTTGAAAAATCTGTCTTCAGCTATTTCTTGGTCTAGTCTTAAAATTCCAGCGTATGTGTATTGTTCATTGGTGGTCCATTTTCAGCCGTCCTTACCTTGGCCACGTCTCTAAGCACTGAATACTTCTGGGCACTCCAGGTAGGTTACTGTTCTGGAATATGACAGCACTGGACGATAATGGGTTCCTGGAAGCTACACATTTGATTCTTCTCAAATCTTTGGCAGTCAATTTGCGTCTTTTTTTTTTTTTTTTTTTTTCTCAGCTCGTTTCTTGCGACACTTTTGACTATTTTCAAAAAAATGTTTGGTTCTGTGATCATGCCCCAATAGCTTGGCAATTTCAAGAGTATTGCATCCCTCTAAAAGACTTTTTACAATGTTTGACTTTTCAGTCGGGTAAGTGTTTTTTTTGGCCCATTTTGCCTGAGGCAAAGTAGCTGCCTAATAATTATGCACACCTTGATATAGGGTGTAGATCTCCTTAGGCCACAGCCTCCCTCATTACACAAATACACATCACCTGATATGCTTAAATCCAATAAGCATTTAAGCTTATATTGCTTGGAGTTGGACAATATGCATAAAAATGATTTGGTCAAAATACTCGCCTAATAATTGTGCACAGTTTAGCTTCTGGTTGCCTTGGATGCCTGTCCAACAGGACCAGGCATGCCCTGGTGTAGTGGGTCACAAACCTGGTTCCAAAGTCAGGAAAATCCACTACAACCCCCTAAAGATGAGGAAATCATTGCCAGCCTATTGGTCTGTGGAGGATCCTAGGTACACTTAAGGTTCAAGGAACAAACTCCCTGTTATTATTCAGGAAGTCATAGCGTTTCAGTTATCTTTTTAATGCTGGACCTGTAATCTGCAATGCCATTCAACTAGGAATCGGACAGGGCCATGGCAGTGTCTTACATCAGCTGTCAGAGGCAGGGTAATAGAGGCTATTAGTACTATCTCTTTCTAGCTGAATATCTATTCCTGCATCTTCAACAGGGCTTTGAAGGCTAAGTTCACCTTTGGAACATGTTACATGTAGAACAGGTAACGTGTCCCAGCTCTACCCACACTGCTGTGTTGTTCATTCACAGATTCCTGTGAATGAATGCCTACAAGTACCATCAGCCATTGCGGCAGGTGACTTGTAGTTCTCAGTGATCTGCGAGGGTGCAGGTAAGCGTTCCTGTAGTCCAGTGGTCTCCAAACTGCGGCTTGGGGGCCCAATGCAGCCCTTTGTGTGCCTCTATCTGGCCCTTCCGACACTCTTCCTCCAACTGACACCAATGATGAGGCACTATTTCTCCCACTGACACCATTAATGGAACACTCTTACTCCCACTGACACCTTTGATAGGGCACTAATCCTCCTGCTAAGACCAATGATGGCACAGTATTCCTCCCACTGACAGTCAATCGGGCACTATTCCTCCTACTAAAACCAATGATGGGACACTATTCCTCCTGTTTAAACCAATGATGGGGAAATGTTTACTTCCACTGATACCAGGGCATTTTCTACTCCCATTGACCACAGTCAAGAAAGATGTGCATTTATTTTCTTTTTTAAAAGGTGAACTCCTTTTTAAGCCTTTTCCTGACGCTTTTATATTTTCAACTAGGGTGACAAACTGGCAGGTAAAAATAGGGCATATTGCTGTTGATGGGAACACTGATGACGCCTGATTATTTTTTTTTTTAACATACGATATTGCCAAAAGTATTGGGATGCTTGCTTTTATGTGAATATGAGCTTTAAGGGCATCCCAGTCTTATTCTGTAGGGTTTAATATTGAGTTGGCCCATCCTTTGCAGCTATAACAGCTTCAACTCTTCTGGGAAGGCTGTCCACAAGGTTTAGGAGTGTGTCTATGGGAAGGTTTGACCATTCTTCCTGAAGCACATTTGTGAGGTCGTGCACTGATGTCAGATGAGAAGGCCTGGGTTGGAGTCTCCCCTCTAATTCATCTCAAAGGTGTTCTATCTGGTTGAGGTCAGGACTCTGTGCAGGCCTGTCAAGTTCCTCCACCCCAAACTCGCTCAACCATGTCTTTATGAACCTTGCTTTGTGCACTGGTGCACAGTCATGTTAGAACAGGAAGGGGCCATCCCCAAAATGTTCCCACAAAGTTGGGAGCATGAAATTGTCCAAAATATCTTGGTATGCTGACACCTTAAGAGTTCCCTTCACCTGGAACTAAGGGGCCAAGCCCAACACCCGAAAAACAACCCCACACCATAATCCCCCCCTTCACCAGACTTTCCACTTTCCACAATGCAGTCAGGCAAGTATCGTTTTAGCCACCACCAAACCCAGACAGGTCCATGGGATTGACAGACAGAGAAGTGTGATTTGTCACTCCAGACAACATGTCTCCACTGCTGTAGAGTCAGGCTTGGATGCAGCTGCTCGGCCATGGAAACCCATTCCATGAAGTTCTCTACACACTGTTGTTGAGCTTATCCTAAGGCCACACAAAGTTTGGAGGTCTGTAGCTATTGACTCAGCAGACAGTTGGCGACTTCTGCGCACTGTGCGCGTCAGCATGCACCGACCCCCGCTCTGTCATTTTACGTGGCCTACCACTTTGTGGCTGAATTGCTGCTTTTCCCAGTTGCTTCCACTTTGTTATAATACCACTAACAGTTGACCGTGAAATATTTTAGTAGCAAGGAAATTTCACAGATGGATTTATTGCACAGGTGGCAACCTATCACGATACTACGCTTGAGTTCACTGAGCTCTTGAGAGCGACCCATTCTTTCACAAATGTTTGTAAAACAGTCTGCATGCCTAGGTGCTTGATTTTATACATCTGTGGCCATGGAGGTGATTGGAACACCTGAATCCAATGATTTGGAGGGGTGTCCCAATACATTTGGCAATATAGTGTATACCTCTGTTTTAAAGGGCATTTTAATTAAAAAAATTAATCATCCTGTGCATGGTATTATACTTTGCTGTTAACATCCTTCACATATATATGTTCTCTACATATATGCTGGAACATGTTGAAGGCAGAAAAAAAAAAACTCGTGTGTGTGTGTGTGTGTAAGCATGCACTCACAGATTTTATTTAGCAGAATACATTTACTAATCCCTTGTTAAATTTTGTGGTTTAATGTGCAATTTTCTCTTCTATTTTTTTCAGTGAACACCTATCTTGCTCTTTTACATTCTTTCTTCATGGTGACAGCAATGTTTGCACAAGTGTGGAAATTAACCAACACCAGCCAGTATACATTCTCAGCGAGGAGCACCTTACTCTTGCCCAGCAGTCTAGTAGCCCATTTCAAGGTAAGAGATCTATACTAGTTTTTGGAATGGAAATGGCCCTGTTATTCCTGATTTGACTTGATGTGAGGTCTAGGTAGTGTTCTCTGCGTTTCATTGAGAAAAGTGAAGGAAATCATACAATAAAAGTGCACTGTTTTCCTGCCTGTTCTAGGGAAAATATCGGTTTTCTGCGTGAAGACCTAGATGTACAATTTTAATTGCTGTTTTGATAGAAGTCATTTAACTTGATTTAATTTTTTAGCGTGTATTTCTAGAAGGCATGAATTTAAAGTCAATGCTCTGGGAACAGCCTTTCACCAGGACACTATACTTCTTTTTGCCCAACTTAGAGATATAAAGAAAATATTTTACTTAACTTTTCTAGGAGGTGTACATGTATTTTTAATTGCCGTCCTTTTCTTATTTCCTTAGTAGTTCTCTGCTTCTACTTACTTGGGAAAAGCACAAGATTTCTTAACCCCCTGTCTGCTTTATCATTCCAATGGGTATTCACTTAATTTTCATTCTCAGGAAAACATTTAGGGCTTACCAACCCCTACTTATGAACTCCTATCTTTGATGGCTTACATACTGCATTGCAAAAGATGCAGTAGTTTTAGGGCTCTCACAAGGTACACACCCTGACAGTCATTTGTTTGATCTATAGTTATATTTGTAAAAGCTCCTGTTCATCTGTCTAAATCTCTAATGGCAGAGACATTCTTCCCCCTCCATCGAGGGCATTTTTCAGGGTACTTTCTTTCCTGTTCCTTTTTTTTCTTGTACGTTTGATTGTGTCCCTTTACACCCCCATGTGGGCACAAGATGATTTTCTTGTTTGGTAATCTTTGTGAAAACAGCCTTGTGTAGTGTGGGCTAAATAACTCGTACTGAGTTCCTTACTTGTCTCAGTCTATAAACCTTGACCCGGCTATGGCTATGCTGTTGGCATTTCATTTAGAACCCTGTAGAGTAGACCCTTATCTACTGACAACTTGCACTATGCAATCTGAGGGCACCCTTAGTAAATGCAATCCTTTCTCTGTTCCCTGGATGCTTGTTATATTTGGGGACAGTATTGCTTGGAGACTGATGTTCTGCTTATATCACTGAGGTTTTTTTTCCCTTCAAACCTGCATTTTCTTGTTTTGTCCTGCCACCTGACATGACATTTTGCCATAAATCCCCTTAGTCATAGATGTCATACCTGAGCCCCAACCGCTATGTCATGTTTTCATGGTAACCCCTCTTTCTCTAATTTCTTACTGGACTAACCTCCCCAACGCACACATTTCCCCCAAACCTGAATGAGCCCTTCCTTCCCTCCATAGCTGATGCCACAAAATTGGATTCCAGAACCTATACAGCAACTAGCGTCTGCACATTTCTTTGAGTGTCGGTCACCGTGTAAATTCTGCGTGATCTTCCGATTGAAAAGGTATTTGAGCCCTCCCTGTGACAGGACAAGTGGCCGGTCCACTGTGCTATATGACACGAAGTGTACTACTCTTGACTGCCTTTGCATTGGCTTTGATTGTCAGCAGGCAGTACATGCTGGGTCCCTGCTGTAGTGTTCCCCATTTGGGGATAGGGTATGCCTAGAGGCTTCCATGGGGCATGTTTGCCTGAGTATGGTCCCCTTCTGTGGCTGATCATCTTGAAGACGCTTCTCTAGATGCCTTCTTTGGTTCTGCCAATAGTCACACTAAGAATATTCACCTGATTAGGTTTCCTGTCCCTCGCTTCATGACTATGGATGCTATGGTCAAAATATTATTAGCACCATGTTCTGTGCTTCAGGCCCGGCAGCCTGACCTTTTTACCAGTCTGGGGTTGTGACATAACCTTTCATACCTGCCTACCCTTGTAGGAGTACTTCTCATGCACCTTATCCCCTTTTAAGTCAGACTGAGTTTGGGGAACTGTTCCCTTCAGGTTTTTTACTAGTCTCAGTCTCAGGGGTAACTTATTGTGCTATTATGATTTTTTTTTTTTTTTTTTTTTTTTTTGGATATCCTGTCAGCGAGATTCTTGACTGGATAGGCAACCCTGTTCTCATCATTGGACTTCTCTGAATCCTAAATCCTCATTCACCTGTGCTAAAAGGTCTGGACCACAGATTTCTGCTGTAAAAATCTGATTCTTGCTGCTGTCATCACAGATGGTTGGGGACAGCTGCTGCTGGGAAACTTGTACAGAGCAATGATAGGCTTACAGTTGCCTCAGCTCTTTGAATTTATCCACACATCCAGTGCTTACCAGTGGCTAGGGACAGATGACTAGCACTAGATGCAGACAGATTGCCTCCAGGGTTGGTTATCTGTTCCTAGCAGCTGGTAACTGCTGGATATACAGATACGCATGGATAGCTGCAGTGACTGTAAGCATATCACTGCTTTGTACAGGCTTCCTCGGTGCAGCTATGTCTTCAAACATCTGGGGTTCCAGCCACATAAATCTGCTGATTCTTACCACAGGAATGCACTTCCCAGACTCATTATTTTGTGGGTCCTTTTTCTCTCATCGAATAGTTTCACCTGTTTCGAGGGTGGTTTTGGTTTCCCAGTCTCTCTCTGGTTCAGGCTCAGAGTTCTTTCAGGTGGAGCCATTCTGCTCTGGTGATATCCTCTATCCTGATCTTGCGCATCTGTGTCCTTCCCCTGGTTATCATCTTCCCCCGACTTGCAGGGGGCTTTTCATCTGGTTTAGATTTGGGCATTGCTCTGTTAGGCTGTTTTTTGTGTTGCAGAGTTTCTATTCCTTTCTTGAGTTTCAGTGGCTGTTGCCCTCCCCTTCAGCTGTTGGATGCCCAGTGTTTTTTTTTTTTTCTTCATTTCTGTCACCCAATAGGGAAAAAAGAAAATACGTTTTTATGTTTACTGTGTAATCTATTTGGAGTTCATTGAGGGACCCAGGCCCTGCCCCTCTGTGGTACTGCTTTTCCAGAAAACTGAGGCATTATGGTTAGGGGAAAGGTTATACAGTGACTGGCTTTTCTGTTTGGCATTGAATCAACCTCCCTGTAGGTGGCAGTAAATCCTGACTAATCTTGAGTTCCTGTTTTTCAATGGACTCTAAGGAATTTTTATAGCGGATACAAAAAATGTTATTACTGTAACGAGCCTAACATATTTATTAAATCAGCAATATAATTGTTTTCCATGTTTTTCCACATAAGTGAAGATTTTGCTATGGTCTCCCTAACCTAAATCTGTTTGGTAAAATCAATCAAAATGATTGTCACTTGCATCATCTCTAATTAACCATCCAGGCACCTATGGAGGAACAAGTACACAGGAAGTACTGTCCTATGCTCCACAAATTCCAGCATGCAGTGCACCAGGAGAAGTTCACTTCTGCTTGCTCCCGCTCTGTTAATCCTGCCAACCTATTAGCTGATTGGTGGACACGCTGAGAATTGGCAGCATTTGCACATTCACCTTTTTGGCTAAGCAGAGCTGAATTGAAAAGCATAACACCCTACTCTGGCATTACTTTCTCCAGTCCTTGCAGCACTTTATGCAAAACATGTTTAGGCTTGGTTGTCAAAATTACATAACAATAAACCAGCAGTCAACCTACAGCTCTGCAAGAGAAGGAAGCAGTTTCTTTATTGGTGTTGTGTGGCATGTGTCGGGGCATGGGCAAGGTCTGTAAACTGCGTTTTCTCCAGCTTTGGGATATGTAGCTGAGATTTTTGTTTGTGTATAGCACTTGTGTATGCTGATTTTCAAGATGTGTGATGTGTTCACTGTATTGGTTTTTAAAACAAAGATGCAGTTGTCCTTTTAAAGTATGACTGACTAAAGGCTCTTGTATGCCAAATCTAGTTGTTTAGGGATGCAAAAGCCTCATTTCTTTACCTTTCCTAACTGAGCAAAATCCTTTGTGTTATTAATGCTTCTCCTCCCAGGAACACTGGGAAGGTTTTGGGATCAAAGACGGTGCTATGAATCCAGAAATCCAAGAGCAGGACTAGGTTTGGCCAGGTGCTGACTGACATACTACGTTCTTGAGGGACAGTGCTTATAGCCATGCCTCTGCATAATCTTCATTTTACTGTAAGCACAGCCTACATGTCAACTCTGCTCTGGATGCAGTAACAATGCAGGATCGTTGTCACACCATTGCAGAAAGCTGTTTTAGGAGGACTGCAGTAGCAGAATCAACAAGTATTTTTAGTATTTTGCAGGAGATTAAGGCATAAACTGTAATAAATAAATATATTTTTTTTAATGGAAGGTCATAGTTCTGCTTAGACAACATGAAGAAACTGTATGCTTAGGACCAGGTACTGATCAGAAAGCTCAAATCTTTTACAGGTTAGCAGAGACTACAGTAGTTGCCTGAATGGAGTTTCAGTCTGCCATTTTAGATAGATGTTCCTTATTAGATTGTTGAAGGATGAAATAAAAGGCACAATAGCTCCTTTTTTTTTTTTGTTAACATTTTAGGAAATATACGATTGTACAGATAATAGGAAATATCTAGCTTCTTGCTGTAATACATGTTTGTTTTCTGTTGTCTTAGTTATCCTGAGCCCTTTTGGATTAAATGGCACCCTCACGGGGCAGTCGTTCAAGATGTCTGATTCCTCTACTAAGAAATTAATTGGTGAATGGAAGCAGTTTTACCCCATCTCATCCAGTGTGAAAGAGTGCCCGGAGGAGAAGCAGGAGGAAATGGATTGGGAAGACGATTCACTGGCAGCTGTTGAAGTATTAGTTGGTAAGTATCCCTATTCATGGCATTCAGTTTAAAGGAAACCTCTGTCAGGGCAGTGCAATTTGAAATTGGGTTTTTAATGGTTGTTATACAGAGGTACATTCGACATGCACTTCAAGTCAACGTGGTCATTAGAGCCAGAAATTTTTTTTTTTTTTATTTTTATTTTAAGCTAAATTCAATTTCAACTTTTCTCAAGTATCTGAATTGTCCTTTTTTAATGGGCAGCCTAAGACCTCTTGCGCACACATATTAAATTACTGATGTTAATATGCTGGATCTTCTGGCAGAAGGACCCTGAGTAAATGAATTACATGTTTGTGTAAATGACTACACCCATATGCAAAACTTTCTGGGCTTTTTTTTTTCTGCCGTCTTGAATATGTTGCTGTATTTCCAATCTTTTGCAGCTATATACACACAGACAACCTTGCACCTGTTTTCAGATTTGTTAAAAGCAAAAAAACCTGCGTGGTTGCCATCGCGCCATTATACATTGAAAAAATAAAACTAATGCTAAAGGTATCTTCACTCAAAAGCAAAAATTTACATTATTGCAGAGTATAAATTCTTAGGTGTGGTGGCTGCATTAGTTTTTCCTTTTTTAGGCTTTTCCCTATTAAATTGTATCTATGATCAGAATGTAAAATCATAAATTCATTTAATTTTACCTGGTGATTGAGCTAGTAAGTCTTTTATTTGTCAGTTTATTTTTACAGATCAAGCTGTTCAGCATACGTGGCAGTTAGAGGATTGAAACAAACTATTTAGCATTGACAGACTTGCTGACAAAAGTCAGCTTTTATTCATTTATGTAAATCCTTTATCCCAAAGGGGAAAAAAATTTTCTTTAACAGTTTTTAAAAAGTTAGGTATGTGGCTTCATTTCTTCAAGTCCAGTCAATCTCTGCTAGTGCATTCAACATCTCCCTCTCTCCAGACTGAGAGTACTACTGTCCAAAGGTGTCCCTATTGCTTCTGCAAAGAATGGAGCCACCTAAAAGAGGAAATGTTACTGGCAGCATCAGCAGGTGAAAAAAAGGAAAACCAGCTAAAAAAATGAATGCAATTATAATAATGTTTTTTTTGTTGGGGGTTTGATACTGTTTAAGGGTTCCCTTTAACATTTTAAAGAATGGCTGATCCTTGCAGGTATATTTACTTGCCTACATTTCTGGGTCTGCTGATTGCTGGGATAGTAGGTTTCATTGAAATTTTTTTTTATCTCCTTAGTTTAAGTGTCTCAGGTTTGCAGTAGGTTTACTTTAGTACAGACTGACAGTGGTTGTAAAGGCTCACTGTTTTTTACCTTCATGCATTCTATGCATGAAGGTTAAAAAAACAAAACCTGCAGCATCCCACCCACCCCTCTAATACTCACCTAAGCCCCCTCTCGATCCAGCAATGTGCATTGGAGTCTCTGCTATCCCCGGACTCCCTCTCCTCGTTGACTGAGACAGCAGCAGGGGCTCCCGCTTCTGTTAGTCACAGCCAGTGAGCTGATGAGAGAGGGGGCGTGGCCAAGCCACAGCTCAGTGTGTGAATGGACACAAAGCAGCGGCTGGGGAATGTGCATTCTTGGGTGCCCCCATACCAAGCTCCTTGCTATGGGGGCACCCAACAGAAGGGAGGGGCTAGGAGCGCTGTCGGGGGACACAAGAAGTGGAGGATCCAGGCTGCTCTGTACAAAACCACTGCACACAGCAGGTAAGTATAGGTGTGTGTTTTTGTTTTTCTTTATAATGTAAGCCTTTGAAATCACTTTAGTTAAAGTTAAAATGAAATCTTTTGTGTGTTTCTATTGTGTTTTTTTTTGTTTGTTTTTTTACGCGGAGTTTGCGATGTGCTCCCCATCAGTTGGCTGGTTGTTTGAAAGATTTTTAGTCTTGCTTACGTAAATCTGCTACAAAGCAGGACTTTTCTATATGATGTATAAACAGGCTGTTTTTCCTTTTACCAACTGGGATAGGACACATGGTTAGTTTTCCTTGTGAACATATATTTGTAGTAGATGAAGTCTGCAGATAGTGCTGTTTTGGTGTAGACAAAAGTCCTGTGACCTTCATGTAATCTGGTTCAGTTTACAGTCTGTTTGAACTAAGAACACATTGTACCTGCACTGTGCTTGTACACCACTACATTTTATTGCTACATTGTATGTAGAGGATCAGAATATAATGAATGCTCCAAACCCACGTTTAAACTGTTAACCTAATTGCCTTGGATGATACTTTTATCAGTATGTTCTTATGGTTGAATTTAAAAGGTATCTTTCCGAGGAAAAGTAACTGTGCCAATGAGAACTGAGGGACTCCTCACCAATAAGCTAGCATATGGAATAGAAACAGTGTTTTTCTGTTTCAGGTCTGTGGGGTGAATGTGTGTTTATATACACATGGCCTGATTGTAAGTTTCTATGCATGGAACAAGATGTAAATGTGTACATTTGTCTTCCACCTCTGTAATAACATTGGTGCTAGGATTTTTTCACAGATCAAGAAGAGCATGTTGAGGCAGTCGTCTGAATTCTTTGCATGAGCTTACCTATTAGATGCCATACAGCATTGGCTAGAACTGATAGGAGAATGTTGACCCTTTCTCAGTCAGAAATTGTTTATTATATGCCCTTCTAGTGGATGAACCTTTTACAATCCCAATTCCAAAAAAGCTGGGACACTGTGTAAATTATATTTAAAAACCGAATGCAGTGATTTACAAATCTCAGAAACCAATATTCACAAAAGAAAAATATTAAATATTTGTATGTTTTCTAAGGAAATGTACTATTTTAAGAAATATAATTTTGAAATTGATGGCAGTAACACGTCTCAAGGTTGGAACAGGGTAACAAAAAGCTGGCAAAATGAGTGGTACTAACAAGGAAGAGCTGGAAGAACATTTTGCAACTAATTTAGTTAATTGGCAGCATGCCATTATAAGAATTGTAAAATACATGTATGGTTGTTAGGTGGGGGAAGGATAAGCCTCTCTGAAGAGATGAGATTTGCTTGGGTATTTTTGGGACAATGTTAGTGATGTAGCTTGGGGCTGAGTTGTGAATGGCTTTAGAAGTTGTCAGTATCTTGAACTTAATTCATTGGGTGAGCGGAAGCCAGTGAAGAGATTGGCAGAGAGGGTTGGCAGACACTGAACGATTGGTATGGTGGGTGAGCATGACGGCAGCATTCACAATGGACTGAAGGGGGGATAGCCTATCTAAAGGTAAGCCAGTGAAGAGGGAATTGCAATAGTCAAGTTGGGAGATGACCAGGGAGTGAGTTAGAAGCTTTGTGGTGTCATTGGTTAGGAAGGGGCTATCTTGGAGAAGTTGCGCAGGTTGAGGTGGTAAGCTTTGGACTGATTGGATGTGGAGCCAAAAGGATAGTTCAGAGTCCACACCCAGAGATTACACCTAGAACCCTGGCATGTGGGGACACGTTGATGGTTGAGCTGTTCGTTTTGACAGAGAAGTCAGGGGAAGGGGCACGTAGGGGAGGAAATATGAGCTTGGTTTTGGATAAATTGAATTTCAGGAAGTGGTATGACATCCAGGCTGATATGTCTGTTAGTAGATTAGTGATGCTTCAGGAGACTGATGGAGTGAGCTGAGGGGTAGAGAGAGAGATTTGGGTGTCATCGGCATATAAATGATTTTGAAAGCCATGGGAGGCAATCAACTGACCCAGGGAGGAGGTGAATTTTTGGAAGGGTCCAAGAACTGAAAGGAAGAGGAGGAAGTAGAATTGCAAGTGACACTGAAGGTGCGGTGAGTACAGTTGTGAAGACCAAAGGCGTGAAGTTTTTTGTGCAGGTGGCAGTGCTTCACTGTGTCAAAGGCAGCAGAGAGGTCCAGGACTAAGTGTACAGAATCATGTCCATTGGTTTTAGGCGTTAATAGATAGTTTGTACGTTTTTAAGGAGAGCAGTTTTCATGGAGTGTTGTGGGCGAAATCCAGACTGAGTGAGATCGTCACTCGGTTGTGGATCAGGCATTCAAGGAGTTTGAAGGAGATGGGTCATAGGTTATTACTTTTGGTGGGGACTAGTGAGAGCTTTTAAGTATGGGGCTGACAAATGCATGTTTTAGAGAGTTGGGGAAGATGCTGGAAGAGAGGGAAAGATTGAAGATGTGAGCTAGAGGGTGGCTGTAGCATTTGCGAAGGGGTAGGTGGTTGTTTGGGGAAAAAAAGATTTAGCAACCCTGTCTATAGTAGCGGGGTTGAATGCGGGAAGTAGTGATTGTACATGTGGACATGGTGTGTTAAGTGAGGAAGCTATCTGCTTGTCAGACATCTCCTTAGGAATTGTATCACTCTTCGTTTTGAAGTGATTGGCGATCTCCTGAGCAGGGAGTGAGTTAGTGGGTGGAAGCACCTTAGCACTCCTACAAATGGCTCCATTGAGTGTAACGCCTTAGCTGCATCCAGAGTCACCTCCACCCTTGATTCCGCATTGACTTGTTGGGCCTGAAGGTTCATGCACAGGTGCCTTATGTTAAAAGCCATGTTCTTATTTGGCATGAAGTCGATTTGGTGGGGGTGGATAAGATTAAGAACAACCTTAGGCTCATTTACAAAATTTTTACTATGATTTTAAAGCTGACGTCCATTCAAAATTTAAGAGGAAAAAAAAATCTACAAAAACTGTAGCTGCTGACGTTTAAAAAAGACACTCCCGTGTCCCCCGTTCCTGCTGTGTCCTCACACCAGCCAGGTTTATTTGATCCAAGCAAACTATTTAAAGGAGAACTAAAGGCAAAGCTTTTTTAATTTTGGGTAGAGTAAGGAAGGGTTATAACACTTCTCTGGATTTATTTTTTGCTATCTGTGTTCTATTGGGAACATTTCCCTTAATTTCCTGTTCTGTAACCTAAACAGAAAATGAAAGGAAGTCCATCCGAAGCAAGCGAGTCCCTGGCTGTATCCAGGGTCACAAGAACGAGAGTCCGTAATGGAAGATTTACTCTCTTACTGTTCTAGGGACAACCTAAGATTTGAGGGGTATTTTTACCTTTACTTTTGGTGATAATGGTAAACATGACAAATAGAGCAGGTGTATCTCCCTTTTTGGGGATGCAGAGATAAAAACCTGACAGGTGTTCTAATCCAGCTCTACTCTATCCAAAACTAAAATAATTTTACCGTTTTTAGTTACACTTGAAGTTTAACATATTGTATTTGTTATATACTGTATGTCTGTAAGTTAGGGTGTCATGATTGCCATAAGTTTCAGTTTTTGTACTTGTAGTTTTCCTGGCCAAATTTCTTTCTATAATTTTACTGACTGTAATGTTTAGATCTCTAAATATAACCTCCTTATATATTTTGTCTTGGTGTCTAAATTTAGGAGGGCTGCCAATATGCAGATTAGCAGATCTCCGAAATCATACACCAGAATAATTTGCTTTTTGTGTCCATTCTACTTTAAGTGGAAGCACTTTTAACCAACCATCACAGCAAAATATCTGTTACGCCAGATGTCATGTATCTCTTAGGCTAGTGTTTCCCTGTGTATTCTTGCTATGACCTGAATGATGCAGGTGCTATGTTTTTTGTTTATTTTACATGATATATGTCTGTGAGAGCAGTGGAACCTTTTTATCAAGAAGGGTTTTTAAAATAAAGAGTGATGGTTGGGTTTTCTGCGCTGGGATTATGATATCCATTTTGGATGCAGATTTTCTTTCCCCCTAAATTATTTTTTTTTTTTAAATTTTTTGACAAAAGTAGAAACAGGATTAACAAGACAAAGCACCCACCACACATACAGGTGCTTTATATTCAGTAGTCCAAACATGCATCAAGAAGAGTTAAACAGAGGTAGTTATAGACTTTATAATGTGAAGGTTGTAGACTCCGCTCAGTTCATTATCCAGCAGCAATTGTATAAGAGGTCATGCATTTAAAAGTGAAATTATGGGAGGCGGCTGATAAGAGAGCACTTGTAGCGGCCTGTGGGTTCACTTGTACAATGAGAGTACGACCGATGGATCATTGGGTATACGAAAGCCCGGTATTGCTTTTATCCAAAGTAACATCTCTGGCCATTATGACTGACTATACATTCCCACCAGATATGAGCATGGGTAAAGACTGTTCCACAGCCACGTCAACACACATCTGATACATCTGGGAAAGTTTTAGGGAGTCTTAACAAGCGTGCAGTGCCAGTGGGATAGGAGCCTAACATTGATTTCTGCAGCCTTAGAGGCGGCCTAGAAGTTGTGGCACAGGTGAAGGATTGTGGAATTTTATTGTCTGATAATGAGGTTTGGAAGTCCAGTTCCCAAGTGGACAAGTAGTAAGGAAAGGAAGTAGACTCCAGGTCAAGGAAGACATGGTAGAATTGAGATATGCCTTCAATGGTGACATAGACATGAGGATGCTTCCAATAGGGGTGAGATCTTTAAGGGATTGTAGAGGCTTTGGTAGAGCTTTAAAGGATAAGTACACCTTTCATAACATGTTACATGTTACACCCATATTCAGGGTGTAACATGTTATGAGTAGACCGGCTAAAGGTGAACTTAGCCTTTAACAAATTGTGAAATTTGAGCATATCACAAGTGATCCCTGAATGGCACTGCAGAAGAAGTTGAGAGATTCCAATGGAAGCACTCCTTGATCTCCTATGTGGTGGAGAAGCAGTGGTTTATTCGGGAGCCAGGACTGAAATTGTGGATTCAAAACACCAGAAGAAAATGGGAGTCTCTTGTTCAGTGGAGAATTGGAGGGCCAACCAAGTTTCACATGAATAAAGTACCACACCAATAATGAGGCCCTAATAAGGGGGGAACGTGAGGTCTGCGGAATCTATTAAGGAGCCAGATTTGCGTAGCTAGTTCAGAGTCACTCAAATCATTTTCCAGATTAACTCACAATTTACTATAAAAATTGTATTTCCAGTCAGACACACTATTCAGTATTGCTGCCAAATAATATTTCTTAAAATCAGGTAGGCCGAGGCCCCTGTTGCTTTTTCCTCAAAATTAAATGTCTTTTATTCAAGATCCCAGATCTCGCAGGTTTTGGCTACAGAATCTCCTTGTTTGTTTGAAAAGCATTCTACTTTGAGCGCATTTAAAATATCAATGGCATGAGATCGGTTACAGACAGTTTTGCCTGAATTCTACACCTTAAAATACTGGAGTCTTTTAAACAAAAACTGTTTTATGCTCATATGACCATACATTACCAGAGATTGTAAAATATTTAGTATTTCTGTTTCACAATTGTGTTTGCTGTTTCATAATTTGTGTAAACAGTTTATCAATAACTTTTTTGTTTTTTCTTTTATAGCTGGTGTTCGAATGGTCTATCCAGCTTGCTTTGTGCTAGTCCCTCAGTCCGACATCCCTACAGTTAGCCCCGCTGGGTCCACTCACTGTACAAACACCTGTTTAGGTGCTCAAGTGCCTGCTTCCTCTAGAGATCCAGTCATGTCTTCAGTAACGCTGACCCCACCAACATCCCCAGAGGAAGTTCAGACAGGTATGTCTTTTACATGCTCTTCTCACTGTAATGTTTTGTCACTAGCATTTATAAAGTTTAACCCTTTAAACTGATTTCATCCAGAGAAAAGCAGAACAATCCCTGAGCAACTGTTGTCAGTTTTGGTGCACTAATGGGGGAGTGCATGGGGGTACTTTTGACCTTACAAGGGCAGTCCCATCAGTTCCCTGGATTTAAGGATTGTAGATGTGATTAAAGTGGTTCTGAACTCAAAAGGTTATTTTTTTGTAACCTTAATGCATTCTCTGCATTCCCCCCCTATATCCATGACTATGTATCCGAGTCCTCTTGCACTCCAGCGCTGTTCAGGCTGCAGTGCCACAGCCTGTTTGGGTCTCATAGGCGATTCCAAGAGCAGAGGGAGCCATAGGCCAAACTGCACTCTGTGTCTGTGGACTCGCACAGCCTGGCTCAGGAGCTCTCCCACATGGGTGCACCCATAGCGCACAGCTTGCTATGGGGGCACTTGCAAGAAGTAGCAGAGAGCTCCCAAAAGAAACGGCAAGGGGCTTCTCTGTGCATTATCAGGTATAAGATTTTTATTTTTTTTCTCAAACAAAAAAAATTTAATATTAATGTCGGGAAATCTGAAACTAAAAGTGGTTGTAAAGGTAGAATTTTATAGATATAGATAGATAGAGATATATATCTGTATCTATATATCTTAATGCGTTTTCTGAAATGTGGGGGGGGAATCTCCTTTGCACCCTTGCACATCTCTGCTGCTACCTCTGCAACTAAAGCCTTAATGGTGGGGGGCAGGAAACAAGACCTAAGAAAGTAGCTGTCCACTACTTGAACACTGCATGATCTGCTGCTTGAAATGTGTTTTTTGTTTGTTTTTTTTTTTCTTTTTTTTTTTTTAAATCTCTGGCTGTAAAATACTGACTAGTATGCAGGTCTGTCATTCTAGCCATTATGCTCTGTACTTGAGATAGACCTACCCACTTTTCTTTAGCTGGCATAATTTGTGATTGAAGGTATCTCTGGTGCTCGCTGTTAACTCCAGGATCAGGCCACACGTGTGTGTTTGTTTTTTGGGGGGTTATTTTGATTGCTGTTAAGGCAGACTGCATTTGCTTAACATTGTAATTGGTGTTCTTTTACAACCACTACAGCTACCCTTTAATTACATCTTTAGTGTTTTTAAACGAAGCCACTTTCAAATATTCTCCTTTCCCCCTCTATTTTTTTCTGCAGTTGATGTGCATACGGCGCAGAAGTGGATGAAGTTTCCATCGGTGTCAGATTGTTTTAATTCTGATAGTACTAGTCATCATGGTGGAAAAATACCAAGAAAATTGGCTAACCAGGTTGTAGATAGAGTTTGGCAAGAGTGCAACATGAACAGGTCGCTAAACAAGTAAGTATCTTTGATCAAGAGGTATGATGTAAGAGTGAATTTTCAATGCTACATAATTATTGCCTTTTTCATACATCGGTTCAAGTTCAAATGAGAAATTGTTTGAACACTTAAAATTATAACTCAATTACAACTACTTCTCTAAAGAGAGGTAAGTTATGTGTATTGCTTGTGAGGGTTCAGGCCCCATGTACACTTGGTGATTAGCAGTAGGACACGTGCTGCGGAGCACAGGTGCAGCATCCAACCCTGTTGCCGGCAGCCTGTTTGAGGGGCTGGCAGCTTCTGCAGCTGGACATCTAACGGTACAAATATTTAGGGCAGTATGCATCCAGGGATCAATGCCCAAAATTGCAACAAGTCTGTGATTGACAGGGTTGACACTCTGCAGTCAGAGGGGCTGGAAAGTACACTGGTCCCAGTCACCTGCAGCCAAATGTGAGAGCCCTATGAACCCTGGCTAAAAGCACAGTGTGCATTGGGTCCTACAGGTATAAAGAATAGATCAGTACGTCTTTCACAGGAAAGCTAAGTCCTGCTAACTCTGTATTATGACAGTTGGTGCATTGGTAACAGTTTCCATTCTATTCCGATACCTGTGTTTTTTCCTCTTAGATAAACATGGGTAACTGTAATGGCACACAGAAAACAATAGTTTTCTGTGTGTTCTGATCTCTCTCTGTTCCATAGCTGTGCGATGTTTTGCAACATGTTCTCATAATATCTCACCTCTTTGAGTGGCCCTGCATTTCACCACTCAGCAAGTGGTTATTTAAATTATGTCAGATTGTCTGTTGTGTGTTCATATGTTAAGCAAGCAACCAAGCAATTTTAAATAGTAAACTGTAATGTAGGGGACCAGCTAAATACACTACCCCTTTTGTGGCTAGAATTAATTAAATGCTAGATGCCCAGGCCAAATGTAACAGCTTCGGCCTTTACAGACTGTACACAAACATCTCTATGCATTGCAATGTCCTTCGTGCATTAACATGCAGTGCCCAACTTTATAAAGAAAAATGCTAACTTTTTCAACTGCTCTTTCTGTTGCTCTCCTTTCTCTGTCCTGGGTTGGGCAGTGATATGAGCAACTGAAAAAGTAACCATCCTTTTACAAAATGGAGTCCTGCATGTTAATGTACTGAGGATATGCTAATGCATAAGGAGGTTTGTGGCAAAAGTTGGTAAAGGTGAAGTAACACTTTAAGGGCATAAATGCCTTTTTATTTTGGTGGTAATTTTGACTAATTTTAATAGTGCAACTGTGTCTGACAGTTACGCAATTAAATGGTCGGCACCACAGATAAGCACTTGATAAGCCTGAAGTTGGCACTGTTAGCTGAAGGCTTTCATTTTTATAAATTAAGCTTATCAAATTTGCACTCCTTAGTTAGCGGATTGAAGAAACATACATAACTAGCTTTAATTTCCAACTCATTCTGTGTTCTTTGTGACCCCATGGTCTGTGAATCCAGCTACACTCTCTGAGCAAGTGACTTTGTTCTGACTTTTGAGTCCTGCCCGATGTGGCTGGCCCATTGGGTAGTGCGAGTTAGTGTGCCATTGTCCGTTAGCTTAAGATGCTGTTTCTTGACTTTAGCTAGAGTGTCCATGATTCTCAAAAGATGAATTACAAAGTTTTCTAGTCTGCTCATAACAGGTTCTCTTTGACTTTGGTATGCAGTATTTTTGATGTGTCCCCAGTATTAATTTACAGGTCATTTCCTGTTAAGAGAAAAGGCTAGTTTATTGAATTAATTTTGCTTTTAATTGCAGTTTTAAATTTGTGTCTCCTTATGTTAGAAGGAAGTTTTCGGCTACGTCTAATGGAGTGTGTGAAGAAGAGACATCTGACAAAATTCCATCCTGGGATTTTGTGGAAGCTACACAACGAACAACATGTACCTGTTCAAGGTAAAAAAAAAATTGGCGATTCAGTTGGATTTGATATGATTTATAGCTTTTGAATAGTAGTTTTTCCTTTTTATTTAAAGGGTCAGTTCACCATTTCAGAAAATGAAGAGGTGGGCACCTTACCTTGTCGCCTATGCGGCAGCTGTTTCAACCCCTACAACATGCACCACCGTGGCACAACTGCGTTCATTGCATGCAGTTATTGGGCAGCCCCACTCGGTTGAGTGGGTCACACATGGCAGGTGGAATAATTTCTGCTGTGCCACATTGCAAAGCATCATTGGTGTGGTATGTGCACACTCCAGTCTGCTGCCTTTTGAACCTTAAAGTGGTTCTAAAGGCTTAAGTTTTTTTTTTTTTACCTTTTAATGCATTCTCTGCATTAAGGTATAAAATCTTCTTTGACCAGGATCCTCCCCCCCCTAAATACTATACCGAGCCTTTTTCCAATTCAGCACTGTGCCCGAGAGCAGTGGTTCTCGCCGCATTCTCCGCTCACAGGACAAGAGTGGTAGCCATTTGGCTCCTGATGCTGTTGGTCAAATCCTGTGACAAGGGGACAGGGCCCAAGCCATGCTGTCTGTGTCTATGGACACTGGCAGCATGGCTCAGGATTGAGCCCACACAAGTGCCCCCATTGGAAGTGGCTTCCTATGGAAGCCCTTGCCGAAGAGCATCCAGAAGCCACCAACAAGGGACCCCAGAAGAGGAGGTTTGGGGCTACTGTGTGCAAAATCATTGCAGATAGCAGGTAAGTATGGCTATGGTATGTTGATGATTTAAAAAAAAAAAAAAAAAAAAAGCTTTACACTCTTTCGCTTGCTGCCCATCCACAGTAGTTGTAGCTGGCGGCGGCTTCAGGCCAGGTGACGTACCTGTACAAAATAAAAATAGAGAGTAGCTGAGCATGTGCAGAGCAGGATGAGCCCGTGAATCACTGGATTTTCAACAGTATAGGCGCTTATTTTTAAAGTTTTACGTAGCTATACTTGCGGGGCCAGCCTGAAGTGATCTAGCAGGACTCAATTTTCTGACTAAAGTTCCATTTTAAGGGTGAGTGCTTGGGGGCAGTCATAATGCAGCTAAACCATTTTATTTTATGTTTTTGTTTTTTTTAAATTCTTTATAATTATATTAATATATTCCAATATAAGATGGAGATCTAAGACTGAGGGGAGGAGGAGGTAAGGGGGAAGAGGCCAGAAGTAAAACCATGTGTTTTTAGGAGTTTACAGGCATTCTGTTGAAGTATGTATTTTCCTAAAAGTAGCTCATGCGGTTTTTTGAGCATTGGGCATCAAGCTACAGGCACCTACGCGCTCATATGTGAACAGCCATCATTGAAATACTTGAGATTTAAGATGTTGAGCATTTTGGAGTGTTGAGCTATGTGTATGTGGCCCAAAGGGAATGCAAAAATAAAAGCAGGTGAATGCCAGATAAGAAAGCGGTTAACTGCACCTGTCATTTAATTTTGAATGTTCACAGAAGTGTCAAGCTAATGCTATCAGCACAAGCCCAAAACCCATCCACACAGGTCCTATGTAGTGTGAATTTATTTTAGTTTGAGAAGTTGTTTTTGGATAACCCCACTTTTGGGGGGAAAAGCAATAGCGCTAATAACAAATATAGCATATATACCATTCTACTCCATTTTAGGCACCCTGTGAATAGAACTTCAGTTTTGGTGAGATACTCCTTAAGAGTTGTAATATTTTTGAAGGGATGCAGACCCTACAACTTTGCCATCAGAACACAGAGTGATGCAACTAATTAGGATGATCCAGTCCCTCCCATTTAGAATTGGTACCCAAAACAGATGTCTTCAGAGTAGCAAAGTGTAACAATCTGACACAAAGTTTACTAAAATTCCTGCAATGTACAAGGATCCCTCAGAGGAGATTGTGGTTTTTTTTTTTTTTTTTTTTGTCACCAAAAATGGAGTTAATCTTTAAGATTTCATGATGTTTAATTTCAGGCATTGTAGCATTGAGTGGCTATTTATTTTTTGTTTCTTACAGGCACAAAAACCTTAAACAGAGAAATTCAGGTCAACAAGGGCAGGTGCCTCCTGCAGGGCCCCAGCAGCAAGCAGCCCAAAAGCACAAGACTAATGAAAAGCAGGAAAAGGGTGACAAGCCTCAGAAGCGTCCACTGACTCCTTTCCATCATCGAGTACCTCTTTTTGATGATGTTGGTATGGAAACAGACACTGCAAACCAGAGACTTGGCATTCGCTCCCAAGACAGTAGAGGACGTTTCTCAAACATTCGACCCAACGATGTAGCAAAAACGCCACAGTTGCATGGCAATGAAATGAACAGCTCACCCCCACCTCCTCCTTTAAGTCCACACCCTTGTGAGGGTCTTGATGATGCAGGGGAACCTATTAAAAACCCATCTACTCCTCAGAGTCAACATTTTTATCAAATGCCAACACCAGATCCACTAAACCCAGCAAAAGCAATAGATGAAAGATTAGATGGATTATCCCAAACCTTTGCTGCAGCATTCACTGAAGTCCTAGAGCCAACGGTGTATGTTGGCACTGCAGTTCATCTAGAGGAACAAGAAGCAGACAATACCTGGATGTATTACAAACTCCCAAAGAGAAAAGAGTCAGAGTTTCTTCCTCCACCACTTCCGAGTGATAAGCTGAAAGATGATGCTTTTGGTCTTTCTGGAAAGGAAAACATTACTTCGGTCACAGAGTGAGTTGTATATGTAAATATATGGGTGTCTGAAATGGATACTTTTCAATCTGTGCTCCCCCTCATGTTTCCTGCTTTTTTAATTTGGTATGGTCCCATAGTTCATCTGATCCTGTTGATTAGGTTACTCTTCATACAGTCATAGGTTTGAAGCTAACCTTCAGTGTATACTGTATGTATAAGTATGCATGTATGTTGAGTGTAAAAGTCTTGGTTTCTCAATTGATTTCTTCTGTCCAATTGTAAGAAGGAGGTGGGTGTCTTCTCTGACTCGTTCAGGTTTGTGCCTGGACAGCGGGGGTTACACACAGTCCCAAATGCTAGAACAGCTATGAATGTGTTTAAACCTAACAAGCCAACAAACTGCTTCCACAGACCCCCAGAACATCAGCTTCAATGACATGCAGGGGAGACAAGGGGTTAAATAGCGATCCCTGATGTCTCATTCGCTTCAGTGTGGAGGAGGAATAGCGGACAGCAGATGCCCCATAGTCAGCTTATGGGCGACCGCACCATCCAGACTCTTCAGCCGTTGTCAGTGATATTTTCTCTTCACTGAAGCTGACTGCTTGAGAGACTGGAGCTCCCTCAGAATAGGTAATTATAGACCTCTTTCATTTACAGGGTAGTTCGAATAGACTTAAAATGGAGGTGGGAGCAGGTTTAAGTATAGTTGGGATTTGACAGGAAGTCTGTTTTAAGTTAAAGAGGATGTAGAAGAATCCACTTCTGAATAACTCCATAGTCAGAGTTTATCTCAGAACCAAAAAGCATTTGAGTTTTCTTCTGAAATATGATCAAACTAATTTGAAATTAATGCTTCCCGATTTGTTCTACTCCAAAAGTCTCAGGATTTGTATTGTAGCCTAATCCTTCCTTCCTATTTAAAGGATGTTTTGTATATGGATTGGGCTCACACTGACAAGGTGTTCGTTCCACCCAAAAGATTTGCTCAACAATCTCCCTTGGAGTGTGAGTTCACTAAGAAATGGCGTATGCCTTCAGTTGATCCTGTTTTCTGTCTCAGTAAGAACCTCATGTACCCAATGAACAATATCAAAGTTTTTAAGGATGCCTGGGGCAAATGTTTGAAATCATTATGTATAGTCTCATTTGCTGTGGTGGGGGCAGCATTACAGCCAGCAATTGCGCATATAAGAGTTTTCCAAGGTCTTAAGGTCTGGGATCATTGCATGATGAGAGGGTGGGAGATTTCCTGGTGCAGTGCATATTAAAGATGCTTAGCTACATGTTCCACTCTTTCCACCACACCAAAATGTTTGTGTGAATTGCAGCTAAGGATCACTATTTTCAGTTTGCGGCTTTGCCTTTCAGCCTACCCACAGCTTCCAGAGTGTTCACTAAGATCCTGGCTCTGGTCCTGGGACACCTGCAGTACCCATAGTATTTCTGTCATAAGGTACCTGGACAACTTAATTTTGAGGGTGCAGTTTGCTTCACTGTTGGAGACCAATGTCTCATTCACAGTGCACACTTTGGAGAGGTTTGGATGGGTTCCAAATTTAAAGACGTTGGCCTTAGTCTCGGCTGAGACGTTGGAATATTTAGACCTGACCCTGGTTACTGTCCAGTTAAGAGTGATCCTCCCTCTGGACAGATGTCTTGCTATGAAGACTCAAGTGAACATGCTCAAGTTATCGACAAATCTCTTGATTTGTCTTTTGTATGAGGGTTCTAGGAAAGATGGCAGCTTCCTTTTGAAGTGGTGTCCTTTGCTCCGTTGGATTCCAGACTTTGAGGGTGATTTTGTCTTGCCCTACTGCATTGGTCGGTGGTGGGGCACTCGGGTGTCCAGCTTTAATTTGAAGCTGCAGAGGTTTGATTCCGGGTATTCTTGGCCATTTGCGGTGGATGCTCTGTAGACACCGCGGGACCAGTTCACCTAATTTATGCCTCCCAGTTTTTACAGCTTCTACCTCGTCTGCTTTACAGGACTCGAGTGGAAGGAATTCTGGTGATTTTGATTGCCCAGATCTGGCCCAGGAGAATGTGGTACTCCAACATGGGAAACATGTTGGCAGATAGCCTTTGGGTCCTCCCTGACCTTTGCACAGGGTCCAATCTTCCATCCTTTACAGTTGCTAGCTTTTAACTGCACTGCTGTTGAAGCAAGGATTTTGAGAGGCGGGAGTCTTATTCGGTCTATCGTACCATACTGAAGACTCACAAAGCTGCATCAAAGAAGATTTACCATAGAACTTAGAAATAATATTTTTGCTTGGTGTGAAGCTAGGGGATTTGATTGTCGCTAGTTTGTGTGGTCGCATTGTAGTCGTTTTGCAATTTAAAGTGGTTAAAAGTTTGGACTTCAGTACAATCTGGGGTCTGATTTCAGTCTTGGCGGTCCTTTTTCAGAGATTGCTTCACAATCCTTGGTGTGTTCCTTTGAACAAGGCGTCACACTTGTTTCACAGGTCAGAACTCCATTGACTCTGTGGGACCTCAACTTGGTGCTTTCTGTACTGCAGAAACCTACATTTAAACCTATCTGGGATATTCTTTGGTACTTCTTACAGGGAAAGTTATATTTCTGTTTGCCGTTACTTTGGCTTGCAGAGTCTTGGATTTGTCTGCTCTTTCCTGTAAAGAACGTTTCCTAGTGCTTTGCTATAAGATGGTTCTGTACCCCACCCATCATTTTTGTAGTGTCTTCTTCCATCTCAACTAGGACATTGTGTTGCCATCCTTTTTTCTAAGTCTTAGATGTTGGGGGGACAAGGCTCTTCATACTTTGGATGTGGTTTGTGCTATCAGGTGTTACCTGAAGTTGGCTACTGCTTTTCCAGAGTCGGATTCCCTCTTTGTGCTCCCTGAAGGCCCAAGGAAGGGTCATGCAGCTTTCAAGCCTACTATTTCTCGATGAGTTTGTCAACTTATTTCTTAGGCTTGCGGTCTGAAGAGCAAGGTTGTGCTGTTTTTGATGACAGCTCTTTCTACCAGGATTGTTGGTGCTTCCTGAGCTTTTCCTCATCAGGCTTTGCTAGCTCAAGTTGGTAAAACTTTGTAAAGCTGCTACCTGTTCTTCGGTTCATACGTTTATAAAGTGGATGTTAAAATTAATGTAAACCCAGATAACAAAAAGTAAACTGAATGTTTTAACTCAGCAAAGCAGCACAACTCATTTGTGCTCAGTGTGGCAGGGAACCAAGCAGCCTGTCATCTGTAATCCTCCCCGATTTTACTACGGGAAAAAAAGCTGACACATGCAAAAAAAAGTTTTCGCCATGCTCCCTCTCCTTTTATTGACAAGCGTGCAAAGGAGACTCATGCACAAGTATGAGTGAAGGGAGAGTGTCCTTAGCTCCTGCTGTCTCAGCCTGAGTGGAGGTCTGTTTTACTTTTAAGTGGTTGTTAACCTTATATGAATCATTTCTCAAACACGTGAATCATTCTATAGATTATTTATTACAAGTTCAGAGTGCTGTATTTTTACCTTTGTATTTTCATCTCTAAGCCTGTCATAGCTCTGTGAAAATTTCCAGGTCGTGAGCGGCGGGGTCCTGACATCACTGGCCCCAGCTCCCAGCTGTACACACCACCTCCCAGCGGGGAGTGATGTGCTAGCATGCTTCTAGCACCATGCTAGTGTGTGTGTACAGCTGGGAGGTGGAGCCAGTGATGTCATGGCTCCGCCTCCCAAGCTCTGGTCTGTAGACACACCCACGAACGAAAGATTTTCAGAGCGCTCTTGATAGGCTTAGAGATGAAAATACGAAGGTAAAAATACGGTGCTCTGAATTGTTCAAAAAAGTGAAATGGTGCATGTGGGGGTTTTTTTTTTTTTTTTTTTGCCATTGTCTAGTCACCTGAAGGTGGTAGCATATAATCCTACCTTAAAGTGTTACTGAAGTCTGAATTTGTTTTCACTTAAAATAACAAACGTGTTATACTCACCTGCTCTTTGCAGTGGTATTGCACAAAACGGCCTCCGATCCTTCTCTTCTTGGGTCCCCCTCCGCTGATCTCGGCTTACACTGTGTCCCCTATAGCAAGCTGTTTTCATGCTCCTGACCTGTGTGTCTATGGAGCTGCACTTCATAGGCATACACAGAGGGGCTTAGCCCCGCCCTTACACTTCCTCTTCACTACATTTGATCCACAACAGCAAAAGCCAATGGCTCCTGCTGCTGTTTGAGTCCCTATGTGAAGAGGAAGTGAGGGGAGAAGAGATGCAGCTGTGCACAGCGCTGATTTAGTCTCCGCTCTCTTCCCCTTCACACAGGGAAGCGGTAGCACAGGGATACTTGAACCATTTTTTTACCTTAATGAAAACAATGCATTAAGGTAAAAACATTTTTAGGTTTAGTATTACTTTAATGGCTATAAAGATGCTTTGTGTCCTGTGATGTACTCCAAGAAAATAATTTTACAGGTAAACCAAAGATCCGATTTAGTCCCTGTATACATATGTAAACACACACACACTGCTGAAATCAAAAAACACTCTGGGACTCAAGGGTGTTATGGGCAACATTCACCTGTTATGGGCAACATTCACCCTTGTGATTGGGGCAGAGTGCAATTACCCACCGGAGACTCAGTGGGGTTCCCTGCAAAGTTAGTTGCACACAGGACGGTCCGTTGAAAGCAGTGGGAGGCTGTCAGCATCTGCAGCTATTCCTGGCTGTTCCAGTGTAATCGCTCATGCATTGATTACTTACAGATGATTTCCCTGGAGGGGAAAGAAGGCCTGGGGGACTCAAGTGGTTAATAATACAAATGAAAGCGTTTTAATATACCTGTTAAATACAACCAAAACAAAAACTGGTTAATCCGATGTAAGTCTAGTACTGTTTTGTGTATAGTACACTGTTAGCGTGTGGAGGTCCAAACAGCCATGCCGATTTCAAAGTGGCTGTGGGACAGAAGAACCCGGTTTGGGGGAAAGTTTGCTTAGATTTATATTCTACCCTAAATACGGGTGGAGTTAATCTTTAAACGTAGGTGCTCAAAGTTCAACTCCTGCATACTTTATATGATTTCACAACAGGTTGGTTTTCTGATGGTCTACCGTTACTTTCCAGATTAATGGTGCACTGTAAAAGAACACTGAAGATTTCAGAGGATTTGCTCCAAAAGTATCAAAGTAAAAACCAATATATACCAACAACGGTGTTAGACAGTGAGCAAGAACCTGATCCCTATGCATTTGTGGATGGCGATGTGGAGTTTGTCTTTGATGCTAAAAAGGAAAGGCAGACAAGTGAAAGAGAAGCGGGGAAAAAACACAAGGTTGGTTTTATTTTTAAATTCTGCCTGGATCAGTTCAGTTTGTTTACTTGTTTGCTTGCATGGTTATTGAAGAAAAAAAAGTGTTCCGATAACCAGGGACAAAACATTTATTACCTTAACCCTGGTGGCTCCTTTCATATTTTGACTTGCTAATTAACCACTACTATTAATGAAATGTTTAGAACCTTACAATCTCTTTTGTGACTGGGATTGCTTGCCCACAGATATGTAATCCAGCTAGAAGATATGATTGTATAGCAATTCTTGGTCTTCTGGACCCAGTGTTTTGAAAGATTCAACTCATGGTGGTTTCAATTTAAACCCACTTCCTTCTCTAGTGGCTATATTCTAGTACATCTGACTTGACATTGAGGGCTCATTCTCACCATGGTGCAGAGACGTCAGGTTTTCTGAACTCGTTCTGTAAGGGCATAAAATCAATTGTTCTGTGTACCCTGTTCACACTACAACACTAGTATCACATGCAGATTTTTTTTTCTGCGCTGGAATCTGCAACATGTATAAAACTCATTAAAGTAATGATATAAACTGATGTCTCTACGAGCCCTGAGATATTCTGTTCATTCATTCATTATGTTCTCTCTCCCTTAAGGCCTCATATACACCATACGTGCAGAAAAATTAATGCGCAGATTTCACCTGCAGAGACATACACCAGTTTTCATGCACTCTTCAATTAATTCTATACATGTTGCAGATTCCTGCACAGAAAAAAAATCTGCATGTGATACTAGTGTTGTGTGAACAGGGCGCATAGAGAACAATTGATTTTGTTGTGCCCGTGCAGAAAAACTGACATCTCTGCACCATTGTGTGAACAGGCCCTGAGTCTCGACAGCCTGTTTCCCTCCAGTAATGCTAATGGGTTTAAAAGTATCCCTGTAATATATAAGGCTATGCGTGGGAACCTGCTCTGCCCTTTCAGCTAAACAAGTTGTCTTTTGTTACTCATCATAGACATTTAAGTGGGGTGTGGTAGATCACTCGGTGAATTATTCTCCTCCCCTTTGCAACAATTTTCAGTGAAGCGTTAGACTTTTTGTGATATATCAGATTGCATTAACATGCCATCATTTTTCTGCTTGGAGAAGGAGTTATTTCTAAATGTGTACATTTTGTTTCTGTTCATTAATGCCTTGTTAGAATCCTCTATCATTAAACAACTTGCTTTCATTGTACTCTTAAAAACGAAGTCATATGTATTCTAGTGCTGCCAGTGTTGCCACAGTATAACTGCAGATTAGTGTTGTGCATTCTGTTAGGGCAGGGTTTACTTGGAGAAAATCCTCAATCAATCTCATAGTTGTACAAATGTTTATGAAAACAATATTTTATATTAAAAAAAAAAATTGTTACACAAACACAACTTTCAAAATTCCTACTATTGTCACCACTTTGGGGAAATATTAAGGGTCTAAACAGAGCTCTAATATTTATCATTTGAGATCGAGTCCTCAATCTCCTCCTTTTCTGCCCAGCATTCACTGAACCCAGAGATACTCAGTACTGTGGACTCCAGTGTTTGTTCAGAAACAGCAGAGATCCTAAACCTGTTATGAATGAACATGGGGAGTGTTTAATACTGAATAATACTATGTTTATTCAGGGAAGCGAAAGATGAAAGATATGTTTAATTATCTCTCTGCTCACCATCCTGAAAAAAAGAGATCCGGTTTCCACAGCCCCTCCTTCCCGTGTGCCCCATAATATACTTCCTCCTCAACCCACTGTCTCTGCTGGTGGAGGCTGGGGGAGAGCAACAGAAATTGAGGGGATACAAAGCCCATTGTGGGGGGACATGATAGTGAATCAGATTGTGGGAACAGGCTGGGAAGTAACTGGTGACAAGTAGGGCACACTGTGCTGTGAGGGACAGTCACATTTTTATTTTTTTTATGAATAGCTGCCACCAGTTTTTTACAGTCATTGGTCACAGCTATTCATGAATTGGCATAGTCTAGGGCAGTGTTTCTCAACTATTTTCAGTCAAACCACCCCTTAAAATCTGGAGGCACCTCAATCTAAAATATAAAACGAAAATGAATAGTTTTACACGTCACAGCAACATCCATGCACATAGAGATGCCCAACATTAGCAGTGATTTTCTTTTTACAAAGCAAATATACTTTTGGAGACTGGTTCTGACTAGCACTCAGGTGTTTCTCTTCTACCCCCCACTCATCTAATGTGATCCCAGTGCTGATGGAGAAGGTCAAGGAAGAAGTGCAGGTACCCAATGTCCTTCTTATCAACCATTGAGGTCATGCTCAAGGTGCCCAAGTTTGTAATGCTTCACAAAAATAACGTGGCTTTTCTGGCATAAAAAGACGGGCCTGATCCACTTCCTGGCTTGTTGACAATTTTTGGCTAATTTCGAGCAGCATTAGATTTTTGCCCAGGCACTCTGAAAGGATGTAGAAGGCACCCTGGTTGAAAGAGGCTGGTCTAGGGTTACTCCTCTGCTATAAATTCATGGTTGCTGAAGTGACCATGAGCTTTATAAGCAGACGGCAATGCGGCCGCTGTAAAGTTTACCGAGTTGGCCAGCTGCAAGCCGTTTTCACTTGTGGTAGTAAAAGGGTTTATTAAATTGGCAATAAGTAGTTTTCTGCCGCCCCTTTTTTTTCTTTTTTTTTTTTTTTCAATTACAAGTTGGCATTCTGAGAAGTTGGTGTTCTTTCCATGTTTGTGTTTATTGCGTAAACCTGAATGTTAAGACATGGACATGTTATATCAAAAGTTGGCCAGACCCCCTTCCTAGACCTCCCAATGCATGCATCTCGTACCCTGATCTGTGTACAACCCCAATTCCCAAAAAGTTAGCACACTACTACCAAATGTTTAAACTGAGAAATTGTACCATTTTAAGAAAAAAAAATAAGATAATTTTATAATTGATGGAAGCAACACATCTCCACTTCTTTTAACTACACTCTTTAAATGTCTAGGATCTGAGGAAAGCAGTTGTTCGATTTTTGCGAGAGGAATGTTGTTCCATTTTTGCCTGACATAGGATTCTAACTGCTTAACAGTCCTGGGTCGTCTTTGTTGTATTTTTGTTTCAAAATGTGCCAAATATTTTCATTTAGTGAAAGGTTTGGACTGCAGGCAGGCCAGTTAAGCACCTGGACTTTTCTATTATGAAGCTATGCTGTTGTCATAGAAGCAGTATGTGGTTTAGCCTGTCCTGATGACATATACAAGGCCTTCCCTGAAAAAGACGACATCTGGATGGGAGCATATGGTGTTCTAAAACCTGGTTGTATCTTTTACAAAAGGTTCTTCCAGCTCTTCCTTGTTAGTACCACTTACCGTATTTTTCGCTCCATAAGACGCACTTTTTTCCCCCCAAAAAAGGGGGGAAAATGTCAGTGTGTCTTATGGGGTGAATATGGAGCGGCCGGTCCGGTATTTCCACCGCCGCCATGTCAGAATACTGGGCCGGCCGCTCAGCTCTGCAGTGGGACCTTACCTGTTCCTCTATCCAGCGGCGCGCTGTCTTCCCGGCTTCTGTAGTGTGCGTGACAGCTGGGTCCCAAGTGCGCATGCGCAAGAAGCGGTGCTCTTTGTGAATGGTAAGGCGGTACCTGGGACACATGACAGATCCCAGAAGCCGCCGGACCAATCACAAAGCGCAGCGCTTCTCGCGCATGCGCACTGGGCATCGGGCTGTCCGCCGAGCGCCCACACTACAGAAGCCGGGAAGACAGCGCGCGGCTGGATAGAGGAACAGGTAAGATCAAAGAAAAACTCTCAATTTCAGGTACCCACTCCCCCTCCCTCCCCAAAGGTCAGCAGTCATCTCCTGTACTGTCCACAGTCTCTGGTCATCTCCTGTACTGTCCGCAGTCTCTGGTCATCCCTGTGCTGTCCGCAGTCTCTGATCATCCCTGTACTGTCCGCAGTCTCTGGTCATCTCCTCTACTATGTCTGCAGTCCATTAGTTCAGAATTTTTTCTTTCCTGTTTTCTGCCTCTAAAACATAGGTGCGTCTTATGGTCAGGTGCGTCTTATGGAGCGAAAAATACGGTACTTTGCCAGCTTTTTTTTGTCCTGTCCCAACTTTTTTGAGATGTGTTGCTGCCAATTCTAAAATACCTTATCTTTTCTAAAAATGGTATGTTTGTTCAGTTTGAACATTTGGTATGTTTTGTGAATAAAATATTAGCTTTTGAGGTTTGCAAATCATTACATTACATTTTTATGTAGATTTTACAGTGTCCCAACACTTTTTTGGAATTGGTTGTACTGAAGGGCAACTTTATTAACTTCATACATGTACTTTTAAGCATACTTATAATGGCACTGACTTCCTTTTGTATGGTAAGGTGACCTTGCTTTGTGGTTTTACTGAAATCTTTGTGCAAATGAAGTGTGTATTGCTTTTACATTATTATAGATTTTTGGTTTCTTTGTTTCAGCTGTTTATGTAATCTAAACATTAATCGTTTGTTGGTGTTGCTTTTTAGGCTGTGTTCATTTTCAGTATTCTAAAGCCTTCAATTCTCTTTGTAGGCTGATGACAACATGTCAAATGTTGCAGTGTTACCGCAAGTTGAAGACGCTATGTCATTATTTAGCCCAGCAGTTAAACAAGGTTAGTGTTACCATTTATCAATTTTGAAATGATAGAGCAAAGTTTAAAGTGATTCTTAGGCTCCATGCACACTGGGCGTTTTAATAACGCTGGTAGCGTTAGCTGTGTAAAGTCACATTAAAAACGTTGTTGCATTAACGTTTTGCTGCTCTTGCAGGGTTTTTTTAGCGGTTTTTTTTTTTGCCCAAAACACTTTCTTCTTGCTCAAGAAAATGTCCAAAAATGTGGTTTTACCGTGTTTTTCAGCATTTAGATGTTTTTTGTTTTTACAGCTAAAAAAACTCTTCTAGAAACCCACTAGTTCTGGGGGGGTTCATTCAAAAAAATGCCCCTGGCAAGAACACTGATTACAGCCTGTGTGCGCATGTTCACATAGGATAACATGCTGGTGAGTTTACTGGCTGCAGAAAAAAAACCCCAAAAGCCAAAAACAACAGTTGTAAAAACATCCAGTGTGCATGAGGGCTAAAAGTTTTAATTTTAAAAAAAAGTAAAAAAATAACAAACATGGTATACGTACCTGCTCTGTACAATGGCTTTGCACAGAGCAGTCCCGATCCTCTTCTACAAGCAAATTGCAAAATTTTTTTTTTTTTTAAGCCCGGTGTGCAAGTATTAGTATGAAGTCTAGCAGTTACTTATGGTATGCTTTAATGAAAGTGGGCACGCTCCTTGCAATAAATTTTACTATGCTTTATATCTCTGACCCAGAACAAGTATGCAAAGTTCTGACTTGCTTCGGACTTTGATCTGCTTACTTTTTCTGGGTCCGCAAATCAGAAAATTTTGAAGCCATTGATTTCATATTGCTGCCAAGCAACTAGCATTTTTAGAATGAGGATAGCAGTGGTTGCCCAGTACTTGTTATCACAGGTTAGGCTTTAGTAAAGACTCTTTATAAGCAAAGAAAAGAGCCCATATTATATACTTTTAATGTGTATATATAGTTTGTTTACATGTCTATCATCGGTTATTTGCAGAGTCTCAGCGACCATCTGCTCATGCCAGAACAGCATCCACTAGTCTCTTTCATGAAACTGACCTTGTTGTTTCTTATACTGATCTGGATAACCTTTTCAATTCTGATGAAGATGAGCTTACGGTATGTAACAACTTTATGGCTTGATCCACATTTACAATGACTGTATTTTGCCTCTAGGGATGTTGGGGAGTGGGGATGGTGTGTTATATAGCCCTTTTGGTTATTGGGTAAATTCTGTTTGAAAAATCAAATTGAAAAAGTTCTTTAACCACTTGCCTACCAGGCACTTATACCCCCTTCCTTACCAGGCCAATTTTCAGCTTTCAGCGCTGCCGCACTTTGATTGACAATTGCGCGGTCATGCAACATTGTACCCATATGAAATTTTGATCATTTTTTTCTCACAAATAGAGCTTTTCTTTTGGTGGTATTTAATCGCCACTGGGCGCTTTACTTTTTGCGCTATAAATTTAAAAAAAAGTGCAAAAAATTTGAAAAAAAAAAAAGTTTATTTGTTTCTTTTATAAAATTTTTCAAACAGGTATTTTTTCTCCACTGATTTGCGTTGATGAGGCGGCACTGATGGGCACTGATAGGCGGCACTGATGGGCACTGATAGGCGGCACTGATGGGCACTGATAGGCAGCACTAAAGGGCACTGATAGGCAGTACTAATGAGGTGGCACGGATAGGCGGCACTGATAGACAGCACTAATTAGGGGTCACGGATAGGCGGCACTGATATGCAGCACTGATAGGCGGCACTGATAGGTGACACTGATGATGGGTACTGATAGACGGCACTGACTGGCATCACTTCTGGGCACTGACTGGCGGCACTGACTGGCACAACCCCTGGGCACTGACTGGTGGCACTGACTGGCAGCACTGGTGGGCAGCACTGGTGGGTGGCACTGGTGGGCAGCACTGGTGGGTGGGCACAGGTGGGTGGCACTGGTGGGCACAGGTGGGTGGCACTGGTGGGCACAGGTGGGTGGGCACAGGTGGGTGGCACTTCTGGGCACATGTAGGTGGCACTTCTGGGCACAGGTAGGTGGCACTGCAGAGTGGCACAGGTGGGTGCACTGCTGGGCACAGGTGGGGGCACTGCTGGGAACGGGTGGGCGGGGCTAGTGGGCGCACTGCTGGGCGGAACTTGCGGGTGTCACTGCTGGGCACCGATCATCAGGGCACTGATCATCAGTGCCCTGATGATCGGTGCCGATCCCCGCTCTGACAACTGCCGGTTCTCGGCAGTACTTTCCTCACGATCTGACAGCGTGAGGAAAGTGCAGCCGAGAACCGGCACTTGCATTTCCCTGTGATCAGCGTGTCATTGGACACCGCTGATCACGTGGTAAAAGGCCGGTGGGATCGGCCTTTCACCACATCACGTGATCAGCTGTGTCCGTAGGACACAGCGATCACGGAGATCGCCGGGTGCGCGCCCCCTGGGGCGCGCAGGAGAGCGCGTTCTGGGAGGACGTCATATGACGTCCACTCAGAACTGGCCGGCCGCGGTGAAGCCGTCATTCGGCTATGCGCGGTCGGCAAGAGGTTAAGAGATCAGATTTTTTGTACAATATGAAATATGAGGTTTCCAAATTTTTTTTTTTTTTTAGCCGGGATTAAAAAGGACCCAGAATACTGATGACAAGAACAGCAGCAAGGACTCCAAATCTGTAAACCTAGACCCTCTGTCTTGCATAAGTAAGTACTATATTTCTTGCATTTTATATTAACCAGAAAAAAAGATTTAGTATTAGCATGTTGAATTTCTGTACGGAACATGTTTTTATTGAAATGCCAGGAACCATGTACAGATAGAAAAACCATTAAATGGAGATAAAATTAAAAAGTAGGCATTTCACTTTAGCTGTGTATTCTTCAAGTCTGTTTGAAAGCTAGCTTCAGGCACCTGCACATATATAGAGATCTGAGATCATTTTTTGATAATCTTTACAACTCGAGCCCAGTTCCTGGAAATCTTTTAGGAAACAACAATATTTAAACTGTCAGGATAATAATTCCAGAACAGCTCTAAGGAAAGGAAGATGTAAAAGATTATAATTGCAGAGTTGCATGACTTTTTTGTGTTTTTTAAAGTTGGCAAAGTACAGCATTAAAAGTGCCCTGATTATGGCTGTGGACTTGGCTTACTTACTGTGGGTTATGTTTTATATACCCAAGCTGCATTATAGCACCTGTTCAGCACTGGTGGCTATTGGCGTGATAACTTGCATATCCCATCCTTAAATACTGTGCAACTCAAAATAATTCTTCCAAATGATTCTCTAGGTACAGCTGATCTTCATAAAATGTATCCCACTCCACCATCTTTGGAGCAACACTTTATGGGCTTCTCTCCTATGAACATGAACAGCAAAGAATATAACAACATGGACTCCACACCAGGAGCAACAACACTTGATGGAATAACTGCTCAATTTAAAATAGAAGTTGAAGAGGGATTCTGCAGCCCCAAGCACACTGAAATTAAGGTAATCTATGTAAGACACTGCAGTAAACTGAAATCTGATTCTTGGCACACAGCTTTAGAAGTAATACAGATAAATAGGTCACCTCTTGTCTACCAAGGTATGTTTATAAACGTCACGGTAGGCAAGTGGTTAAATCAAGCTCACAGCTGCAGCAAGTGATATCGGCTTTAAGAGCTAGCAGAAGAGTTTCTAATAAATGTAGCTATGACTGAACATTGGAAAAAAGTTCTTGCTCTTAACTCTTCTGGGGTTATATAACTAATTCAGATACCATTATATTTATGAGAAGATGTTGGCCCTAAGAAACGATAAAATTTCTGGAAAATATGGACCACTTGGTTTGACATTAGACAAGCACACTAGTGTAATCACTTAGCCTTGTAATACAGCAATATTTAAGTACGATCTCTTCTGACTGCTGCACAGACATTAACTGTGCTCAAAATATTTGCCTTTCTAAATAATATCCAGCATATGTAGTTTACCTTTTTATTGAAACAAGAAAAAAAAAATGTGGGGGCCATACAAACTACAGCATACCATTTTGAGTTGCTGCAATGAAATTTCAGCAAAATGGACTAGCCTGCTGCATAATTTTTTCACTTTGATTTTTGGGGTGTCTTTGAATTCAGTAGGTTGATAATTTTTTTTTTCCATCAAATGATGGGGCATCCTTGCACATTACCCAGTCCATATCAGTATAGATATCCAGCATGATATTTTTCCCCATTAAAATATGTTGTGTTTTCAGAGTTTTTCTTTCGTTTTTTTGGAGCTGTGTGCATGTGTGCGCGTGTGTGTGTGTGTGTGTGTGTGTGTGTGTGTATAATAGCACAAAACAAAATGTATTCTGCCCCGCAAAAACATCATATAAAAAAGCGCAGCATAGGGCAAGCATGTGTACCTAAACAGCGTTTGGCCTGCACATGTGAGATATCGCTGCAAACATTGGAGTGAGGGCAGTAATTCTAGGGCCATAATTCATGGCTAAAGTGGTTGTAAATCTCAGACATGAAATATGAACAAAGCATATCCTACTATAGTGTGTACTTCTCTCATTTAAGAGCACTAAGTGTCATGTCTGTCTGCTGCTCCCTTCCTCTATCAGCATGAATCACTTCTGACAAGTTTTCCTGACACCAGGAGAAAAATGGTGATGGGGAGGGCCTCCAGCAGACTAATAGCCTCAGCTCTGTTCCTGTGTGGAGGGTGTGTGTGTGTCTTCCTTCCAATCAGCTCTCAAAACTCTCTACACTGCAGAGTGTAACTTTAGCTCTTCTCCCCCTTTTCTCTGAATTCTCAGACAAGCTGTAAAAATAAGCACTTTAAATGGATGTAGAGCAGAAAAGACTGGAGATAGACAGGTACAGCTTATGTAGGAGGATTTGTTTCATCTCTGTGTATCACCTGAGGCCAGTCACTTCACTGTGTATTATATGTAAGGGTTTACAATCACTTTAACTCTAAACTGATGGCTTTTAAAGCATTATGGGTACCATATTTTTTACAATTCCACAGGTGTTTGCATTTTTAAGACTTGGCATGCTTGGTATCTAGTTACTCTAAGCAACACCTCCTAATATACTTTACTGGAAAATGGGTATATTATAACGTTTGTGCTAAAATTCGTTTTGGTGTATTTTTTCCTGAAAATATGTATTTGATGAATGCACAAATATTGTGCGAAATATATTGCAACTATTTTCAGAAAATATGTACTTTTTGAAGGATTTACAGTGATATCTAAGAAAAGTAGATTTTAATGTGTGTAAGAAATGAACACTAACCTGGTAGATAAGTGGTCAAACAGCTCAGCTACAAACGTGTGTTTATTTTCGTCATAACTGCTATATAGATATTTGACATTAATCTTACTAAACACATCAGTGACCTTATTTTAAGAAGGTGACCTGAAATAACTGCTAGCACATTTAGACTTTTGACTGCTCTGCAATGACATTCTGTAAAATTATGCAGCCAGATAGAACTGGTGCTTTTAGCATCAGCTCTGTGACTATAAACTGATATATGCCAGTAATTTAGCTTTTCAACCAGAGGCTTTTTCTAGGATTAGCATTTTAATAAGTGGCGATCCTTTAAATATTTACTGTTGATTTTCAGACTCTATTAACACCTATGCATGAGTTAATAGGTTCTTAAAGAGCCTCAACATACAGAAGAAAACACATACCTATGCTTCTTTTGGGCAATACCATGCTTCCTAATGAACATCCTGTGTTGTGATGTGCTGAAGTTCATGTATTTTACACAGTGTGCGCAGTAGGGTGCTGTTCAGAAGTGATTATGCACATGCTAACATGTCATAACGTGCCTGTACCTAGGTGTAGAGGGTGTTTTATTGCAACATACTCCTTCATTGTTTCCCTTTTTTGTTTTTCCTCTCTCAATTTTTAAAATTGTTCAGCTTGAGTACTAGGATGCCTTGTCAAATATATCTGTGCCAATATAATATTGCAAAATTCTGTTTTTCTTAATGTAAGTACACTGCCTCCACACCACCATCAAACGCATAGTGTAAGTAATATTTGTTTATAGTTTACCATAATGCAGCTGGTATAGAGCTAGTGTGCTATTCCACTAAACGAATTGTTTTCTTTGTGGCAGGATTTCTCCTTTGTATACAGGCCAGAGACATGTCAAGTGATGGTGGGGTGTTCCATGTTTGCCCCTTTAAAGACTCTTCCTAGCCAGTGTTTGACACCCATCAAGCTGCCAGATGAGTGCATTTACCGTCCCAGTTGGACTGTTGGAAAGTTAGATCTTCTTCCTCCTGTAGCTGCAATGCCCTTCATTAAAGATGGGTAAGTTTATTGAACATTTTTATATTTGAGTAGGTCTATTTCGGGTTTTCATCCATATGTAAAATACAGTATGTGAGCATTGGCTTTTGGCTTACTACACCTAGCAGTACTTTTTCTCTCTGTTAGTAATATACTCTTACCTAGTTAAAGTATTAACTACTAAAATTATGTAGTCTTTAGCCCCATCCTGACACAGCTTTTTTCTCTTTCAGGAATATTTCTAGTGTCAGCAGTGCAATCGATCAAGAATATGTACAGACTTACACACCACAGACCCATACACCATTTGGAATGTCCAATAGTGCCCCACCAAGCAATGGTGGGGCAGGTATCCTTCCTTCTCCTGCTACACCTCGCTTTTCTGCTCCAACTCCAAGGACTCCACGAACACCACGTACTCCAAGAGCAGGTGGTGGTCCAGCCAGTGTTCAGGGATCAGTCAAATATGAAAATTCTGATTTGTATTCTCCAGCCTCAACACCATCAACTTGCAGACCATTGAACTCTGTAGAGCCTGCCACTGTACCATCAATCCCAGAGGCCCACAGCCTTTACGTTAACCTCATTCTTTCAGAGTCTGTGATGAATCTGTTTAAGGATTGCAATTTTGATAGCTGCTGTATCTGTGTTTGCAATATGAACATTAAAGGAGCAGACGTTGGAGTGTATATCCCTGATCCTGCCCAGGAAGTACAGTATCGCTGTACATGTGGCTTCAGTGCGGTAATGAATCGTAAATTTGGCAACGGTTCAGGCTTGTTTTTGGAGGATGAGCTTGATATAATCGGGCGACACACGGACTGTGGTAAGGAAGTGGAGAAGCGTTTTGAGGCCCTAAGAACTGCGGGAACAGATAACACTGGGCTACGGGATCCTGAGAAAATGCCCGATGAGTTGATACTACTTCTCCATGATCAATGCACTAATTTATTCTCTCCATTTGGAATAATGGATCAAGAGCCAGTAACCAAAACCAGCATTGTGAGCTACACATCACGTGTGGAAGAACAGGACTGTTGCAATGATTGCTACTTGGCACTGGAGCATGGACGACAGTTCATGGACAACATGTCAGGAGGCAGAGTTGATGAAGCACTTGTTAGAAGTTCTTGCTTACATAGCTGGTCTAAAAGGAATGGTAAGTGTGACAGTTCTACTACGGTATTTGATGTCAGTATTTGTCAGATTGAGTAATATGTTGAAATGACTGCAGTGTATTTTGCAGAAGGGTAGTTGATACAGTGTCCTGTGTCACACAGAGTTTTTGTGGCTAAGGGCTTTGTTAAAGTGATTCACTAGGAAAAACATCATTTTTTGTTTTTTGACAGAGGGGGCAAGTCCCTCTGGACTCCGCAGGGGTTTTAATGCCGTGTCCTTGCTGGGGAGGTTCATTTTTCCAAATGTTTAGTGTTGTCTTAGCACAAGAGACTAGAGGAAATCATTCAATAGGATTATCTGTTCAATACAACTGTATTAAGAGGGGAATTCCCTTTGTGTTTGGAGATTTCCTCTAAAATCCAGTTCCTTCCCCAATGGTGCATGGACAGTAGATCACATGGGGGGAAAAAAGCAAGGGTTTAAGTTCTATCCAAACAAAGTATGTACGGCTTTTTTTTTTTTTTTTTTTTAAGAGGTTTGAAACCCGACCGCAAACATTTTTAATACATTTTACCAATTCTTGGATGTGGTGGTTGCAATAGTTTTTCTTTTTAGGCTATATTTTCTTGAATTTCACATGGTGATCTAGCCAGAAAGTCTGTTCAACAAAACAAGCTTTTCTGCAGATGTAGCAGTTACAGGATTGAGATAAACCATTTACCACTGGCGGGATGCTTACAGCGTTCAGCTTTTATTTATCCCCTCCCCCCAGACTGACTGATGTGGCTGTCCAAAGAGGCTCCCTGTGCTCATTCATCCAAAGTAGGGGCAACCTAATACAGGAGGTGTTACTGGCCAGATCACCAGGTGAAAACGGGGAAAAAGCCTAAAGAAGAATACTAATGCAGCCACCACATCTAAGGATTGGTTAGCTGCAATATATTACATTTTTAGTTTTGGGTATAATACTGCTGTAAAGTGGTAATAAAGGCTGAAGGTTTTTTAACTTCATGCATTCTATGCATGAAGGCCAAAACCTTGTGGGTGCAGCTTAACCCCCCCCCCCCACCCCCCAGACTTACCTGAGCCCCATCTCGATCCAGCGATGCACACAGCAGCCTCAGCTGTTCTTGGACTCTTAACCTCTTTGGCTCACGCAGTGGCGGGAGTAATTGGCTCTTGCTGCTGTCAATCACAGCCAGTGAGCCAATGAAGAGAGCGGGAATGGGGCCGAGCAATGCTCTCTGTGTGTGAATGGACAATATCCATTCACAGATGTGCGGTTCAGGAGTGAGCCTGCTCGAGTGCCCCCATGGCAAGAAGCTTGCTGTCGTGGGCACTTGGGGGGGTAGGGGGGCAAGACCGCCTGGGGGGGAGAGTAGGGGCAAAAAGGAGAGGATTAGGGCTCCTCTGTGCCTACACACAGCTGGTAAGAATATGATTGTTTTTTGCCTTTAGGCCCGATTCACACCTATGTAGTTTGCGTTTGATCCATCTTTGCATTTCACTTTGCGTTTTTACACACCCAGTTTTTTTTTTTTGCTGACCTTTAACCGCATTTTGCGTTTTTTTTGTTTTTTTTCTTTCGTTAAATGGGGTATGTTTTGTTACTCAGCAGAATAAAAATGCAAAATGCAGCAAAAACACACTACGCTGTGTTTCAGCAGCATCTCCTTTGAACTCTATTGTAGCAAAAACGCTGCTTTCTGAATTTAAAAAAGTCCCTTTCCAAAGACGCGGCAGCTGAAAAATGCATAGATGTGAACCTTTCCCATAGGAAACCATGTTAAATGGACTGTAGTGCATTTCTGCAAAAAGCAATAAAAAAATACATCGGTGTGAACTAGGCCTTAGAATCACTTTACCCCCTATATGTAACCCACAAGGAGAAATACTTGGCTTCCTCTTTTGAGCCTAACTGCATCCTTGCTTGGGCCAAAATAATTTTTTACAAACGGTTTCCTTTACTAATTTTTGTTTCCGTGGTCAGTGCTATAAATTGCATTGTAGCATCAGCTATATGCAGCATGCAGCACTGTGTTCTGGCAGCGGTACTGGACTTCTGCCAGAACAGAATTGAGTCGGGATGAGTTTTTCTCTGGTATTCGTGGGGAGCATTGTATTTCTATCAGTGAATACAAGGCTTCCTCTCATTAGCTGAGGTGGCGATTGTGACACCATCCATCCACTTTTCCACAGCAGCCAATCAGCGTAGCCCTTTTATCCTTTAAAAAAAAAAAAAAAGCTTACCTGCAAATGGCCGAGAAGGACACATCTCTGCTCCATTTTGTTTTTTTATTATTATTATACAGGATTTCTATAGCACCAACAGTTTGCTCAGCACTTTACAATATAACGGGAGACAATACAGCAACAATAAAGTTCAATACAAGAGGGAAAGGAGGGCCCTGCTCCTTGGAGCTTACAATCTAGGACGTTTTGGCAGCATAATGAAAGTCCCTGCACTGCTGTGTGAACACGGCACTCCATACTCTATGTAGCTGGTGCTACAGTAGTTTTATACAGCACTGACAGCAGCCACAGCAGTTAGTAAAGGAAATAATATTTAGGTCCAGCTTGGCCCAAATGAAAGAGAAAAGAAGGAGTTAGGTTTTATTCCAGTAAACATGAATAATTTTTACCGCACCCCATCCATAGGCAGGATGGTCTGCGTGTTAATAATCTGCTGCTGGATGTTGAACATCTCCATAGATTACTTTTCTTAAGATCGATGTTAAACTTAATGTGACCACATAACAGAAATCCTACCATTAAAACATAACCTAGTTTCCTCATTTATTGTTTATAAAGTAAATTGTAAACACTGATATTAACATGTTTCCATGTTGGGAGAACTTGTGCCTGCTAAGTCTGGTTTTAGGTTTATGGATAGGGTCAGTTAGGTTTATAGGTGGGCAGCATGAATGCACACAGATGCGATTTGTTTCCATGTATTTTGATGTGATTATTTTAAGGTCTAGTATTGTCTGTCGGTGTAATTTAGACGACAAGCAAGCCAGTTGTAGACTTGTTATGGGATGATTAGTGCTGTGATATGTTCTGCTGCATTTGTGGTGGGTACATGCTTAAGCCTAAAAGACTCGCTGTGATTGGTATTAAGAGAAGAGGCAAAAAAAGAAAACCATAAACAAAAACTTACATACTCACCTAGGCGAATGCACCATCGATCTGATGTTGCATCTGTTCCCCAAGCTGAGAACCGAGCATTCAAAGGCCCCTAATTGCTCGATCAGACTCTGGCTCTCTCCTCTGCCACCAGGCTGTGGAGGGGGCAGGAGTGGCTGGCTCAGGCTCTCAGTAGCCCCTTGAGATGCTGAGCCGGATGCCAGTGAGGAATCTGGGTGGATCCCATGGCCTGGGTCCTAATATTTGTTGTGCAAGATGTGCTGTTGACCTAAGAGCTTGGTTTAGAGGAACTCGAAAGTCAATGTTGCCTTCTCTCCTAGTGATATAATGAGGACAGAATGATCATGTGACAAACTGTCTGACGCTCTGGTTTCTTTGCTAGGAATTAAAAAAAAAAAAAAAACACCCTGGTCAGGGATGTAGTTTGTCAAAACCAGAACTTCAGTTCAAAACTTCAAAGACGGTGTTTGCTGTTGTGACACAAAAATTTCTTTCAAACTTTTAACTTGTGAATTCCATATCTGAAGTACAGTAAAAGATAAAAATTCCTCTGTCCCCTTTTTCTCACTGTTTTCTAAAAAAACGGGCGTCCCGCAGAGTGGTTGGGGTTATGAGGGTGCACTGGGAGGTTCCCTTAGTAATAGTCTTTATCACTATCCAGAATCACATGTCTGCACTCTGTTCTTTTACTTGCTGCAGCTTCTGGAAGTATATAAATCTGATTAGCTGACTGTCATATGGAAGTGGTCTGGCAGCTGCTGATGGAATCACACATCCCCGTAACTGTACCACTATCTTTTATCTCCGTAACATCTCAAATACGTCCGTTCCTAACCCCAGACACTACTAAACAACTCATTCACTCCCTTATTATCTCACGACTCGACTACTGCAACTCCCTTCTCACCGGCCTACCTCATCACAGACTATCCCTGCTTCAGTCTATCCTGAACTCGGCAGCCAGACTCATCCACCTTACTAATCGCTCCAAATCTGCCACCCCCCTCTGTCATTCCCTCCACTGGCTTCCGATTGCCCAACACATTAAATTCAAACTACTAACATTAACGTACAAAGCTATTCATAACACTGCCCCAAACTACCTCACCGACCTGATACCCAAATACCGCCCAACACGTACTCTTCACTACCCAATCCATCAGACTGTCCCCTACCCTCCTCACATTTAGGCACACCCTGAAAACCCAACTCTCTCCACTCCTCCTACCACTCCATCCCCCACAGCCATTTCCTCCTGTACCACTACCCCCTCCCTCCTAGATTGTAAGTTCCAAGGAGCAGGGCCCTCGAACCCCTCGTGTATTGTTACTGTATTGTCTCATGTACTGTCTCCCTCTATAATGTACAGTGCTGAGCAAACTTTTTGGTGCTATATAAATACTGTATAATAATATGATGAAAAAAGTTTATTGAAAAAATAAAGTGTAAAAAAATGAGTTACACAACCAAGCTCTTAAAATCCCCCCCCCCCCCCCCCCCGATAATATGGAGTACCCTTATACACGTGTATGAATGTTAATTCACGCATCAAAACATTTTGAGTTCTGTACACGTTACGTATCGCATATTCGTGCAAGCGCCAGAGTGCGAACCAAAATTCTAGGCCCCACTACTCACGTTTTACCTCTAAACTATTGACCTGTAGGGACTTTTAAAACATCACCTTTAGAAAATAGAGTACCTAAGTTTGTCGCTGCTTGACGGTGCACACAGTTTTAGTGGCATTTGGTTAACTTAGCTCAACCTTATCTTTTTATAGTATACCAAAAAATTGGGTAATATTCCATTTATAGTATAATTGACTTTAGTGTACTTTAGTATAATTTTTGTGTCTTGTAAACTATTGTACAAATATTGTGTAACGCGAAAAATTGGAACTACAAGGATTTATTTTCTAGGGCAGCCTTTTTCAACCAGGGTGCATTTTGGGTTCTTCCAGGGTTCCTTGGCAAATACCTAAAAAATCTACCCAAATTACACAAACATTGTCCGCAAGCTGGCAGATGGTTCAAGCCTGCATTTGTTTTTGTTACACAAAGCCACTGGTTTTTATTGTGAAACGTTACAACTTGGGGCACAGTGTGGACCACTGGCTTCCTAACAACTGATGACGTTGTTGGCTTATAAGTCGGATGATGGGTGCCTGCACAGAATTCTTGTTTGCTAATGTGATACCGCTTCTGTTGGAAAGGGGCAGGAGAGGGGCAAAGTGAGGGAGAACAACAGAGAAGAGAAACGCAGGAATACTTGTACCAGCATGCAAAGGTATATTTGCTTTGTAAGAATGAATTACCTAAGATGTTGGGAATCCTACATGTGTGGATGCTGCATGTCAAACTGTTTATTTTTTTTTTTACATTTTAGAATGGGGCATCTCGAGGTTGTCCTAAAGTTTCCCTACCTGCACACTTCTTTTTTTTTTTTTTTTTTTTTTTCCCACTTGCTACACTTTGTATGACTTGAGACATTTTTGTTTTCTCCTGTAGCGATCGACTCAAGCAAACAGTGTTCCCAAGACATCCTGCGTATGCTTCTTTCATTGCAACCTGTTCTGCAGGACGCAGTTCAGAAAAAGCGGACTGTGCGATCTTGGGGAGTGCAAGGGCCTTTAACATGGCAACAGTTTCACAAAATGGCTGGCCGTGGGTCATATGGTAAGAATGTTATTTTTTTTTTCTTTTCCCCCCCAGTGGTACAGAGTTGTTTTATGTGGAACCGTTAGCCCCGCACATTGGTTAAAGCAGTAGTAAAGTCAGCTTAAGAAAAAAATGCCCCCTTGAAAGTTTTGGTCATAATGTACTAATATCCCCAACATACTAGTATATTCTGAGAGACTTGCCTACAAACGAAGCCCTTCAGCGCTAGACTGTCATGCCCCCTTCATTACTTGCTGACAGGCGGGGAGGATGGGGGCCTTTATGACAGAAGGGTCTCTTCTGTTGTAAAAACCCTGCCTGTCAGCGTATTTTTTTTCAGTAGAAAGTTTACTATCACTTTAAAATGCACCAGACAATGGCAGAAGCTTGGATACCGCCAAAGCATATAAAGCTGCAGAATGCATTTCAAACTTTTGGTGTTACTACTCAAATTGCAATACTTTATTTAATATAAAAATCATTAACATTCAGTAAATTGTAAGTTTTCAGTAACTTTTGATCTTGTTTTCTTAGGAACGGATGAATCCCCAGAACCACTGCCAATTCCTACATTTCTGGTAGGGTATGACTATGATTTTCTGGTGCTTTCTCCATTTGCTTTGCCTTACTGGGAAAGACTCATGCTGGAGCCATATGGTTCTCAACGAGATATTGCTTATGTAGTGGTGTGCCCAGAAAACGAGGCTCTCTTAAATGGCGCCAAAAGCTTTTTTCGGGATCTCACTGCAATGTACGAGGTAAGAAAAGTGCACCGAATAACTTGCATTTATAAAGTAGCAACATAATTTGCAAAATAGTACAACAAACGGGTCAATATATTTCCACTACAGTACAAAGGTAACCACTTATTGCTGTAGTGTTTATGCAGACATCCATTAGCGTGTTAATTTCTACTGCTGTATTTTTTCCTGCTGTTTAATTCACGTACGGTGTCTTTTAGTCTTGTAGGCTTGGACAGCATCGTGCAATTTCCAAACAACTAACAGATGGCATTATGCGAGTTGGGGCCAATGCAGCAAAAAATGTTTCAGAAAAGTCAGTTACAGAATGGTTTTCTCAGGCAGCTAATGGCAACAATGAAGCATTCACCAAACTGCGACTGTATGCTCAAGTGTGCAAATATGAACTAGGTATAGTCTTTTTTGCCTTTGTCTGTTTAACAAATGTGTTTTTAACTGTTACATATATACCATTTTTTCATCATCAGACCTTTAATACTACATGCAGTGTGTTTTACTGATATTTACAGATATGATGTATGGTAAATATTAATGATTAATATTCTTCTTTAGGTCCATACCTTGCCTCTCAACCACTGGACAACTCTTTACTCTGCCAACCCAACCATGCACCCTCTATTACCCAGGCAGCATCCTCACAGCCAACCCCACCAGTGAGCACTGGTAACCCAAGCACTCCTTCCTCCTTGACCCCTGCTCCAACAACTAACTCAGCAGCAGCAACGCCAAACAATAGTACTTTGCCTTCTGCACCTGCAACAGGCCTCCCTGCTCCTACTACTGTGGCTAATTCCATAACTGGAAACAAAAGCAGCAGCTTTCCTCCCTATGGGAGCCTGAATAACAACAGCAGTTCAATCCCAGCACCGGTTACCTCTGCTCAGAACAATCAAGCAGGGCAGCAGCCACAGAGCATGCAACAAACCACTGGAGTGACAAGTGAACAGGCTGCAGCTGCTGCTGCTGCAGCTGCAACTGAGGTAACAGAAAGGTAAGCCTCAAATTGCTTTTCTGATTTTATACATTCTCAGCTATGTTGTAGCTTGTTAAATGGTTACTTTGTTAGTATAAGAATAGCACCTGTCTTTCTTTATCAAACATCTTGGGACACACAGCATATTCATAGCCATATCATGGGGCTATGCTGCCACCTTCAGGTGATTGGACACTGGCAAAAAGACAGGAAGCCCCCTTCCAGGAATCAACTCTCCCAGTTAGGCAAGGCTTCAGTGTTTTTTTTTTTTTTGATGGACATATCTGTGCAGCTTTCCTCACAAAAGTAGTTTGGTTCCCAACAGTTCCATCTGGGATCAGAAGCTTGGCTTTATGTAGCTCTATTGCTTTTCAGTGCTGGAGGTAATACCTGGATCCCACTCTGGACACATGGGGATGGCCTGTAATATTGCTGGTCAGCGCTAGACCCTGCACAATGATAAATTGCCTGGTGAACCGATAGGATGCTATATAGGTCCAGGGCAGTGACCCCAGCTGGGGAGTCGAGGCCCTTGTGGGAAAGCCTGCTGTGATGGACGAAGAAAGAACCTCCTCGGGGTCCTGCAACAGGAATGGTGCTTGTCCTGGGGTAGCCCCATATGGCTGTTGAAGCCAGGGTCTTGGAAAATAGGGACCTTTTTTTCGGTCATACCTATGCTACTGAAGGCTGTGAAAGTGACTTCATGGAAGATTTACCACAGAATTTGCTTGTGTATGCTTAAGGGTCAGATTTGGGCCTTGGCAGACTTTTTTTCATAGACCGACTGCTTCACATTCCTTGGTGCATGTTTTTTTGCAAGGTGTCACACGTATTGTTCCACCAGTCAGCACTCCATTGCTTTCATGGGACCTCAGGTTTGTACAGCCCTATTTCCAAAAAAGTTGGGATGTTGTGTGAAGCCTACATAAAAATAGAATGCAATGATTTGCAAATCAAATGAACTCATATTTTATTCACAGTAGAAAACCTATTAAATGTTTAAACTGACAAAATGTACCATTTTATTTAACAAAAGAAAAGGTAATTTGAAATTCATGGCAGTAAAACAATTCAACACAGTTGGTACTGGGCCGTGTTTATCATGGTGTAGCATCCCCCCCTTTTTTAACCACTTGCCTTCCGGGCACTTATACTCTCCGCCCCCCAGGCCATGTTCAGCTTTCAGCGCTGTCACACTTTGACAATTGCGCGGTCATGCAACACTGTAGCCATGTTTTTTATCATTTTTTCCACACAAATAGAGCTTTCTTTTAGCGATATTTTATCACCCCAGGGTATTTTATTTTTTGTGATATAAATAAGCAAATAAAAAAAAAAAAAAGTTTTTCTTTCTATTATAAAATTTTGCAAATGGGTAATTTTTCTCCTTTGCTGATGTGCGTTGTTGAGGCGGCACGGATGAGGTGGCATTGATGGGTGGCACTGCTGTGCATAGGTGGGTGGTATCATTTCTCTGACAACTACCGGTTATTGGCAGTGCTTTCCGCACGCTGTGACAGCGTTACAGGAAAGTGCAGCCGATAACCGGCAGCTGTATTTACCGGTGATCTGCTGTGTCATTGGACACAGCCGATCACGTGGTAAAAGGTCACTGTGATTGGCAGTTTATCATATCACGTGATCAGCTGACACAGTTGGACACAGCGATCACTGGGGGTGCACAGGATGCGTGTTCTGGAATGATGTCCATGGACATCCTCCCAGAACTAGACAACCGTGCTGTAGCCGTCTTTCAGTAGGGAAGAGGTTAACAATGCTCTAGTCATCTGGGAGTTAAAGTGGAGTTCCAGTCACACTGAAAAAATAAGTCAGCAGCTACAAAAACTGTAGCTGCCGACTTTTAAAAAATGGCCACTCACCTGTCCCGCAATCCCGCGGTGTCCTCCCTGCAGTCCATCACTAGTCATCGTAAGTTCCAGGCGCCGGCATCTTCAGTGTGGGCACCCGGCTGTGACAGCTTGCGGCTTCACAGCCGGGTGCCCACTGCACATGTGCGAGTAGCGCTGTGCTTCCTGAATGGCCATGTAGTCTTTGAGGACCTGTCATGTGTCCCAGAAAAGTACGTAGAGGAAGGGGGGAGGACAACTTCCGCTTCCGATCACCTAGGTTATCGCAGCTGTAGTGGGAGTGGGTACCTGTCAATTTTGGGTACCCCCGCTCCCCTAAGATGCCAATCCTTAACCCCCCTGGCGGTATTTCCGAGTGTAGCTCGGGGTAAAGTTTCAGCATCAAAAGCGGTAACCCCGAGCTACACTCTGGTTTACCATGCGGTGCTACTCCGTGATCCCCCGGTCACTTTACCTTGTCCTGCGCTCCCGCGATGTCCCTTTTGCAGTGTCCCCGACAATGTAATCCAGCGGATGCTGTCATCTGGGTTCCGTCCTCTGCGAGCATCGGGACGTACGGGGGATGGAACGGCGGGAAATTTGAAAATGACATATTGGAACATTCACTCAATACACTAACATCACATAGTAAAACATTACTGTATCAAACCATTTCACATACATTTTGTCCCTAGTGCTTTGTCCTGTGCCCTGCCTGCATTTTTACTGTTCTTTCTGCCTGGAAACTGAGAAAAGTCCATGGCGTCCAAAAAATGTCCCTTTAGGTCAAAAGTGGTTTTAGACCAGCTAGAGAACAGAGATGGTAAATCAGAACCACTTGCAGAATTGAGTGATAATGATTCGTGGGGAAATTCGTCATCAGACACTGAAAACTATTTTGCGACTTTGCTCAGTGATGTGTGAACTTGGCGCTATATTTCAAACTTCAGTGTTTTTGGTTTGATTATATTATTGAATTAAATTATTATAATATTTTTTATGATTATTAAATTATAATTTATGATTTCGGTTTTCAAATTTTATCATACCCGGGATGTTTACTAGACTCTTGTTCGGACAGATTTTAGTGAGTTATTCCTAAAAATTACAGGCCTACAATAAAAAAAATACACATTTCAATGCAAAAAAATGTACCGCTTTGAGCACAGAAATATGGACATAATCCGATCACTAGGGAGGTTAATGGGGAGCGGGCGACCAGTCTTTGAAGCGGAACTTTCCATTTTGGGTGGAGCTCCGCTTTAAGTAGACCAGTTGTTGGAGTTCTGGGAGAGGAATGTTGTCACATTCTTGCCAGATATAAGATTCTAACTACTTGGCAGTCCTGGGTCCTCTCTTCCATATTTGAAAATATTTGGCACATCTTGAAATGCCAAAAAAAAAAATGGTGAGAGGTCTGGATTGTAGGCAGGCGAGTTAAGCACCTGGACTCAACTATGAAGTCATGCTCTTATCGTAGATGCAATATGCGGTTTAGCATTGTCCTGTAATTTTTCCCTGAAAACAAAAGTCGCCTGGATGGTAGCATATGCTGCTTTAACTACTTGCCGACCGCAGATAGCCGAATGACGGCTACACTGCGTCCGCCCAGTTCTGGGTGGGCGTCATATGACGTCCTCCCAGAATGCGCTCTCCTGCGCGCCCCCCAGCTAATCACATGATGTGGTAAAAGGCCAATCACAGCGGCCTTTTGCCACGTGATCAGCCATGTCCAATGACATGCTTATCACCGGGAAATGCTATTGCCGGTTCTCGGCTGCACTTTCCTCATGCTGTCAGATCGTGAGGAAAGTACTGCCGAGAACCGGCAGTTGTTAGAGCAGGGATCGGCATCGATCATCAGGGCACTGATGATCAGTGCCCAGCAGTGCCACCCACAAGTTCCGCCCACCTGTGCCCAGCAGTGCACCCACTAGCTCCGCCCACCTGTGCCACCCATCAGTGCCACCCACCAGTGCCCAGCAGTGCCACCCACCAGTGCCCATTTTTTTTATCAAGATTCTCTAAATCTTTTGGTGATATATACTGTAGATTGATATATGATATAAGTCTTTACGTTGAGCAATGTTATTATGGAATTGACAATTTTTAGATGTGGTTTTTCGTGTTGGTGAACCTCCGCCCATCTTTTGCTTCTAAGATACTCTGACTCTTTAAGATACTCTTTTTATGCCCAGTCATGTTACGGACTTTTTGCCGATTAACTGAATTAGTTGCAAAATGTTCTTCCAAATATTCCTTGTTATTACCACTTACTTTGCCTGCTTTGTGTTGCCCGTCCCAGCGTTTTTTGTTGCTGCCATCAATTTCAAAATTACTTTTTGTTTATCATGGTGCATTTACTCAAATTAAAGGTTTGTATGTTTTCTATTGTGAATAAAATATGTAGTTAATAAGATTTGTAAATCATTGCACTCTGAGCCATCTGAGATACTAATTTAGTCCTTATGACTTGGAAGGTTATTTTTCTGGTTGCCATTACTGGCTCGCATAGTTTGGGAATTTGCTGCTTCTTCCTGTAGTTACTTTTCCTGATGCTTCACCATAACAAGGTGGTTCTACGGTCTCACATCAGTCTTTGAATGTGGTTTGTGCTATCAGATGTTGCCTAAAGTCAACTGCTGTAATTTGTCAGTCAGATTTCCTCTGTGTTTTTTTAAAGGCCCAAGGAAGGATTATGCAGCTTCCATGTCTACCATTTCTCATTGAATCCATCAGCTTATTTTTCAGGCTTATGATCTAAAGGGCAAAGTTCCACTTTTCAGTGAAGGGTCATTCGACCAGAAGTGTGGGTGCTTTCTGGGGCTATTCAACATCAGGCTTCAGTAGCTCAAGCTGGTATCTGGTCTTCAAGTTCATACTGTTAGCATCCACTTGGCAAAACTCTAAGGACGCTACCTTTTGGATGTCATGTTTTGCAGGTTGTTGTGTGAGGTTCTGACCTGTTCTGGTTTAAATGTCTGGGCTAGTTGACTTGTTGCTCCCTCATATTCTGTGCTTTCAAACCTTCCTGTCATAATGGATATGAAAATGATGTGTCCTGTGATGTACGATAAAGATGGCTTGGCCTGTTTACTTTTTCTTGGAGTACATCAGACACAGAGATCCCATCTCTCTTCTGCAAAGACTAGCCCTGCTTAATAGGGAGGGGTTATGCTTAGGAGAGAACATTGTCAGTGTCCAATTACCTGAAGGTGGCAGCATTACCCTATTGCAATGGATATGAAGATGCTCTGTGTCCCATGATGTATTCCATGAATAGGATTTACAGGTAAAGCAAAAATTCCATTGTTTTAATTATAGAATTCTAGGGAGGCTGATGCAATATAACAAATATTCTACCAAATACAAATTCATTATGCAAATATAATATAATTATCAACTGTTTTCTATTTTTGCAGTACTATGGACCGTGATAAAGTTGGCGTTCCAACAGATGGGGAATCTCACGCTATCACCTATCCACCAGCCATTGTGGTGTATATTGTTGATCCTTTTAATTATGAAAATAATGAGGAGGGCTCAGGTTCATCTAGTGTCTGGACTTTAGGGCTTCTCCGCTGCTTTCTGGAATTATTGAACACTCTACCACCACACCTTCGCAATACAGTCTCTGTCCAGGTAGGGTTTGTTTCCATTCATGTGTTTGTGTGGTTTAAAAGACAACTTTTGCCTTAAAAGGTGAAGCCCAGTAGCCACTGTTATGTGTTTCACACTTGTATAAAGATAAAAAAATACATATACATACACACTCCTGTGATCCAAATTACTTCCAGGTCTGTCCCCGATGATATAATTAGGCCCTGCCCAACCTGTTTTGTGACTGGTACTGAAGGATTTGAGCACTGACAAACAAAGTGACCAGCCTCGTATAGTTCGTCCCAATCCAGCATGCTTCAGCATTGCACCCCCCCCCCCCCCTTCAAGCAAGACTTCTATACACACTGCATGAGCTAATCTCTGTGCAGCTTTTCCAGATCAGTGTATCCTCCGCAATAACTTTGGAGGCCGTACCCAGACCTCGTTAAGACCTGAAGTGTGACCTTCAGACACTGGAATCTGCATATAGATGCTTTCTCAGATTCCCATATTTTTGTGTACTGTGAGTTTTAACAAAGGAGCTCTTTCCAGGATTGGGTCCATGGCACAACCTCTGGTGTGACCTTGCCTCTGAAGGCTTATTATTGAGTAGACCATGTGGGCTGAGCATCTGGAACTGCTAAAAATGATGGGTGGTGTTATTTCTTTGTTGATTTCCATTGAAATGGTTAAAATGCTGAGTAATTGAGTGCTTTGTCACTAAGTAGAGTGTGAAGTGCACACAGCGTACTCTGTTCTTGCCATTTAGCACCAGGTAACTTCTTCCTGTCAATGCTCCTTCCTTCGCCCCATCGGATGTGGCATTTGCGGTCTCATCCCAAATAAATTTTACTGTGTTTATGCAGGATTTCATGGGCCAAATTGCAGCATTGTTTGCGGACTCTGACCACAGAGGCTAGAAGTGTATTTCAATGCCTTCCCTTCCAGAATCTGTTTTCTAGCCTGCCTGCTGCCTAATGGCCTCTGAGCCTATTGCTTCTAAGGCTCTGATGAAAAGTTTCAGAAATCCTTGCCAGATGTTGCTCCTGAGGATCCGCAGGCAGCATCCATAGCCCCGAGGCTTAGAGATGTAGAGAGCTGCCCTATAAATAGAAGAATAGCATTTAACTTATACTAGTTCTGTTACTAGTCTAGAATCACTTCAAGTCCCTAAGACTATTTGAGACCATAAATTTGTCACCGCAAAGGTTAGCGGATCTCCATACTGCCCTTACAGGGCTTCTGTATTTAGGAGTCATTGCCCCAGTTTCTGTGGTGAAAAGGTTTTAGGGTTTAAACTCCAACCATTTTAAGTTTCCAAACCAGAAGGTGGCACTTGCTCCATCTTGGATCTCAAGGCTCTAAATGTCTTTATTTGGACCAAAAATGCACATGGAATTCACCAGGTCTGTCATAGCATTCTTCACTTAGAGCTTTTTTGGCCTCTATAGACATGTTTCTGTTTGCATGTTTCTGTTTTTCCAGCACATTTATTCCTTCACTTTGCTTGGAGTCATTGACATTTTCAGCTTGTGACTTCTCTACCACACCTCATCTCTTCATCTGTGTTCTTGTCCCAGTGCTTCCTGTGTTGCTGTCCCAGGGCATCCCCACTGTGGGATATCTGGATAAAGGAAGAGTCAACACAAACCTGGACCAACATTGTGCCCGGACGTTTTAAACTCTAAAAAGTTTGTTGGATCATGAAGTCCACAATAAAAGTATTTTTGTTCCAGAAGAAACTGTTTTCAGTAGAACCCAGACTTGGCAATCTCTTCTGTCCAAGAGTCTGCTTGCTCTTTTGCCCATTCCATTGAAGACTCCTACGAGTCAACATTATGCCATCATGGGACTAATCATTGTCAGAACAAACTTATTTGCCTGTTACTGAGGACAAGGTTGTCTCTGGCTTGGTAGTTTTGGTTCACACAGGCTCACCAAAATTGGACAATAGAAGATTGGAAAAATATTGCCTGGTCTGATGAGTCTTGATTTCCCTAGAGATGGTTGTGCATGAAAATCCCAGTAGATCAGCAGTTTTTGAAATACTCAGACCAGCTCGTCTTGACACCAACAGCCATGTCACCTGTCGTCTTACATCAAACATGTCATTTAAATCCCTTTCTTCCCCATTGTGATGCGCGGTTTGAACTTCAGCAAGTTGTCTTCACCACGTCTATAGGCCTAAATGCATTGACTTGCTGCCATGTGTTCGGCTGATTTGCAGTTTGTGTTACCAAAGCAATTTAACAGGTGTACATAATTAAAGTGGCCGATGAGTGTGTACCCTGGAGAAATTCCATCTCCCAATCAGTATTCTAGAGTTCTGGGTAGTTTGGCTGTCCCTACAATGCTGGATATCCTGTCTGGTGGGTCATACAATTAGGACCAGTAGAATAATGTCACAGCAGTGACTTACATCATTTCAGGGAGGAACCAGAAGCCTTGCCATGACAAGAGGTAGAAAGGATCCTGTTCAGGGCAGAGCTACCTGTTTTAACCTTATCTGGCTATTACATTCTAGGCTGACAGTTGGCAGGCGGACTTCCTCAGCTCGCAGCACCTGGATCTTGGGGAATAGGCTGTGCGCCCAGCAATTTTTCAGGTCCTGTGTCACAGGTTGGGGATGCCGGTTATGGACTTCTGATCTCCCAGGTTCAACACAAATAAAACAGATTTGTCTCCAGATGAAAACATTCTCTTGCGGAAGCAGTGTATTTTATGTGATGGCTCCTGGGGATCATCACAGCCTGATCTACACTTCCCCTTCAACTCCTTCCTTGTCTTTTCTAGAGAATTGAGGAGGGCATTCTAGTGATCCTCATAGCTGTGGAAAAACCCAGGTGGAGTCAGTATTCTGACATGGCCTGGCTCCTGATAGATTTCTCCATGGGCCCTTCTAGATTGTTAAAATCTTCTATACCAAGGACTAGCTTAGTATCTAATACTAGAGCATTCTTATTTCCTGTTCCTCAGAAACATCAGAAAGATTACTTTACATTGTTTAGATTTAGTTCATATTGTGCAAGTCTACTTTGTAGCCACCGCCTCCACTAAGAAAAACGCTCTGTCGTCCCAGATGATCCTTGCACAGGGGAACCAGCTGCTTGTTCCACCATTTATCACTGGCTCTGGCAGATTATTCCATCCTACGGTCTTAAGGATCAGGTTCCACCCTTTTTCTGTCAAGGCACACTGTAATAGATGTGTGGGAGTGTTCTTGGCTTTTTGGGACCTGACAGTGGGTTCTCAGATTTGTAAGACTGCCACCTAGTCTTTTGTTCCCACGTTCTCGAATTTTTAATTGGTCAATGTTCAGGCCCTCAAGCAACTCCTTGAGTAGATCTGTTAGCATTTTGTTTGGTATGTTGCTCATCCTTCAGTTGGATTGCTTTTGGCCCTCAGTATACGAGAAGGAAAAGTATTTTATGCAGTAGGGAAAAATCCATTTTGTTTCCAACGATATAGAAAGATTTGTTTTTTTCCAGCGATTTTGGTTTTGTTTTTTTCCAAATCATGCATATGAATATTGCGTCAAGGAGGTAAACCCTACTTGACTGTCTCTTTGCCATAATGAGTACAACCACTTTTAGCAAAGGTTTCATATTGCAGACAGAAGAGTGAAGCTCGCGTGAGGTGGACTTCAACTCCAAGACTGAACAGACATTGAGTCCTTGTAAATATTGCCCCCCCGTAATCTTGGGACTGCTAGAGTACATGATTTAGATGTATCTGGTTCATTAAAGTTGTAGTAAACCTTTATAATATACCCAGTAAAGAGACTAGCCTCAGGTAATACAGAGATGACATACGTTGTACCTGTTTATTTGCAGCCCTCTCTTCTCTACAGCTTTCTAAAACACATATATTTTCCATAGCATCTCTGCTCAAGAAAGCAGGGGGTGGGGATTTGATGTCTCTCACTGCAGAGCTAGAGCACAAGAGTACCCTGATAGCTGAGCGGGGGAAAGGGACTCCCCTTCCCCCAAGTAGAAAAACATACGGGACTCGGTCACCTACTGTTTGATGGAGGCGAGCTGGTTGTCTCCTTCAAAGTTGTTGTCAGCTTAGAGTCTTGGCTGTGACTCATGCAGATAGCAGAAGGATCAGAGATTAATCACACTTGGTGCTTTGGATCCAAGCTATTACACACTGTAGAGGGATATGTTTTGTTCATTTTTCATGTCTGAGCTTTACAACCACTTTATCGTATCTGTGGAATAAGAAGGTGGCTCTTAAACACTCTTATTAATAGCTTGTGAGTGGTCCACTTTAAAGAAATGCTGAGAAAGGACTTGCAGAAATGTTATTAGTGTATTCTTGTCATCACTGGAGTTGTGCATCTGACTGACACTTCAAAAAATGGCCAAAGATCATTGCTAAACATGAAGAGTTGCCCATACCTGTGAGTAGCATCTGAGTCTAAGGCTACAACACAAGGTGATCTGTCTTCATGCTCTTGAGGAGTCCATCTTTTATTGGTTTTCTACCGTTCATAAATTTCCCTTCTCTACTGCTTTAATGTAGCACTGCATCAAAACATAACAGGCCCTGACCACTTAAAACAGAGGGTTTAGACCCACTTTAACATTTTTTCACAAACGAAAGCTCAAGTTAGAATGTTATAAAATTCTTAAACCGTATTTTCACATTCTGGCTACTAGTGCATGTGCAGTATATGATACCTTCAAGGCATCCTCTGGTAATAGCTGTTGAAGTTGTCTGTGTGCTTAATTAAAATTTCAGCTGGTGTCATAGCTGATCATGTCTGCAGCACTGTGGCAACTGCAGATCTAAATGGAAGCTAAGATGGCACTTCAGCAAATGGGAAAGTAGGAGAGTTTTTAATTCCGCTTTAATTGTGCATGTGTTTTTGAGTAAAAATCTGTTTGTTTTTTGTGTAACTAATTATCAGTTGTCTGCAGAGGTTTGCAGGTGCATGTACACCCAACACTACGGATGAGTTCAGGCTTGCTCGGATACTAGTCCTAACCCGCCTGAACTATCCCACCAGGAAGTTTCACAGCAGACTGCCAATCATTCCCTGTTCCATAGCTGCATGTATTCCTGCCTGACACCTATACATAAATCTTTTCCTAATAGGTGATTGATATGCACTAGATGTGCATCTTTCTGTCTCTAACTTTTTTGAATCAACTTCCTTGTAAAATCCAATATGCCATTTTATTGCCCTGCGTTTCTTTGCTGCCTTTTAATAAATGCAGGATTTTTTTTATAGCCATGAATCCTGATATACATGCTTATCTTTTCAGATTGTTCCATGTGAGTATCTCCTGCAACCAGTAAGGCACGAAGACCGTCAGAATTACACCCAGCATTTAAAGTCACTAGCATTCTCAGTGTTTACACAGTGCCGAAGACCACTTCCATACTCAACAAATGTGAAAACGCTAACGGGATTTGGGCCAGGGCTTGCCATTGAAAATTCCCTGAAGAGTCCAGAAGTAAGTGTTCTGTCTTTGTTTCTAAAAGGCTTTATTGTGTATCTTTGCTTTGCTATTTATGTGATGTAATTTACTTTGTAGAATCATTTTGTATTATGATGCAGTTTTCTGTTAAAGAATATATGGGGCAGCATAAATTAAACTTTTCATACTGGTTTACGACGACTTGTAAATGGTCCTTCTACCCAGAAATTGCTTTACAGTTTAAATCTGACAACTGCAATAAAAGAGTAACAGCCCTTTCGCAAGGGCTGTATCCATTATGGTCAGCAAGGGAACTGCAAACAGATCTTCTGAACTGAAGCAGAACAGAAGTCACTTTTGTGGTCAAGTTTTTTTTTTTTTTTTTTTTTTTTTTGTTTTTTTGTTTTTTTCCCCCTCCAGCCTGAATCAAGACAGTGTTTGGTCTATAGGCAGGCAGATCTAAATAAACATGCCATAGCTGAAATCTTTTTACCTCATATCCGTCACGTTTAAGTCTGGACTTAAGGCAGCCTAGGGGTATGAACAAAAACAGAGGCCCTGTAGAATAAAATAATTGCACATTTTTATGTCACAGGATATTTGCGCAAATGTTAAACTCAAATTTTCAGGCTCAAATATAATATGCATTCCCCCCCAGTCGTCTTCCAGGTCAGCCCCTGAGAGATACAGCCTTTGAGGGCTTGCCTTCATTATAAAAGAACAATATTCCAGCTTCCCCTTAGTTTTGTGTTTCCTCTGTCTGGAGGGGACGCATTACTTTTTTACAGGGACTGTGGTTGCAAATTGTAAGGAGGGCCAAATCTCAGGGAGGTCCTGGAGCACAATGGATTTGGGGCTGTGTTTTCACGTTTGCCTCTCCCTCCTTCCAGAAGGAGTGATCTGCTAACTTCTTCCCTGTGTGCTACCTGGTACCTGCTAGAGGGCAAGGCTAGGAGCCATTGTGGTCGCAGTGGCGGGAGATCCGGGTGGCGATCCTCCTCAGCCGCTGGAAGCTGGTGACTACGGCCGTTTCTGGGAATGAGATAATTTCCGGCGGCATGACTCGTCACTGGGCACAGAGGTCATATATTATGTAAAACCCCAGAACATTATATATTTTCTGAAAGCAGAGGCCCTATGGAATAAAAAGGTGATAATTGCAAATTTTTATGTCACAGGATATTTGCACAAATGTTAAATGCAAATTTTCAGGAAAAAATATAATAAAATTAAGTTTAGTGCAAAAACACACAATATAATACCCATTTTTGGCTAAAATATAATAAATGAGGTTGCATCGAGTAAATGGATACCAAACATTCCCTGTATTAAAATTGCATGCACCTGTGATATCTCCAAAAACTATGGTGCCCAAAAAGTGTGAGGTGACACTTTAAAGGCCATTACAGCTCATCCGTTTAGGGTCAACAAGGAGCTCTTGTGCTCGAATTATTGTTCACTCTGACCTTCGGGGAGATATGTCACATGTGTGGTGTGACCATGGTTTACATACGTGTGCACACCCTAGGCTTGCATTTGTGCAGGGCAATGGGCGTTACGGCAATTTTTGTTCCCTCTCCCTGGTTGTTCCACACCTGGATATAAGGACCTAGATAAGTGAAGGACTTTGCTCATTCTTCGGGACCACTTTATGGCCTTCTGGAACAGGTGGTTCTGTGACTGTGTTGAGAACAGTCTAGGTAATTTTAGGTGGTACTTTCTGTGGAGGTGTTTTCTATGCACCCTTCCCCTTGAGTCAAAATGGAACCTATAGTTCTCTGATGGACTCAGGAGCCACGTCACACCTGCTCTTTGTTCTTTAGCCGATTTGTGAGTTCCAGGTTATTCTCACGTAGCAAGTTCAGTTGTCTGCCCAGGCAACCCTTATTCAGAGATTGCATCCCTTGATCCCAGGGGGTATGGGGTGTAAATGCTTTGGACCATCTCATATTTAAATTGGCTGCTTTCTCTCACCTGGACCTGATTTTTAATAGGTTTCTTCTGGGGGCTTGTCCCCAGCTCTTGTTGACCACATCAGGTTGGGGGTCTTTTCTTCTCCAATCTAGAAACTGCTTGCCCCATACTGAGGCATGCTGGATTGGAGGAGTGGTGGGTTACTGGGCTTGTCTACATGGTTGTCACATTCTCCTGTAGGTGGCAGTATAACCTGACAGTATTTAAATTCCTGTGCCTCTCAATGGTCTCCAAAGAAAAAATTATGCTTAAATTCCTATTTTTGTTACTTGAGAAACTTTTAGGGAAAACTCACATTTACTAAATGTCTTAGTCAATGATTCCTGCTAGTGTTTTTATTTAAATCAGTACCTTTAGAGCCTCCTGGATTCTGTGGGCACCCAGTACACATATATAAGGCCCTACCCCATGTGCTGTGCGCTGTGAAAGCTTAGGCACCGACAGCTGAAAGACCACACATTTTCCTTATAACAGTTGAATGGCACGAGGCAAGGCGTAGCAATAGAACTGAATGGGACATTTGACCTTGAGTAAAGTCTAGGCCCTGTATACAGCCTATGCTGATGTTCTTTTAGCCCTACTATATTAGGTGCTTTTTAGCTCGGCAATAATCTCAATATTTTTGTGTTTTTTGTTAGCTTGAAGAATGCAAGCTTTTATTTTGTTTTGTTTTCCCTGTTAGAGACCAGACTGCATTCGACTCTACACACCACCTTTTATTCTGGCACCAGTTAAAGACAAGCAGACAGAACTCGGTGAAACATTTGGAGAGGCTGGTCAAAAATATAATGTTCTTTTTCTGGGATACTGCTTATCTCATGATCAGAAATGGCTTTTGGCATCTTGTACTGACCTCTATGGAGAGCTGTTGGAAACATGTATCATAAATATCGATGTGCAAAATCGGTAAGTGTTATGTCACAGTTCTGTGTAATGTCTCATTAAGTTTTACAGCCCTATATTCTATAAAATATGGCTTAGACTCAATTTTATGTATTTGTTTAATTTTACAGTGCTAGGAGGAAAAAGGGCTCTGCTCGTCGCAGTGGCCTTCAGAAATTATGGGAATGGTGTCAAGGACTTGTACAAATGAGTTCTTTGCCATGGAGGGTAGTCATTGGTCGCTTGGGAAGGATAGGTCATGGAGAGCTAAAAGGTATGTCATGATGTAATGTCCACCAATCGTGTGTATTATAAATCTAAAGTAGAACTATAGGCCAAACTTTTAATTTGGATAGAGTAAGGGGAGATTTTAACCCGTCCTTTTTTTTTTTTTCCCCCAATTTGTGTCCTTTTTGGGGAGATTTACCTTCACCTCCTGTCAATAGCCATAGAGGGAGTTAATCCCTGCAAATTAAGGGACTAGACCTTGCGTCCCCATTTCCCCTCTATTACTTTTCTTGGGACAATCCAAAATTTGGGATGTTCCTGTACTTTTACTTTCAGTGATGATGGTATGGTACACAAGACAAATAGAAAGGTTGAATCTCCTTAATGGGGGCACAGATGGCAATAAAAACCTAATAGGTGTTCTGATCCATCTCCACACTACTCAAAAAATATATTGCATTTAGTTACACTTTAGTGTGTGTATAATGAGGTTTGAAAGGGGAGCTTTAGGCTTTAGACACTTAATCCAATCTGTTCAGAATGTATGTGCATGTCTGGGTCTTCCAGCTTTTGTGAATATTAGAAATATTGTGCACTTTAGGCTTGCTTTAAATTGTGCTCAAAATTGTAATAATTGACTAATTTAAAAAAAAAAAATTCTTCAGATTGGAGTTGTTTGCTGAGTCGTCGTAATCTTCAGTCGCTAAGCAAGAGGTTGAAGGATACATGCAGGATGTGTGGTATTTCAGCAGCAGACTCTCCCAGCATACTAAGTGCTTGTTTGGTGGCAATGGAACCACAGGGGTCATTTGTGATCATGCCAGGTACATCTTGCTTATCTATATGTTTTCAAATTAATGTTTTAAAATCTTCCTTGTTGGGATTTATCTACATTTGTGATTTCATGTGTTGTGATACAACAGTGTTTGAGCCAACTTAATTTGACTCCACTTATTTGACATTATTTTCAAGAAAATATATCCTGCTCTGTAGATTAACAAAGAATGCCTTTATAAAATTAAATATTTCTTCGTATTGGGGCCTCAGTAATATATTGGTCGACCCCATTTATTTTTTAACCCGCAAACTTTACACCTTTTCATGTAGTTGTGATTTTTTTTTTTTTTTAACACAATACAGTGATGTTGGTGCTGAAATTGTGATACAGTAATGCATGCATTTTCTGTAGACAAGTGCTTACTTTTTTCCCCTTTGCAGATTCTGTATCAACAGGTTCTGTGTTTGGTCGGAGCACCACACTCACGATGACTTCTCAACTTAATACCCCCCAAGATACATCATGCACACATATCTTAGTTTTCCCCACATCTGCATTTGTGCAAGTAGCATCAGCAAGCAACACAAATGAGAACCTTTTCAGTTCAAATAATGGTAAGTGTTTGTGTATGGCTAATCTTCTGAAATCCTTGTACAATGCATACATTGACAGTTGTATATACTGTACAACAGGCAGCAGTCAACTTACTGCTTTTGTGAAACCTATACAACATTCCTTTCTGTATAGTGTCCATAGTAGTGATGTGCTAAAGCCTATACCAGCCTACCCAACTTTCCTTTCTGTATAGTGCCCCTAGCAGTGGTGTGCTAAAACCAATACCAGTTTGCTTTTCAGCATGTTAATATTTTCAAACTAGTGATATGTTGATATGAATAGCTGCCCTCGTTCTTATTAAATAGGCGTGGTGATGTGATTTTTAAATTCTGCTTGTTACTCAGTGTGGCTTAAGATTCCATTTACACCTAATGCAACTTGTCATGCGACTTTGGACACAGTTGCACGACAAGTAGCAGCCGATTGCTTTTACTAGCGCCTGTTCCAATCTATGCGACTTAAAGTTGCAGCAAATTTGACAATATTTCCTGCTCTACGTTAATGCAGTTTTCCTGCGACTTGAGTGCCAGAGTGTAAAGTCGCACTCAAAATTGGTCGGCTTTGGAGTTGCACTAGTGTGAATGAAGTCTAACATTTGGGTGTAAACACTTTACATTTTAAATATTCTTTACTCATGACTAACTATTCTACTGAAAGATGAAATTGGGGGGGGGGGGGTGTGGGTGTGTGTAATATACTACATATTAAGTATATTTCAATTTTCTTTATTTTAGATGGAACAGATGGCATGGGAATTTTTGATGTGCTAGAGACGCCTGATGACTTGGATCCAGATATTATTAACATATTTCCTGCATCACCCAGTGGCTCTCCAATCCACTCACCTGGATCCCATTATCCTCATGGAGGCGATGTTGGCAAGGTAATGTAGTTGTAGTTTGTAAAGTAGCATCTGCGGTTAATTTCCAACATATGAATGATCAAGGTGAAACTTAAAAGTGTACACCTTTCAGAAAAAATGGCTAAGTAATTGGACACCCTAAACCCTCCAGCCCGTGCTGCACGTATCTCCATGGGTGATATAGTTTCATTGTCCACACAGCCCGGTGCAGTGATCCTGAGTTTTGAAAACCATGCTGTTCTTCTTTCCTTAGGTACTCTGGGACAGATCAGAGCAGTTCTGATTGGTCAGCACAGTCATGTGACTGTGCTGACCAATCAGAACCACTCCGATCCATGCCTGCTTCCCTAAGGAAAATGGAACAGCAGTGCGGTTTTGTCTTATCAGGTTTTTGTCAAGTTTTACTGGAGGTCTACTTTCATGTTGGTTATATGTACTTTGTAGCTAACATAAAAGGCAAAACATGTCAAATGTATACATTCGCTTATCTGTAGCAGTTTAAAAAAGTGTTTGCTGCGGTTTTGGGGAGTGCTGCTCACCTATGAAAATTAGAAATGCCTGCAGCTCTCTAGTAAGTGTGTACTAGACTTGGGGCTTATTGTTCAAAGTGATAACATCTGTTTTAGAAAAGCACTTTATGAATATTGCAGTAATGGATCGCTTATTAAGTTCACTTATTAACCTTTTTCCTAAGCGCTTACAGTTTTTCAAAACTTTGAAATTGCAGGGTCAAGGTACTGATCGACTGCTGTCCACGGAATCCCATGATGAAGTGACTAACATTTTGCAGCAACCCTTGGCACTTGGTTACTTTGTTTCAACTGCCAAAGCTGGTCCTCTACCGGACTGGTTTTGGTCGTCATGTCCTCAAGCACAAAATCAGTGCCCTCTGTTTCTTAAGGTAAATATTTCCAAAAATCCTCTTTAGATTATATGCACAATATAGCAGACATGCCACTTCAGACATGATGAAAGAGTGTGTGGCAAGCTGAGATCAACAGTAGTGCTACTACTGCATTGGATCAACAAATCAACCCAATCAACATTCCATGTCTGTTTGAAATGGACATTAATGGTGCTCACGTTTATTGTGTGCATCAAGCCATTTGGTGTCACTCAGTGCACATATGTTTGTGTGCTATGTTGTGATGCCTTTTGAGTCTTAAAGCGGAATTCCAATCACACTGTGAAAAAAATAAGTCAGCAGCTACAAAAACTGTAGCTGCTGACTTTTAAAAAAACAGCCACTCACCTGTCCCACGATCCCACGGTGTCCTTCCCGCAGCCAGTTTCATCAGCCGTCTGGTGTTCTGGCATCTTCAGTGTGCGCACCCAGCTGTGACAGCTTGCGGCTTCACAGCCGGGTGCCCACTGCTCATTCGCGAGTAGCGCTGCGCTTCCTGAATGGCCCCGTCGTCTTCTGGGACCTGTCCCCTGTCCCAGAAGACTACGGGGAGGTAGGGTAGAATGACAACTTCTAATTCTGATTGCAGTGGGAGCGGGTACCTGTCAATTTCGGGTGCCAATCCTAAATGGGAAGTGGGGGACCAGTCTTTTAAAGCGCAACTTCCCCTTTTGGGTGGAGCTCCGTTTTAATTCCTTAAAAGTAAGGTCTCTTACAAGTAAAAAAAACTAGGCCATTACCAGTCTCTAATATGGTCATGTGATGCATGAAATATCATTTGTTTGCCAAATGTAAAAAAGATGCACTTGAAACCCCTGCTACTCAAGACAGAAGTGATCAAATATTTTTTCTTTTGTCTGCCATACAACAGCAAATGTTAAAGGATAAGTTCACCTTTTGGAAACATGTTACACATTCCACCCATATTTAGGGTGGAGCATGTAACATGTTCTAGCTCCAGCCGTCAGTTCCCCCATTCCCCCTCATTGTGACAGCAGGCAAGGGATCTTTTCTTTTCACCTGCTGTCTCAATTCAAAATCCGCACAGCCATGCGGGGATTTGCCCATTTTGACCACGCCGTTCTTTCACAGTTTCCTGTGAATGCATGAACTACAGCTACAGTCAGCCATTGCAGCTGAAGGCTTGTAGTTCTGAATGAACTGCGAGGTCGCTTGTCCATTCACAAGCCCTGCAACTTGTAAACAATCAGCCCCTATGATGCTGTGGGCTGAAAGCTGTAGGGCTTGTCTGCAGGAATCTGACATCTACTGATCACGGGTGCCATGCTTTCCAGGCTCCTTAGGGACAAAATAACTGTGCATTTATTATTTTTCCCCCAAAAGGTGAACTTATCCTTTAAACACAAGATATGAGCATACATTTCTAAAAAAAAAAAAAAGAGTAAAATTGTAATGTAGTTAAATAGCAGGTCCTCTGAGGTGTTTGTATATACCACCATTTTTTAAATCTTTTTTTTCAACCACCCTACATCTGCAGACACACAGGACCATTTTATGTATTTGGCCACCTCCCACATATGTATCTCGTATTTGCATGTAAGAGAACCCAATGTTTTTGGGCCCTGGGGTGTATGAGAAGGCATTGACAAGTATGTGCAAGCATCCAAGGGTGCACACTTCGTAATTATGTTTTTAGACTTTTTTTTCAGGATTTGATTAAATTAGCGTTATGTGCTAATGTTGCAACTCTATTATATTGGCGTACTACATAGCACAAATGGTAAGACACCCTTCTCTGTTACCAATGCAAACTCAACAAGGGTAGGATTAGTTTGGTGGTACAAACACAGTAATAAGACTATATTCAAACACACCAGACTAAAACTGCATAGAAGGCTGTGCATGTACAATAGTCATTCAACTAGTACATGTACAGGCTTGTGTAAAGTGCTAGAAGAACAGAAGTCGTATGTGAAATGTCTACAATCTGATATTTACAGTTTTACTCTTCACCATTGAGTGGCGAAGAGCAAAACTGTATGATATAATGGTTTGAAAAGGTTTTAAATCTTTTCACTTTTTTTTTTTTTTTCTTTTCTTTTAGGCCTCTCTGCACCTCCATGTGCCTTCAGTGCAATCAGATGAGTTGCTACACAGCAAACACTCGCATCCGCTAGATTCAAATCAGACTTCAGATGTCCTCAGGTAAGAAAAGTAATTTTTAATCGTCTATATTCTGATACATTAGAACTAACACAGCAAAATTTGTATTTAAAATACCAAAAGTATATACAATAGGTTTTCAATTCAGACATAAAATGAACACCTTTCTTTTTCATCCATTGAGGGACACGGGAAGTCTTTCACCTTCTGGTTATACTGCCACCCAAAGGAGGATTGATAACAGTGTTTGTAGGGCGCTCTGCAATGGTATGACCTTCCGGAGAAAAGGATCTTGGGCATCCAGTTGAGGAAAGGGGAACCAGATGACATGGGAGCAAGCTGTGCACTGGAGCAGCTGTTTAAGAGTGAAAGCAGACTCTAGTAAAGTAAATAGCAAGGAATGCGACTCTAAGTGCAGTTTACAGCAGTTTATTGAGTAGTAAAGGTTAAAACTTTACAAGATAGCAGCCAGGTAAAAGCTAATCAGGTATAATGCCAGGGAGACACTGAGCCGACCAGCAGGCTGAGGAATGAGTGTCTACGCATGCTCCGAAACGTGTTACCACCCCCTTGACGTCACGTCCGGCATGTGTGTTCCACGCCTCTCCTGGATGTACAGCGGCTATCTTTTCCGTGTGTTCCACCACACTCACTACCGCTGGTCAGCTCAGTGTGTCCCCCTGACATTATACCTGACTGCTATCTTGTAAGTGCTTTTAACCTTTACTACTCAAACGGCTGTAAACTGCACTTAGAGGCGCCTTCCTTGCTATTTACTCCCATTGAAGGATTGGTCACTGCAAACAAAGCTTGGCCAGCCCAGGATAACCCATCCTCTCAATAGTATGCCTCAGTTTTTTGCTACTGTCCAAGGGGGTTGGAAGTCTTTTCTTTTCTTCACCAATTGCTATGTTTAGAATATATATATATTTTTTTTTTTTCTAGACCATTTTTATTCATGTTTTTCAAGCAAGATGCTTCTCTAGATCCCAGCTAGAACCTGGCCCTTTTCCAGCTATCTCAGCCTGGCATTTGGCGTACCATGTCTGGACAACACTGGACTGGATGGTGCTAGCCTGGAAGTGGGGTGCTTTCCAAACTACATTGTGGTAAAAGTTTTCACCTGTAGAGCACTCTTCAGCCAAGCAACTAGCATTGCCTCAGTGCCTGCCTAGAATCAGAAAACTCGCTTAGTGAGTAGGCCAGTCAAGGCGAGTGTTGAAAGTGACCTCATTTGCATAGGTTGGGCATGCCATTATTTCCCCTTCCATGGAAGAGGATAATGCTGTGGAACTGAGCACGGATATCATCCATTGGGTGAATTGTCAGGCAGACTCTGCGCTCTTTTTGTAGTGTTTAGGAAGTGTCAATCGACTCCTGCTGCTCCTGCTTGCACATGGCCACACAGAACTTCAATCTTTAGTTATTCCGGTTGCCTGCCTACACGCGACATTGGTCACCGCCAGCCAGCCCTCACTCGGCTCTCTGGGTTTCATGGGTAGCTAAGCCTTTGCCTGTTACTTTGAGCCTGTATTTTGTTTTACCATCACATGGTTGCAACATGTCTAATTCTAGATGAAGAGGGGGCTGTCTCTCTGTTTTCAGTGCCTCCTGCTCACTCACTGCTCGGGGGCTGCCTGCAGCATACCTACTTATACTTTTGACGTCTGCAGCCTGAAGTCATGTTGCCCTTTGCTCCTAGAGTCTATTCCATCATTGGAGTCCTCTTTAGCCCCTGTAGCTGTGGCAGAAACCAAGCAAAAGGGGAGCCACTGCAAAAGCTCAGGCAAACATTCCCATTGCTGAAGGAACTCTCAACCTCAGAATGATGGAGTTTCCCTTGCACTGAAGCAGAGATGATTTGCCACCGGTCTCTGCAACGGACAGTGCTTCCATGCCTAGTGTGATCAGTTTGAAATAGGAAAACGGGAACTGGAGGAATCACCAGGTATTTGACACAAAAGAAGCAATGCAAAGAGAACTTTTTAGAAAACACATCAGGTACATGAAATGTTGTAACAAACACTTTAAGTGCTTCCTGCATCCCTCAATGGACTCAAGAAAAGTATTTTACATTAAATACAAAAAAACTATTTTTCATGTAGAGGTTCTGGGAAGAAAGTGACCTTTTTCTTAAAGTTGGCCATACATGGGTCTTTCTTTTTTTTTTTCTATTTTAAGCTTAGTCATTGGGTCGAATGGGGAAAAAAAAACTAACCCAATTCCCCCATCCACACAATGAGGCTCAGTTTTCACAACTAATTAACAAAGTACCGTATTTTTGGCTCCAGAAGACGCATCTAGATTTTACAGGAGGTAAACAAGAAAAAAAAATATTCTGAACCAATAGACTGCAGACATAATACAGGAGATGACCAGAGACTGCAGACACAGTACAGGAGATGATCGGGGGGGGGAGCGGGTACCCGAATTTGACAGGTACCCATTTGACTGGACCATTCACAAAGCACAGCACTTCTCGCGCATGCGCAGTGGGCACCGGCTGTGAAGCCGCAAGCTGTCACAGCCAGGTGCCCACATTGAAGATGCCAGAACCAGGGAGAGAAGATGGTGAGGACACCGCTGGACTGAGGAGCAGGTTCTGCTGCACAGAAGAGCTGAGCGGCTGGCCTGGTATTCTAACAGGGTGATGGAGGGAATACCGGGCCGGCCGCTCCATAAGACGCATAGACATTTTTGTTCCAAAAAAGTGCATCTTATGGAATGAAAAATACGGTAGTTGTTTAGCGGTTCAGGCCTAGTTTACATCAGGATTAGGTCTTATTTTATTTTTCAGGTGCTTGTATAGCGTCGTCAATTTACAAAGCGCTTTACATATATATTGTACATTCACAAGGGGCGTACAATCTAAGGTCCCTAACTTACATTCATACATACACATACTAGGGCCAATTTAGTCAGGATCCAATTAACCTACCAGCATGTCTTTGGAGTGTGGGAGGAAACCCACGCAGGCACAGGGAGAACATGCAAACTCCAGGCAGGTGGTGCTGTGACTGGGATTTGAACCAACAACCCGAGTACTGCCAGGTGGAAGTGATAACCATTTAGCCACTGTGCTGCCCTATTATCCTATCTTGATTTTATCCTGTTCACAACTGAAAGACATTTGCAAAGAAGTCCCATAGACGTCAGTGGGCCTGAATTCACACCTGAGCCAGACCACACTGCTCAGAAAACTGACAGGACTTTTTAAATTTGCACTGAATACACACTCCAGCTGCATTGGACAGATATGAAAAGTTGTGCGAATAGGATGCAGATAAAAAAAGCATTAAAAGATTTTGTACTAGCTAAAAAAAGGGTTTTGGTTTTTTTTTTTGTTTTTGTTTTTTTTTTACTAATATATAGTTCATAAACATACATCCACAGTTTATATAGGGAGTTTGATTTTTTTTTTTTTTTGCCTTGGATGTCATGCCCAGGTTTTTTTTTTTTTTTTTTTTAATTAAATGGGTCATGTTTGCAGGGTAATATCCTAATGGATATAATCTCCTGTACTACATGTATTGTTTACATATCTCTTCTCCAGTTATCTTTGTGTTTGAGCACTTTATCATAGCAAAGCTTCACTATGAACCGATCCATACAGATATTGTAAAGTTAAACTATGTATGCTCACCTTTGGTACACTATGATTACTAACCTCTTGATTTCCTTTCAGGTTTGTTCTGGAACAGTATAATGCCCTCTCCTGGCTAACCTGTGATCCTGCAACTCAAGACAGACGTTCGTGTCTGCCAGTTCATTTTGTGGTGCTGAACCAGTTGTATAACATTATCATGAATATGCTGTGACATTCAGTAAGAAAGCTGCAAGGAACACAAGGCTTTTATTACATTACAGGACTCCGAAATCCCATTTGTTTTCTTTGAAGCCACTCAGTATACAAAATTGGCAGGATTTACACCAGACTGGGTTGTTACTTAAAATAACACCACCTCCTGTATTTGGATAATTGCTTTATAATACGAAGCCAGTTCTACTTTGAAAGTCTCATGGAACATTTCTAATCATCTCCTGTCTCCGTTTCTGTGGGAGGATCCTCTATTGACATCACCTGGAAGACGCAAGGTGTCCTAGGAAGCAAAGATGTTTCATCTTTTGACTTTTAAACATCATGAAGATGTTGTGTGGATTATAAAACCTATTATCAATATACAGAAAAAAAATGCCTGCATCTCTTATTTATTGTAAGTTTTTAAATGGAAAAATTGTCTTATATTTCTTAACCTCTTTTATAAAATGGAAAAAAACAAACTTTTTTTTTTCCTAGAAGGTTTATACTGCCTTCTTGCTTTAAAGCAATTGGTTTAAAATATATGTATTTGTCTTAATTAAAAGTTGCAGTAGGTTGCTTTTAGAGTATTATTTTTTGTAAGGGGGAGGTTGACAATAAACATTTGTATTGTTTGATGTACAGTAAATGGGGAGGGGGGGGGGGATAGGAAGGGTAATGTCCATACCATTGTGTGTGGGGGATTTACAGCTAAGCTGTAGCAGCAGAGTACATGTACAGTAATGATATACACTGTGTTTATAGCATTTGAAAAGGTACCGGGTCTTAAAAAAAGATTTTATAATCACACCTCAACAAACCCTAATGGCAATATATCATTGAATGTTGTAGGTGGTTTAACTTGTAGTAACAAAATAAACGATTCACTTTCATTTTTGTAATTTGGTTCAGGGCTCTGGCTGTATTTCTTAGAGTTGTTGCTACAAAAAAAAAAAAAGCATTACTTTGTATGATAAAAACTAAATTTTGCTTTATCTCCCCCCTCCCAAATTTTCAAGACTATTTAGTTCAATTTCACTGGCCGGTTAACATTAACTGCAAACAGATGTACCTAGAAGGCCTTGTGTTGTATGGAATTACAAGCGGTCTTTCTGGGGGTTCAGTAAGTGGTGTTAGGGTGCCGTGTAAATAGACTTACACACTGTTTAGATGATGGGGTTCCTCAGTTTTGTTATATCAATATTTGATCTTTAATAGCTTGTATTATCTGTTCACAAATACCTGGAAATAAGTGAATTGTATTCCGAAAACCTCACTTTTTTTCTAAAGTTTGTAAATACAGAGTATTTACCTTTAACACTCATAGTTACATGGAGGAATCCAGTTTGCATTTTGCGCGTGTGTGTATATATATACATAGATATATATATATAAATATATATAAATATATAAATTTAAATAAATATTTAAGAAATATCAATTTTGTTTAAAATTAAACACTTGGTGACAAAAGCTTTCAGACATTCTTTCAAAACCGTGCAATCAAAGAGTATTTTACTTCAGAAATCTCTATTTTTTATTTTTATTTGTTTCCTAAAAGGTAAATTGAATGCCTCAAGAAGTAAGTTGGCATTTCTCTTACTTGGTTAAGATTTCTGTGGGATAAAGATGTTTTCTGATGTGTTGGAAATTTTCAAGTCTGTAATTAAATCAGTCATATTTTTATTCATATTTTGTATGTAATGCTTGCTATTATTTGCCGTTTTTATCCAATCAGCACTGATATACCGTGTTCACTTTATTGTCACAGAATGAAAATGTGCTTAGACTCTCCTGGGTGTAGAAAAGTACATCTTGATGATGTATCACAACTTTGCAAAAACTGCCAGTAGTAAGCTCAGCTTGTCATTATGCCGGCCATACATGGGTCGAAATTTGACTGATTCTTTTTTTTTCGTCCAAAAATCGGACCTAAGAAGAATTGGCCGATTTTCGCTTTGTTAGTGGGTCAATGGCACCAGCTGATTTTTGTAGTTCCTCCCCTTTTCAGTGATCAAGCATGTTGGAAAATTCGTAAAAATTACCGATTTTCGATTCAATGATGGTCAAATCGTACGATTGTTTTTCCGAAAGGAATATGTTCATGAGCCGTGACCTGGAAGAAACAGAGGTTTTGCATGTTACATGGGGTGACCTTTATGACTTGGTCGGCCGATTTTCAAAATCATTGATGGCACCATTGGATTACCAAGCGACCGATGTTTTCGATTTTCAGACGAAAAATCATTCGGAATTCGACCCATGTATGGCCTTCATAAGGCCTTGTATAAAGCTGGTGGTTCCTTACAGTCCTGGGTAACAGAGTGTGGTGACATAATTAGCTTCAGCAGAGATTGATTTCAGTGAAATTAACATTCTGAGACATGGTATTATGTAGGAGAATACAGCAGATGTAAGCAAATGTCAACTTTTCAACTGGTTGTGAACTGTAGAGGGCAGTCTAAAAAAATAGATGCACAATCTGGCCTCCTTTGGTCTTCTGTGCTGGCCAGCTTGTCCTTAAAGTGAAACTTTAGTCAGAAAATGAAGCCTGATAGATCACTTCAGGCTGGCCCCTTTTGCAGGTATAGCTAGGTAAAGCATTTAAAAAGAAGGCTTATACTGTTAAATCCATTAATACACTCTCACCCTGCTCTGCACATACTCAGTTGCTGTCTATATTTAGGCACTGTGCCATATTTGTAGAGGCCGATCTGCTGACAGCCTAAAGATTTAATGCTGGACTTCAGCAAAAGGGCAGCCTCTGGCAAGATGCAACAGCAATGCTGGAGGCAATTTACAGCACAATTTTGGTAGCATAATTTTTAATGTGGAAACTTTTGTTCCTTGCTAACGTTGTTTTGAGTAAAATTCCAATTTAAACATGAACAGTTTAGTCCTGGTTCACACTAAATGCAACTTTGAAATCGTGCAACTTCAAAGCTTCAGATCAGTGCGATTATTACCTCCAGATTTCACATTGGCTTGCAACTTCATTTAACAGAAGTCCGTGTAAGTTGAAATAAAATTGGAAAAAAGTAATGCAGGAACTATTTTTGAAATGGCGCTACTTTAACTGCCTGGGCTATGGCTGAATGGCGGACGGCAAAAACCCTTGTCCCTTCGGGTGGATGCCATATGGCTTCCTTTCAGGTATGCGCAGTTTGCATGCCAGCAGAGCGGCGCGATCTGTCACCGGCCGTGTACCTTGTACACGGCCGATGACAGATCTGTGTACCAGTCCCCTTGCCAGTACCATGTGACCTGCTGTGACCAAATACAGCAGGTCACATGACAGTTGTATACAATGGATGGTTTCCTTTCATGCTGTCCATTGTATACTGGTGTGTCTACCTGTGAATAGTCACAGCGATCACATGCACAAGCTGGGCCAGTCACAGCCCAGCTGTGTCATTTGATTAGCTGTGGCCAAATCACAGTTAAGGAAAAAAAAAATCCTGAATGAATTGATTTCATTCAGGTAAATGCTTGCTTATAGCAAAGTAATTATTTGCTATAAGCAAATTGTGTAAAAAAAAAAAATAATAAAAATAAATAAATATATCTATCACTTCCCCAAAGTAGTACAATGTTACTATGGTAACAATATACTACTTTGGTCATAGTGAAATATGAAAAAAAAAATGTACTAAAAGATAAAAAATAAAATATCAATTTTTTTTTTCGTCCTGTCATAAATGTCCCTGATCACCACCATGCCAGTTATATGATGACACTGTACTGCACTGGTGACAGTATGTAAAAAAAAAAAAAAAAAAGTGAAAATCATTTTTTTTTATTCATTTCCGAAAAATTATGACAAAAAAATTTCAACTTCAAAAAACTCGCCATGCCTCTTATGAAATACGTCAGACTGTCTACTTTGCAAAAAGGGGTCATTTGGGGATATCTGTACTGTTCTGACATTCTTGGACCTCAAGAAATTAGATTGGCTGTCTGTGCTTCAGGATTGATCAATTTTCAGATATATCCCATAGTTTGTGAACTCTATAACTTTCCTACAAACTAAATAAATACTGATTTGGGTTATTTTCACCAAAGACATGTAGCAGAATACATCTTGGCCTAAATTTATGAAGAACAATTATTTATTTGCAAACGTTTATAACAGAAACAAAGAAAAACGTGGGTTTTCTTTTTTTCCTTCAAAATTTTTGGTCTTTTTTTTGTTAATTTAGCAAGAAATAAAAACCTCAGTGGTGATTAAATACCACCAAAAGAAAGCTCTAGTTGTGTGAAGAAAATTATAAAATTTTAGTTTGGGTACAATGTTGTATGACCGCGCAATTGTCATTCAAAATGTGAGAGCGCTGAAACCTGAAAATTAGCCTGGGCAGGAAGGGGGTAAAAGTGCCCGGTATGGAAGTGGTTAAATCACACTGAAGTGCAATAGAAATAGATTAGAAGTATCTTCAGGTGCGATTTCTATCTCATGTCGCACTGGTGTGAACCAGGGCTTAAAGTAGAACTATAGGTAAACCATTTTGGATAGAGTGCTGGGGGGGATACAGTGAGGAACAGAAGTATTTGAACACCCTGCTATTTTGCAAGTTCTCCCACTTAGAAATCATGGAGGGGTCTGAAATTCATATTGTAGGTACATTCCCACTCAGAGAGACAGAATTAAAAAAAAAAAATTCAGGATATCACATTGTATGATTTTTAAGAATGTATTTGTCTTGCACTGCTGAACATAAGTATTTGAACACCTGAGAAAATCTTTTAATATTTGGTACAGAAGCCTTTGTTTGCAATTACAGAGGTCAAACGTTTCCTGTAGTTCTTGACCAGGTTTGCACACACTGCAACAGGGATTTTGGCCCACTCCTCCACACAGATCTCCTCTAGATCTGTCAGGTTTTGGGGCTGTCGCTGAGCAACATGGAGTTTCAGCTCCCTCCAAAGATGTTCTATTGGATTTAGGTCTGCAGACTGGCTAGGCCACTCCAGAACCTTGATATGCTTCTTACGGAGCCACTCCTTGGTTATCCTGGCTGTGTGCTTCGGGTCGTTGTCATGTTGGAAGACCCAGCCACGACCCATCTTCAATGCTCTGACTGAGGGAAGGAGGTTGTTGCTCAAAATCTCACAATAAATGGCCCCATTCATCCTCTCCTTAATACAGTGCAGTCGTCCTGTCCCCTTCGCAGAAAAGCACCCCTAAAGCATGATGTTACCACCCCCATGCTTCACAGAAGGGAAGGTGTTCTTGGGATGCAACTCATCCTTTTTCCTCCAAACACAACAAGTGAAGTTTAGACCAAAAAGTTCTACTTTGGTCTCATCTGACCACATGACTTTCTCCCATACCTCCTCTGGATCATCCAGATGGTCATTGGCAAACTTCAGACGGGCCTGGACATGTGATGACTTGAGCAGGGGAACCTTCCGTGCAATGCATGATTTGAAACCATGACGGCGTAGTGTTCTACTGACAGTGACCTTTGAAACTGTGGTCCCAGCTCTCTTCATGTCATTGACCAGCTCCTCCCTTGTAGTTCTGGGCTGATTCCTCACCTTTCTTATCAGTGATACCCCACGAGGTGAGATCTTGCATGGAGCCCCAGTCCGAGGGAGACTGACAGTTATCTTTAGCCTCTTTTATTTTCTAACAATTGCTCCAACAGTTGATCTACTTTCACCAAGCTGCTTGGCAATTTCCCCGTAGCCCTTTCCAGCCTTGTGGAGGTCTACAAGTTTGTCTCTGGTGTCTTTTGACAGCTCTTTAGTCTTGCCCATGGTAGTAGTTGGCGTCTGACTGTGGGGTGGACAGGTGTCTTTAAAGAGCTCAGACAGGTGCTACTAAGTTAGATTAATGAGTGGAGTAGAGGTGGACTTTTTAAAGGCACAGTAGCAGGTCTTTGAGAGCCAGAATTCTTGCTGTTTCTTAGGTGTTCAAGTACTTGTGTTCAGCAGTGCAAGACAAATTCTTTAAAAAGCATACAATGTGATTTCCTGATTTTTTTTTTTTTTTTTTTTTAAATTCTGTCTCTCAGAGTGGGAATGCACCTACAATGTGAATTTCAGACCCCTCCATGATTTCTAAGTGGGAGAACTTGCAAAATTGCAGGGTGTTCAAATACTTCTGTTCCTCACTGTATAATCCCTGTTAGATTTTTTTTTTCCCCTCTGTGTCCTATTGTGGAGATTTTGCTTCACTTTCTGTTCCATAGCCAAACAGGAACTCCCTGCAAATTAAGGGCATTTCTTGGAGACCCCCAGGTCACCAGAATTAGTGTCCACATTGAAAGATTTCTCCTCTATTACTTTTCTAGGGACAACCCAAAATGTGGGGTTTTCTTTTACTTTCAATAATAAGGGTTAACAGGATAAATGAAGAGTGGGCCTCCCTAACAGGGGCAAGGACAGAAAAAAAAAGCTGACAGGTGTTCTAATATACTACTTTAAAATGCCAGGTTGCAAAACTACCATCTAATGGTTTATAGGCACATGTTCTATCGTCTCATACTCCGTTTAATTTGCCCAGGTTTATGAAAATAGGTACCTGCTGCCACACATTATTGTTGGCTCATCACAAAGATGGACTGCCTCACTGGTCAATAGTAATGTGTGGAGTGAATGAGCAATTTTAAGCAATATCAAGACCATCAGAACAGCCTGCTATTGGAGCTTGCTCTTTAATACAAGTTAACAGCTTGTGTTTGGTTGGCGGTGGCAAAAATAAGTCCATGCAGTGTGGCACATGAATTAGAATCCTATCCAATCTACCAAATATCTGGGTTTAAAAAAAAATAAAAATTACATCTGAAGTTTAACCACTTGCCTACCGGGCACTTTCACCCCTGTCCTGCCCAGGCCAATTTCCAGCTTTCAGTGCTGTCGCACTTTGACAATTGCGCGGTCATGCAACACTGTACCCATATGACATTTTTATCATTTTTTGAGAGCGCTTTCCTATGGTGGTATTTAATCACCATTTGATAAACAAACCAAAAACAACTGAAAATTTTGAAGAAAAAAGTGTTTTTCTTTGTTATAAAATTTTGTAAATGAGTAATTTTTCTCCTTCACTGTTGTGTGCTAATGAGGGTGCACTGATGGGCATTGACAGGCATCACTGGTGGGCATTCACAGACATCACTGGTGGGCACTGAAAGGCAGTACTCATATATGACACTGATAGGCGACACTGACTGGCACTGAAAGGCAGCACTGATAGGGCTACACTGATCATCAGTGCCCTGATGACCAGTGTAGATTTTCCCTCTGAAGAATGCTGATTACCGGCTCTCCTCTCCTCACGAGCTGTCAGCATGACAGCTCGTGAGGAGTGAAATGCCGATAAGCGGCATTTCCTTATGTATGTGCGATGTGATTGGACACAGCTGATCAAATGACAGCCGAAGTCATTGGCTTTTTCCGCTGATCCACTGTGTTCCAGGGACACATCGCACTATCGATGGGTGCGCATGCACGGTTAGAGTGTCCTCCAAGAATGAGAGAACCACCTTGAACCCGTCATTTCCTTATAATGGTGTGTGGGGGGCAGTTAAAAACATCTTTCAGGCAAGAGATATGAAAGTTGATATATTTTGGGGCTCTAATCTAGACTGTTAAAACACCTCACATTCACAATCTTCTTATAGCTCAGTAATTCATCAGGTGGTAAAGCTATGATCAACATGCACCTTCAAAACCAAGGCAGCCATATTTCCTTCCCGACTTTTTCTATAAAATGAGAAGGCAAATTCCTCTTGAGGCAAATGAACTATGAATTGTCATTGAATTCAATAGAAAAGTGTTCTGGTCAGTTTGTAGACCAGGTTATTTTTAACAAAAAATTTTTAGTGTGGAAAAATTTCAAGACAGAAACTTGTTGAGGCAAATTGTTTCAAGTAATTACGATTTAGTAACATTGTTAACCGAAAATGCTAATGAGTTTGTTTTGGCGAGAAGTGGGGAAGAGTACAGTCTTTACTGAAATCTCTTGAATAATAAGTGTAAGGTGCTTCTGATTTTAATGTCCAATTCCAGCCCCAACAGAGCAAAAAAAAAAAAGCATATGACTCTGTCAAATTTTTACTGAGGTATGTTCTCATTTGGGAGATTTAGCCTGGCTATACACCATTTAGTTGTCTTACAATTTTCTGTCCAATTTCTGCCCAATTTCCTTTAGATTTACCTTCAACTGTGTAGTGCAAGGGCCTGCCTAATTGGATACAATTCAAAGTGTTTAGGTTTGACCTCCTATTATATGGTTTTTGGTAAATCTAAAGCAAAAATCTCAAGAAAATTGTATAGTGTAGGGCCAGCTGATATCGCTTGTTCTGGCCGGAAGGGTGTGGCTACAAGGTCACATGCACACTGCATCACTTCCACTTGTACAGAAGATGTCAACACTACCTATTGCCCGGTGAACGAGCTTTTTTAGATTGGTTAATGTGGGCCACGATTTCGACCAACGAACTAACTCCTCTCGGGTGACTGGTCGATTTTCTTATTGTGTATTCCCACCTTTAGGCTGGCCATACACTATACAATTTTCTTGAGATTTTTGGTTTAGATTACCAAAAACCATATAATAGAAGGTCAAACCTAAACAGCACTTTCAATTGTATCCAATCAGGCAGGCTCTTGCACTACACAGTTGAAGGTAAATCTAAAGGAAATTGGACAGAAAATTGTATAGTGTATGGCCAGCCTTACTCTCCATTTCACATTTGGTTCCACTAGGGCAAGAAAATGAAATGGTGCGTGTGTCACTGAAACAGACACAGAGCAAAAAAATCCTGTTTTTTTTGTTCTAATTTTTTACATGTACTACTAAATAAGTGTGCTTTTGTTGCTGTCATTGTCTCAGATAGAGAGATCCCATTGCTTTCTGTCTATGCCAGGGTGTCACAAATATAGAAAGCTGTAAAACCGTAGAGGTTCAAACCCTTCTCCACTCTATTTAAAATATACAAAATCCACATTATTTTTAATCCTATCTGACTCAGAGAATTTTTTTTTTCTAGGTTTAATTTTTCATTTATTCATTAAAAAAATAAATAAAATAATAAACAAAACATTTGGCGAAGGTTGGGCTTTAACTGCTTCCTGATCACCCTATAGCAGAAATACTGCTACAGGGTGGCACGGGTGCACAAAATCATGTGTGTGTGTGTGTGTGTGTATATACACGTGATTTTGCATTTCCGGGTAAGGGGCGCCCTACCCACGGCTGTCAGTCATCGGGTTCTAGCCGGTGATTGCCGAGTATCTCCGACGGAGAGGAAAACTAAACAAAACGGTCCCTCCCTGTCAGCATGTGCACACTGCTTTGGATGGCTGTGTACAGTACAGCCATGAAAAGCAATGTGCTTACAGTGAAGCACAAACACACAGCACATAGTAAAACAGCACACAATTAACCCTTTGATCACCCAACATGTTAACACCTTCCTACCCAGTGCCATTAGTACAGTCTGCTTTTTATTAGCACTAATCACTGCATTGATGTCACTGGTGATGTCAGTGACACCAAGTCAGTTCCTCCTAGTGTCAGAATGCCCCCCCATAGTCCTGCTATAAGTCACTGATCACTGCCATTACTAGTAAAAGTTAAAAAAAATGCCATTATATATACCGCTCCTTGTAAACACTAACTTTCACGTAAACCACTTAGTTTACACATATTGGGTTTTTTTTATTTTTTAGTTGACATGTAGCAGAATAAATTTAGTTTTTTTTCATTTTTTTTACTGGATATGTTTAACCATTTCCATACCGGGCAATTTTACACCTTCCTGCCCAGGCCATTTTTCAGGTTTCAGCACTCTCACACTTTGAATGACAATTGCGCGGTCATACAACATTGTACCCGAACTAAAAGTTTATAATTTTCTTCACACAACTAGAGCTTTCTTTTGGTGGTATTTAATCACCGCTGGGGTTTTTATTTTTTGCTAAATTAACAAAAAAAGACCCAAAATTTTGAAAAAAACACGTTTTTCTTTGTTTCTGTTATAAAAGTTTACAAATAAATAATTGTTCTTCATAAATTTAGGCCGAGATGTATTCTGCTACATGTCTTTGGTGAAAATAACCCAAATTAGGATGTATTATTTAATTTGTAGGAAAGTTATTGAGTTCACAAACTATGGTATAGATCTGAATATTGATCAATCCTGAAGTACTGACAGCCAATCTAATTTCTTGAGGTCCAAGAATGTTAGAACAGTACAGATATCCCCAAATGACCCCTTTTTGCAGAGTAGACAGTCCGACATACTTCATAAGAGGAATGGCGAGTTTTTTGAAGTTGTATTTTTTTGTCACAATTTTTTGGAAAATTAAAAAAAATTATTTTCACTATTTTTTTTTTACATACCGTCACCAGTGCAGTACAGCGTCATCATATAACTGGCATGGCAGTGAACAGGGGCACTGACTGGTGACAGTATGAAAAAAAATATATATATTTTATTTTTTTTTTTTTTTTTATTACATTTTTTTAAATTTTTTAAGATTTTTTTTTCATATTTTACTATGACCAAAGTAGTACAATGTTACCATAGTAACATTGTACTACTTTGGGGAAGTGATCGGTATTTTTTTTTTGCACAATTTGCTTATAGCAAAGAATTACTTTGCTATAAGCAAGCATTTACCTGAATGACATCGATTCATTCAGGGGTTTTTTTTTAATTTTTTTGTGCTTAGCTGTGATTTGGCCACAGCTAATCACATGACATGTGCATGTGACCTGCTGTGACCATTCACAGCTAGGCACTAGTATACAATGGATGGCATGAATGAAGCCATCCATTGTATACAACTCTCATGTGACCTGCTGTGATTGGTCACAGCAGGTCACATGGTACCGGCAACGGGGGCCGGTACTCAGATCTGTCATCGGCCGTGTCCGAGGTACACGGCCGGTGACAGATCGCGCCACTGCGCGGCTCTGCAACCGCGTGAACTGCACATGTGCGGGAGAACACCAAATGGCGTACACCCCGGAAAGCTAAACCATTTTTGCGGCCGCCAAACGGCTATAGGCCGGGCAGCTAATGGTTAATAGCAAAAAGTAAAAAAAAAATTTTTGCTATTTTTTTTTTCTAGTTAAAATAAAAAACGCACAAGCGATCAAATACCACTGAAAGAAAGCTCAATTCATGGGGAAAAGAAAAAGACGTAAATTTCATTTGGGTACAGCGTTGCATGACTGTGCAATTGTCAGCTAAATGAATGCAGCGCCGTATTGCAAAAAAAAATGGCCTGGTCAGGAAGGGGGGTAATGTGTATTTCCACTTGTGCAGTAAAATTTGAGAAGATCTCACTATGTGTGTTCCCATTCACACACTATACCTTTTAAAAAAAAAAAAAAAAAAAAAAAACCCCTTTTTAGGTGTATCCTTGGGGCAGGCTGCAGTAGACTGCGTTTCCTCTAATTTTAGATTGTTCAGAGTAGTTTACAATTGGATTTTTTTTTTTTATTCAGCCAGCTGAAAAAATGAACAGATTCCTCCATCCACACAAGTGAGGTGGACAAGAGGGCTCCTCCCTGCTGAGACATTTTATTCTGACAGTGGGGGACTCGCTGTCAGAATTAACCAATCAGCAACTGCACCCCATTGGCTGCAGCCAGTGATCGAGAGAAAATTTCCAGCAAGCGTATTTTACAGAAGTGAGTCATTAGATCAATTTCTGTTGAGAAGAAGTGGCCACACACAGATGGATCGAAATTCAGCCAGTGCAGCAGGGCTCGACCACATTTTGATCTAAGGCCAGCATAACATAAAATACAATGAAGAAGCTCAATTTATAGATCTTTAAAACCCTATTAAACCCAAAAACAAACAAAATAAAATATTACAGCATAGCCCTTGTTCTGAATGTTGTCACTTGTAGCAAAACTCCTGTTGCTCTAAAAAGTACATGAGTTACTTTTCAGGCAGAATTGAGTGTTTGTGTCCCCATAGACTTCAATGGAAATGGCTGAAAAGCATGGCATGGGTGTTTTTCAGCTCAAACAGCAGCTACTTGCCTCATTTTCAGCTTTCCACTGACCAAATAAAAAAATGCCAAGTTTAAAAGTTCCTGACAAAAGCTGTGAAAAAAAAAAGCTTAAAAATGTGATGCGTGTGAATGAAGCCTAAAGGAGTTCTATGGTCACAGCATACACTTTCATTTTATAACATCACCATTGTAATAATACCAGCAGTCTGTCGATCATCTCTTTCCACACCTTCCTGCATTCCCTGCATGTTTTGCAGCTTCTCTGCTGTTTACTTTTAATTTCTAACTACATATCCCATGGTACCTTTGCTGCCTGCAAGCATTGATTCCTGTACTGACTCCGCCTCCTGAAACCCCTCTTTTCAGCACCTCTGTAGTTCAGGCAGCAGGCTCTGTACATTCTGTGACACAGCTGTGTCTACTCACAGGGCATAGTGTGCATACGTGTCCAAAGACTTCAAGGCAGTAAAGGTTGTAGGGATCTTCAGAAAGCATGTTTGCGAGTTTAAAGATTATTTTGATTCATAGAAGTATGCTAGAAATAATTGAAATCCAATGTGGAAATGATTAGGATTTTAAATCTTGACCATAGATACTATTGAAATGTGCTGGCTGCAATAAGTTGTGTTTTGTTTTTTAAGCCTTTTTTCCCATCTTATTTTCGACTGGTGGCCAGTAACACTTCCTGTATTAGGGTGTCTCCACTCTGGATGGAGGTGCAAGGAGACACCTGTGGAATTAGCATTGTCAGTATGGAGAGAGGGTAGTGTTAGATGCACTAGCAGATTTACAGTTAAAATACGGTTTTCTTTTTGGTAAACATTTTTTTTACATAAATGAAAGAAGCTGACCATGGTAGGCACACCTGTCCGTAAGTTAACCAGTTCCTTGCTGCCCTATAGCAGAAATACTGCTACAAGGTGGCATGGATGCGCAAAATCACATTTTATATATATATATATATATATATATATATATATATATATATATATATAAATGTGTGATTTTTGCAGTTCTGTGTAGTGGGCATGTGCGCCCTACCCACGCTGCCATTTGCGGCCTCGATTGTCAACCACTGAGTCCCGGCCGGGGATTACTTGCCCGCACCTGGTGATCGCCAAGTATCTCCGACTGGGGAGAGAACGTATGTAAACAATACAGATCTCTTCCCTGTCAGCTCCTACACACTGCTTTGTATGGCTCTGCATAGCAGAGCCATACAAAGCCGTGTGCTTACAGTGGAAAGCGCACACAGCCCCCATAGTGAAACAGCACACAGTTAACCCTTTTGATCCCCCAGGTGTTAACCTTTTCATGCCCAGTGCCAATAATAGTGTGTCTGCTTTTTTTTATTAGCACTGATCACTGTATTGGTATCACTGTATTGGTGTCACTGTGGATGTCAGTGACACCAAGTCAGTTCCCGCCAGCGTCAGAATGCCTGCCAAAGTCCCGCTATAAGTCGCTGATCGCCGTCATTACCAGTAAAAAAAAAATTACAAAAAATATATGTAGTATATATATATACCACCATTTGTAAAGGCTATAACTTTCATGTAAACCAATTAATCTACACATATTTTTTTTTTTAGCAAAGACATCTAGCAGAATACATTTTGGCCTAAAGTTATGACGAAATTTGATTTTTAAATTTTTTTTACTGGATATGTTTAACCACTTCAACTCTGGACACTTTCACCCCCTTCCTGTCCAGGCCAATTTTCAGCTTTCAGCGCTATCACACTTTGAATGACAATTGTGCGGTCATCCTACACTGTACCCATATGAATCTTTTAGCATTTTTTTTAGACAGATAAAACTTTATTTTGGTGCTATTTATTCACCACTGGGATTTTTATTTTTTAGCTATATACATATGAAAAAGTCCAAAAATTTTGAAAAAAAGTGTTTTTCTTATACAATTTTCCAAATAAATAATCTTTATTCATAAATCTTGGGCAACATGTATTCATCTATCTTTTTAGCAAATTTAAAAAAAGAAAAAAAAAACAAATTAGTTTAACTAAAAATAATCTTTCAGAATTTTTTTTTTACAATTTTTTTTTTTTTAATATTATTATTATTATACAGTATTTAGCGCAAAGGGTTTGCTCAGTGCTGTACAATAGCGAGGGGGACAGAACATGAGACAGTACAGTAACAATACAATACACGAGGGGTCCAAGGGCCCTGCTCTTTCAAGCTTACAATCTAGGAATTATTTGTTTTTTTAAACATACCTTCACCCTAGCAGTACAGTGTTGCCATAGTGACACTGTACTCCTTTGGGGGGGTGATGAAGATTTTTTTTTTTTTTTTTTACGCTGATTGCTTTTACACCCATAAAGGCTGTAAGCGCAATCATTTCTCCTTCTCTCTGGCTGCATTCTTGCAGCCATTGATTAATACTGTGAGAGCTGTGATTGGTCACATGGTATAAGGCTGTTGTGAATAGCCTTGTACCATGTGACCTCTGTGATCATTCACTGATTTCACACGTAGTAAGCAATGATGTCAGAAGTGACATCTTGCTTACTACTATTCATGTAATCACTGATTTGCCAATCAGGGATCACATGAATGAGGACGTCACACAGAGGTTCTGGATTGCGGTGCTGTGCACTCCCAGGGAGTGCACACAGGCAGTGAATGCGGGGGCCATTTATAAATGGCCACCCGCTTTGGCACTGCTCCTGTCTGGCTATTTATGTACAAGGGCTGGATGGGAAGTGGTTAACCTCCCTAGCGGTATGATTCCTTCCGATTTTTTGTGCTGAAAGCGGTACCATTTTTTCGCATGGAAATAGTTTTTTATTGTAGGCTGTAATTTTTAGGAAAATTTCCGCACAAATCATTATCACTCAATTCTGTAAGTGGTTCTGATTTACTATCGCTGTTCTCTAGCCGGTCTAAAACCGCTTTTGACGTAAAGGGACGCTTTTTGGACGCCATGGACTTTTCTAAGTTTCCAGGCAGAAAGAACAGACAAAATGCAGGCAGGGCACAGGGCAAAGCACTAGGGACAATATGTATGTGAAATGGGATGAAACAGCAATGTTTTACTATTTAAAATTGAAAAAAAAAAAAATGACATTTTTTAAATTTTTTAAATTTCCCGCCGCCGGCGGCGCCCGTACGTCCCGACGTCACGGGGATCGGAACACAGAAGCCGGATGCCGGCATCGGCCGGAGGAGATGGCCGGGGACGCTGCAGGGGACACATCGTGGGAACGAAGGACAAGGTAAGTGCTGCAGGGACCCCCAGAGCAGCGCCGCATGGTAAGCCCGAGTGTAGCTCGGGGTTACCGCTTGTGGTATAGAAATTCTACCCCGAGCTACACTCGGGAATACCGCCAGGGGGGTTAATAGCAAAAAGTTAAAAAAAAACATTTTTCTCAAACTTTTTAATTTTTTATTTATGTACAGTGCAAAAAAATAAAAACCACACTGGCGATCAAATACCACCGAAAGAAAGCTCTATTTGTGGGGGAAAAAAAGGACATACATTTTATTTGGGTGCAGTGTTGCATGACTGTGCAATTGTCAGTTAAAGCAACGCAGAACTGTATCGCAAAAAATGACCTGGTCAGGAAGGAAGGTAAATCCTCTGGAGGGCAAGTGGTTAAAGTGTTACTAAACCCAGGACCCTGCATTCACTATATCTGGTCTCCCACGGTGCATACTACATGGAAATGCAATTATTTTAGTAAATATAAACTGCTAAATACCTTTTCTCATCAGCAGTTAGAGCAGTCTTGCCAGTCTTGAGTGACTTGTAGGAGGATGCAGGAATCCTGACCTCTGGACAGTGGTGATTGGCCCTGTGCTGATCACATGAAGTCAAGAAAATAAAAAAACACTCTAGCAATACACACCAAACTGAGCATGTGCAGAATGACTCCACACAATATTGTGGATATATCAGGAGATAAGAGGGGGACACTCAAAGAAGGGGAGGCTCAGAGAAGTCAGGATCATACAGCGTTTTTACACAATGCAGAGGATTACCCCACAGTGAGTAGAACAAGCATGCTTTACTGTATATACAGACTGATTTTACTGTTTTTTGGTTTAGTAACACATTCAAAGTTTGTCTCTACTCTCTACACCAGGGGTCTCCAAACTCTCTAAGCAAAGGGCCAGTTTACTGTCCTTCAGGCTTTATGGGGGCCGGACTGCAGCCAGTGGGAGTAGAAAATGCCCCAGCATCAGCGCCCTATAATTTGTTCCAATGGGAGGAATAGTGCCCCATTGTTGATATCAATGAGAAGAATAGTGCCCCACTGATAGTGTCAGTAAGGGAGTGGTGCGCCATTATTGGAATCAGTTGGTGGAATAGTGCTCAAGGGCCAAATAAAGGCATGCAAAGGGCCACATCTGGCCCCTGGGCTGCAGTTTGGAGACCACTACTCTACATGTTTGCTGGTCAGCGTGGTCTTTTAAAGTTGAAGATTAAACCTTAGACGCCGAGTGCACGCAAATATGCGGCCTCTCTGCATCTGGGCCTTGACACCGAGCGGCTGCATATTTGCGTACCATTTGAAAATACATACAGCTGTGTTCAAAATAATAGCAGTGTGTTGAAAAAAGTGAATAAAGCTCAAAATCCTTCTAATAGCTTTTATTTCCATACACACAAATGCATTGGGAACACTACACATTCTATTCCAAATCAAAACATGAAGAAAAATAGATCAAATTTGTATTGAATATTAGACTGTTCAAAAAAATAGCAGTGTTTGTATTCTTCTTTACAAACTCAAACATTCACTATATAAACTGAAAAATGTTTGAAGATTTTGCTTTCCTTTGAATCACTTAATGAATATTTAGTTGTATAAGCACTGTTTCTGAGAACTGCTGTACATCTGTGTGGCATGGAGTCAACCAACTTCTGGCACCTGTGAACAGGTATTCCAGCCCAGAATGATTGGACTACATTCCACAGTTCTTCTCTATTTCTTGGTTTTGCCTCAGAAACTGCATTTTTGATGTCACCCCACAAGTTTTCTATTGGATTAAGATCCGGGGATCGGGCTGGCCACTCCATAACATCAATCTTGTTGGTCTGGAACCAAGATGTTGCACGTTTACTGGTGTGTTTGGGGTCGTTGTCTTGTTGGAACACCCATTTCAAGGGCATTTCCTCTTCAGCATAAGGCAGCATGACCTCTTCAAGTATTCTGATGTATTCAAACTGATCCATGATCCCTGGTATGCGATAAATAGGCCCAACACCGTAGTGTGAGAAACATCCCCATATCATGATGCTTGTGCAACCATGCTTCACTGTCTTCACAGTGTACTGTGGCTTGAATTCAGGGTTTGGGGGTCGTCTGACAAACTGTCTCCGGCCACTAGACCCAAAAAGAACAATCTTACTTTCATCAGTCCACAAAATGTTCCGCCATTTCTCTTTAGGCCAGTCAATGTGCTCTTTGGCAAATTGTAACCTCTTCAGCACATGTCTTTTTTTCAACAGTGGGACTTTGCGGGGGCTTCTTGCAGATAGCTTGGCTTCACATAGGCTTCTTCTAATTGTAATAGTACTCACAGGTAACTTTACACCTTCTTTGATCTTCCTGGAGCTGATTGTTGGCTGAGTCCTTGCCATTTTGGCTATTCTTCTATCCATTCGAATGGTAGTTTTTCGCTTTCTTCCACATCTTTCAGGTTTTGGTTGCCATTTTAAAGCATTTGCTATCATTTTAGCTGAGCAGCCTATCATTTTCTGCACTTCTTTATATGTTTTCCCCTCTCCAATCAACTTTTTAATCAAGGTACGCTGTTCTTCTGAACAATGTCCAGAACGACCCATTTTCCTCAGAATTTCAGAGAGAAATGCACTGTAACCAGCATGTACAACATTTGCTGCCTTTCTTCCTTAAATAAGGGCAATAATTGCCACCTGTTTTTCAAAGAATGAATGACCTCACTAATAGAACTCCACACTGCTATTATTTTGAACATGCCCCTTTCAATTAGTGATTCAATTACACAGAATCAGCAGCATGCATGTCATGACTGTTGGGTCTGTTGGACTTCTATTACTCTACTACACCTGCTAGTAAATTATTTGCCATGTAGAAATATCATTTCTACCAAAAACAGTGATTGATCCGGTTAGTGATGTCTGACTGCTATTATTTTGAACACAACTGTATGTGCTGAGAGTGCGCACCCTGCACGCTCCCAGCACATATATCTGTGACTCACTGAAAGGTCCCTGATCTCCCCTTGCGATCGGGACCTTTTCCGATCATGTGACAGCAAATCACAGCAGTCACATGACCCTAAAACCCCACCCCGCCTCCTGGCTTCTGAAACCTCTTAAAGGGCCGGGAGGCGCCGGCGCAAAGGGGTTAACAAATAACTACTGGATTAGCAAAAGCCTAACCTAAAACTAATGCGGCCATCACATCTAAGAATTGGTAAACTGCAATAAAATGTTTTGTGTTTTTTGGGTTTAATACTGTTTACACAGGGCAGACTGGGTTCACTCCCTTTGCTGCTACTGACTACATTGGCAAGGTGGATTTTACACATACTCACTGTCAGGTGAAGGTGATCAGGCAGTTGTACAGTCCCCAATCACTTCAACAGACCCTGGTACTTTACAACAGATGAGACATGCTTGTACAGTGCAAACAGGGTTAATTATGTTAAACATGAATTCCCCAACACCTTTTTCAATATTACAAAGCAGTGGAACATTTCAATTTTAGAATTTTCAGGCAAAAGCAAGTTAAAGATATGTTTTATTTATTTACTTTTTACATGAAACTAAACCCGTCGATTTATTCGAATAAGAACTTGCAGATTTGTACTTTTAAGTGACCCATCAAGCCTTCAAAAAGCTGGTGTCATAACTGATCATATGTGCAGCACCACGATAACTGCAGATCAGAGGCTAAGATGGCAGCTTCCTTGGCTGTAAAGGATAGAAAGGTTTCATTCCACTTTAAAATGGAGCTAAACCCATCGATTTAACAGTTTCAAAAGGCAGTTAAGGCTCGTTTAGACTTCAAAATGTGACATTGGACACTTTTTTTTTTAAGTACTCTGAATGCCCCTGTCACTAAATGAAATGGTAAGCTTACAGTCCTGTTTACTTTGCTTCACAAATTATACCCCATGTCGCTTTCATGGTGCTTCAAATCATCTTTATAGCCTCCATAAAAATCTTATGACAAAGCTTGCTAACAGCACCTGCAGCTTTTGCAAGGCTTTTATTCGGCTTAGCGTTGCTTTGTTTTGGAGATATTGCTGGTATGAGATATCACAGGATGCACTGGGAAACCAACAGGTGAGCAGGAAAGACGCCATCAGCAGTCACTTCGATTCATGTGTATATATTCTGGAAGTGTCTGGTGCAGACAATACATCTAGTATGCAGCGAGGAGCAGCAGGAAAGTGAGCGGGGTCCAGACTGGAGTGGAGAAAATAGCAGAAGGCACAAATGGTGTGCAACATAGGAACACTATAGTGGAAGGTGATCGGGGGACTGGAGAGAGAGGACTTAACTGCAGAATATCAGCAGAGCTGAGGGACCAGAGCAGGATAATCTAGCAATGTCACACATGGTGCGCAGCGTGGGAGGTGAGCGGGACTAGAGAGAGAGAGAGGAGGATCAGCAGAGCTGCATAGCTGAGAGACCAGAGCAGGAGAAACTAGCAATGTCACACATGGTGCACAGTGAAAGGTGAGCAAGGGTTAGAGAAAGAGGAGGATCAGCAGAGCTGGGGGACCGGAGCAGGAGAAACTAGCAATGTCACACATGGTGCGCAGAGTGAGAGGTGAGCGAGGGCTAGAGAGAGAGAGAGGAGGATCAGCAGAGCTGCATAGCTGAGAGACCAGAGCAGGAGAAACTAGCAATGTCACACATGGTGCGCAGTGAGAGGTGAGCAAGGGTTAGAGAAAGAGGAGGATCAGCAGAGCTGGGGGACCGGAGCAGGAGAAACTAGCAATGTCACACATGGTGTGCAGAGTGAGAGGTGAGCGAGGGCTAGAGAGAGAGGAAGATCAGCAAAGCTGGGAGACCGGAGCAGGAGAAACTAGCAATGTTACACATGGTGCGCAGAGTGAGAGGTGAGCGGGGGCTAGAGAGAGAGGAGGAACAGCAAAGCTGGGGGACCGGAGCAGGAGAAACTAGCAACGTCACACATGGTGCGCAGAGTGAGAGGTGAGCGGGGGCTAGAGAGAGAGGAGGAACAGCAGTGCTGGGAGACCAGAGCAGGAGAAACTAGCAACGTCACAAATGGTGCGCAGAGTGAAAGGTGAGCGAGGGCTAGAGAGAGAGGAAGATCAGCAGAGCTGGGAGACCGGAGCAGGAGAAACTAGTAACGTCACACATGGTGCGCAGAGTGAGAGGTGAGCGGGGGCTAGAGAGAGAGGAGGAACAGCAGAGCTGGGAGACCGGAGCAGGAGAAACTAGCAACGTCACACATGGTGCGCAGAGTGAGAGGTGAGCGGGGGCTAGAGAGAGAGGAGGAACAGCAGAGCTGGGGGACCGGAGCAGGAGAAACTAGCAATGTCACACATGGTGCGCAGAGTGAGAGGTGAGCGGGGGCTAGAGAGAGAGGAGGAACAGCAGAGCTGAGGGACCGGAGCAGGAGAAACTAGCAATGTCACACATGGTGCGCAGCGTGGGAGGTGAGCAGGAACTAGAAAGCGGAGAGAGGAGAATCAGCACAGCAGAGGGACCGTAGCAGAAGAAACTAGCAATGTCACACATGGTGCACAGCGTGGGAGCAATATAGAGGAGGTGAGCAGAGCTAGGGGTTACTAATGAGCGGGGGATCTGCTTAACGAGCGTACCAATGAGCTAGGGATCTGCTGAGTGGGGGTACTACTTAGCTGGGGTTCTACTGGGTCCCTTTAAAACATATTGAAAATCAAAACACAAACAGGGCATTTGCCAAGCTTCATTAAAGCTTCAAAAAAGCATCATCGAAGCATCAAAAAAAGTGTTGAAGTGGTAGGTGCTTTAATGTGTGTTAATAATGTCCCTTAAAATAGTTTGAGCCAAGCTGGCCTAAACTGACTACTGTAATAACAGGTGAGCTTGCTGGGTACACTGTATTAAAGCAGTAGTACATCACCAAAAAAATTCCCCTGCAAAATTATAGCATATTGTGCTAGTATGTTTTGCATGTTAGTACATTATGAAAGACTTACCTTAGAACGAAGCCCTCCAGCAGTGCGCTGTCACCATTGTAGGCGCCTCCATCTTCACCCGGTTTTCCTTTGGCGTTCACGGGCTTCGGCTGTTTGGCTGAGCCGCTATGACGTCACTCCTGAGCATGAGGTGGAGTCATGGCTGCAGCATGGCTCTCTCAATGGACGGCACACCATTCACTGAGAGCGCAGTGCACATGCGCTGGTGATGTCACTGGCTGCTACACAAGTAAATATCTTCTCAACGGTGCACATTTAGGAGATATTTACTGTACCTACAGGTAAGCAAGTACGCTTTACTACCACTTTTAAATGTTGAGTCAGGCTTTAAAGATGGTAACGTAGTCAACAGATCAAAAACTCTTCTACTTTCCTGGTTTAGCCTAAGATATCGCAGGCTTTTTCACCTTCTGGATTACTACGTTACATCCTAAACATTACCTTACATTCTATATTACGCAAAGTCTGTACAACCACAATCACATTCACCAGCAACTGGTGAAAAAAATCAAAGTAAATACATAGTTGAAATACATATACACTATATTGCCAAAAGTATGGGGACAGCCCTCCAAATCATTGGATTCAGGGGTTCCAATTACTTCCATGACACAGGTGTATAAAATCAAGCATCTAGGCATGCAGACTGCTTCTACAAACATTTGTGAAAGAATGGGTCGCTGTCAGGAGCTCAGTGAATTCAAGCGTGCCACCGTGATAGGTTGCCACCTGTGCAATAAGTCCATCTGTGACATTTCCTTGCTACCAAATATTCCACGGTCAACAAAGTCAAAGCAACTGGGAACAACAGCAACTCAGCCACAAAGTGGTAGACCATGTAAAATGGCAGAGAGGTGTCAGTGCATGCTGAAGCACACAGTGCGCAGAAGTTACCAACTGTCTGCAGAGTCAACAGCTAAAGACCTCCAAACTTCATGTGGCCTTCAGATTAGCACAACAACAGTGAGTAGAGAGCTTCATGGAATGGGTTTCCATGTCCAAGCAGCTGCATCCAAGCCTTACGTCACCAAGAGCAATGCAAAGCATCAGATGCAGTGGTGTAAAGCACGCTGCCACCGGACTATAGAGCAGTGAAGATGTGTTTTATGGAGTGATGAATCACGCTTCTCTGTCTGGCAATCTGATGGATGTGTCTGGGTTTGGCAGTTGCCAGGAGAACAGTACTTTCCTGACTGCATTGTGCCAAGTGTAAAGTTTGGTGGAGGGGGGGTTATGGTGTGGGGTTGTTTTTCAGGGGTTCGGCTTGGCCCCTTAGTTCCAGTGAAGGGAACTCTTAAGGTGTCAGCATACCAAGACATTTTGGACAATTTCATGCTCCCAACTTTGTGGGAACAGTTTGGGGATGGACCCTTCCTGTTCCAACATGACTGCGCACCAGTGCACAAAGGTCCATAAAGACATGGATGAGCGAGTTTGGGGTGGAGGAACTTGGCTGGCCTGTCTTAACCCAATAAAACACCTTTGGGATGAATTAAAGACTGCGAGCCAAGCCTTCTCATTCGACATCTGTACGTGACCTCATAAATGCACTTCTAGAAGAATGGTCAAACATTCCCATAGACACACTCCTAAATCTTGTGGACAGCCTTCCTAGAAGAGTTGAAGCTGTTATAGCTGCAAAGGGTAGGCTAAGTTAATATTGAACCCTACCTGGGATGCCATTAAAGTTCATGTGCGTGTAAAGGCAGGCATCTCAATACTTTGGGCAGTATAGTGTATATTTACATATAAAGTGCATTCATAAAGTATTCACCTTCACTTTTTTCAATTTTGTTATGTTGCAGACATACTACAGTTGTTTAATTTTTTTTCTCACTAATCTACACTCAGTACCCCATAATGACAAATCAAAAACAGAATTTTAGAAATATCTATGTCTTTATTAAAATAAAAAAACTGAAATATCACATTGGCTTAAGTATTCAGACACATTGCAACACTTGAAATTTAGCTGAGGTGCCTCCCTTTTCTCTTGATCATTGCAGAGATGTTTCTACACCTTGATTGGAGTCCACCGGTGGTAAATTAAATTGTTTGGACGTATTTGGAAAGGCACACACCTCTCTATAAGCTGAGTACACGTGTGTTTAGCCCCTATGCACATGCAGAGCTTACAAACAGGATTATTGCAAGGCACAGATCTGGAAAAGGAAAAATAAATTCTGCTGCACTGAAGGTTCCCAAGAGCACGGTGGCCTCCATAATTCTCAAATGTCAGAAGTTTGGCACAACCAGGAGTCTTCCAAGAGCTGGTCTCCCAGCCAAACTTAGCAATTGGGGCAGAAGGGCCTTAGTAAGAGAGGAGATCAAGAACCCGATGGTCACTCTGAGCTCCAGAGATCCTATATGGAGATGGGACATAGTTCCAGAAGGACAACCGTCACTGCAGACTTCCACTGATCTTGGCAGAGGGCTAGACAGAAGCCACTCCTCAGTGCAAAATACATGAAAGCTTTCTTTATGAGTATGCAGAAAAAGCTGACAGTTGTTGAAATTCAATCAGTATATTTATTTATATACTAATTTATCAGTATAAAAACAGGTACATTTTTCATCTATCAAACAGATAAAATAATTTCAGTGGAGTAAGGGCTGGTTCACACCATAGAAACACGGTCTGGATGCATTCCAGATGCATTTCTGTATGTGCGTATTTGGTGTGTTTTTGATGCGTTCCAGTTCATTTCCCCCCTCTCTTTTTCTTCAACTTAAATAAGAACATATGTGTTTTTGGTGCGTTTAGATGCATTCAGTGTGTTTTTGATGCGTTTTGCCGCGTTTCAGTGCATGTCAGTGCATAAACATTGCAGCATGCTCTACTTTTTTTTCTGGAACTAGAACAAACTGGAACTGCACTGGTGTGAACTATGCATACCATTGGAAACCATGTAACCCACTATCAATGCGTTTTTGATGCAGAGAAAAACACACTGGACTGCATGTGGCGTGAACTGGTGGTTCACACTAGATGCAGTCCAGTGCGTTTTTTTTTTTTTCTGTATCAAAAACACAAGGACAGTAGACCATATTGACCAGATTGGCTTTCTTATTGATATTTATACATATTAAACGTTATCACACTATGGAGGCTCTTTCTTTTATGCTTTTATCATGAATCCTGTGGGAGTTGGCTATATTGAGTATAGCTAAAGGGGAGCTGGAGCTGATCCTATCTGAAAGGTTTAACACACAACTCTGATGTGAGGTACTGCTTGGGAGGATACCACTAATAGGAATTCGTACTTGGAGGATCCAGGTGTGATCCCAAAAGCTGTTTGGCCCCTTTGGGTCACGGTAAGGAGGTGAGGAGGCAATTCAGCTACTTTTGGATTCATCACCAGCGGCTGTAATGCATATCCACAGCATCACCTGCATGTTTTAATATCTGTGAAACACTGGTGTTACACAAATTTTGTTGGACGTTTTATAGTGTATTATATATTGTAATATATTATTTATGAGATAAATTTGGGTTTATATGTTCATTTTGTTATGCTTCTTTTTTTTTAGGAAGTAATTGTGAGAATTGATTTTGGAATATATTTATTTGGTATGGTTTTGTTCTCACTGAGCACTTTTCACTACATTTGGAACATCTATCCCCCAGTGCTGGGATCACATGTGTGTTATCACTTATTTTTGATGGACAGGTCATGTTCAATCACTGATCCTAATTAGGATTTGGGTATTTGTGAGCACTTTGTTGTGTGTAGTCATATCACATTGGGTCTAATTTGAGACCATTATTTCTAATTTTCACCCACTGTTTTGTGGTTTTTTTTTTGTCACTTTCAGACCCCAGAGAGGATCAAGTCACATTTAACAATTTTTTTGGTATCATTTATGTATTATTATTTGTATATTTTTATTAAGAGCGCCACACCAATTTTGTATTTTTAGACCATATGGGTTCCAATGGCATAGTTCACACCAGTGCAGTCAGTTCCAGTGCATTCCATACAGAAAAAAAAGTAGAACATGCTGCATTTTTTCTGCACAGAACTGTACTGGAACGCCGTAAAACACAAAAAAAACAAGTGGAATGCATTGAAAAGGCATCAATAATGCATCAAAAACTCATATGCAGAAACACATCTGGAGTGAGTTTTTGTGGTGTGAACTTAGGCAAAAAAGCATCCATAATGCGTTTTTGTGGTGTGAGCCAGCTGTAAATGAAGGTAATTGGGGTTTACATACCCTTTCATTTATACAGATGAGGCTTTGACACTCTGTTTTAGTACACTTGCATTCATACTATAAGGGTTTAAAAGTGGACATTCAGTGTATAGTTGGTAATTGGCTTGAAATTTTGACAGGTAAATGTATTTAGGTAATACAATATACCCCACTGGAAGTAAGATGCTGTGTAAATGATTTCATTCTGTCTCACCAGCAATATAAAGCATGTGCTATGGCCAATCCCTCGTCAAAACACTGGTGCAGAGCATGTTGGTAGTTTGAAAGCAGTCATATGGCCAGTGGGTTGGCGACATAGCAACTGCTGTCTGCACACTCCTACTTTTAAATGCTGGCAATGCAGAAAACCTGGGGGCTATTTATTCATTGAAATTGGTATTCTGATATATTTTTTTAGATACATGCAGTATTATTATGTAAGTTTTAAACCCCATCATGCAGCAACACAGTGCACCTTTGTGATGCTGAAAAAAAATGGGCGTCACATCCAATTTTTCATGCATTGGCTAGCATACTCTATATATGCAACAATACATCTTAACTCCTTTTACTACTCATTCTAATTGGTATTGTCAAACCTGCATTTAGAGGACATTTCTAAATACATCCAAATGCTGGTAATGGTTTTCAAAGATGCCATAAAAACTCTGGTTTAGAGAAAACAGAATTCTGTGCGCCCAGGATCCAATTACAAATTCTAAATCAGACTAAATGTATGTAAATGTGGCTAAACCACTTTCCTGGCTCACTTTTGTCGGCATTCAGAAGGTCGACTTTGCCCCCTTGACCACACAGGATCACCCTTAACTATGCAATAAAAGAGAGCAAGAACCCCTTAGACTAGTGTTCTTTTTTTAGAACCCATCTTTGAGTTTTTTCTTTTCCTGGATTTGATTACCCCTACTTACTGACTGTCCCATCGAGGTTCAGCCTCTCCTGCATTTGCATGACTCTGGTGTTGTAGATAATCCCTCCTGATTCAGGGTACCCTAGTGTGCCAGAATGTGGGTTTTGCAGCATAAGTGGTTGTAAGTCTTATACATGAAATATGAACAAAGCATATCCCCCTATAGTGTGTACTTGTGTCAATCCAGAACACTGAGTGTCTTTTCTCCCTGCTGCCACGTTCCTCTGCTATAAGCATGGGTCATTTTTCTGTGCTGCTGTGATCTTCATGGTCCCTCCTCTACATGACGTCATAGGGGTATGGTGCCATGGCCAGCTGGTTACCTGCTAATGCTGTACACCAGCTTCTAAGCCAGTAAAGGAAGTGAGCTCACACTTTGCCCTTGGCATTTTCTTCTAGTGTGAGCCAGATGCTGGGTTCTTGTGGCATTGTTTCTTATCCATTTAGGAGGGTGTTTTATTTCTGTGGCTTCTTGTTTTCCTTTCTGGCCACTTATTTTCTATTTGCCTTTTCGTCTTTTAAGCGTTTCCCTTTCTCTCTCTGCTTCTGCTCTCTCTATTTCTATGAAAATGTCTGAAATAGTTAATTTTTACTGTTTTTCAGTGCATTCTGGGCATTTGGGAAGGTCTCCTGAGGTTGTCTTTAAAAAACGCTTCTAAATGCAAACGCTCATAAACACGCATAAACGCGGTATGCAAATGCATCTAAACAGGCGTTTTTTAACCTAAGTTTTCCATTGTTCAGAAGTGTTTTCCAAACGTCCTGTGTACATGGAGCCTAAGTGTGTTTTTTCTTGGATGTACATTACAAGCTGAGCGTGCAGATAGATTGTGAATTGGTTTTGGGTTAGCCACAGTTTAGCTCTGTTTGTTTGGGATTTTAGATCCGGGAACAAAATCTCTTGAAATATAATAAAATGCAACATTTCCCTGCAGTACTCAGGGAAAGGAAGATCCAGTAAAAGGAATCAGCCAGGTTATGCTGCAGAGCACATGTGCTGTCAGTGAACACTGTGAAAGAAGACAGCATGACTCCAATGTGACAATAATGTGACAGAGATGACTCAGATGTGTATTGATGCGGCTTTATTTGCCACTCAGTAGGCTTGGGGGGGGGGGGGGAGTTATTGACCAAGCTTTGCTGCTGCAGTGGATATTTAGGCCCTGACTTGGCTGTCTGGCAGTGGTGCCCGAATCGCATGCTTTCCTGTACAAACTGGAATAAAATGAATTTACACTGGATTTTGTCACTCATCAAGAGACTGTTGTATAATGTTGAAATCAGATAAAAGTTGTCTCAGTTTTTCAAAGTATTTCTAAAAAAGAAAAACTATTGATGTCATAAATATTAGCACCCCTCTCCAACCTTGCTGCAGAGTCCTGAAATGAGGTCTGGTACAAACATCTGTGTTGGGAAGTTACAAAATTAGTTGAATGGGGTCACATGATCTCAACATAAATATTCCTGTTTCTGAATTGCCAACAACCAACAAGTTGACAAAACCAACAAGTTCTGAAGACAGCCCAGGATAGAAGTCTGGGGAGGCATTGTTTAGGGCTGACTTTTCAAAAATATCCCACATTTTCAACATTCCCTGCAACACTGTTAGATCTTTTTATAAATGGAGTCTCATGATCAGCATGTAGGGTGAAGGGCACATTGGATATGGATTCCCATAAAGCAAGTTTTCACTCTCCCTGATATATTTTATTTTTGTTATCATTAAAGTGACACTAAAGCTTTGTTGGATTTTCTTTTTTAAATAACAAACATGTCTATACTTACCTGCTCTGTGGAATGGTTTTGCACACAGCTGCTCTTCTTTTTGGGACCCCCGCCAGCGCTCTGGCTCCTCCACTTCGAGCAGTGCCCCCAGGGAAAGCTGCTTGCCCTGGGGGCACTGCTAGTTGCTCATCCCCAACCCACTGCCCCCGTTCTCTCCTCATTGGCTCACTGGCTGTGATTGACAGCAATGGGCTCCCGCTGCTGTCTCAGCCAATGAGGAGAAAAGTCCCCAAACAGCAGAGGCTGTCAAGAACGTCGCTGGATTGAAGGAAGCTCAGATAAGGATTGGGGGTGGTGGGGTGGGCTGGGGGGCCCGCTGCACACAAAAGGTTTTTTACCTTCATGCACAGAATACATGATGGTAAAAAAACCTTTAGCCTTTACAACCACTTGAAGCATGCAACAGGAGGTGCTGGAATGCAAAAAGGGGTGAGAACACCCAAATCTTCAAGTTAAAAAGGAGCAGAATTAGGTCAGGGAGATCACCTTGGGTATATTCTAAGTATAAAGAATCCAGAGGCTGAATAAGCCCAACAGGCTCATATGTATCCAATGTAAAGTTTAGAAAACCGTAAACTAATGCCTTAGTTGATTATTTTGAAAACCAAGAGCAAATCTGTGAAGGATGGACTGTACCTGAAAATCAGGCATAACCAACCACTGTATGCATGAGATGATTGTTGCCAGACTAGCCAGACTGGTCAAAGATGTCATCTCTATAGACAGACTGCGGTAAACTGATTTTAGGAAAGCTTTATCAACTATTAGGCACTGTGCCTAGGGTGGCCTTTTTCAACCGGGGTACCCTGGGGTGCCTTCAGGTTTCATCAGGGGTGCCTTGGTAAAATGCCTAAAAATAGCCCAAAAACACAAACCAGCATATGGATGAAACCTGCCTTTTTGTTACACAAAGCCATAGGTTTTTGTTGTGCACCATTACAACCTTTCAGCCATCAGCACCTTAACAACCAATGATGTATCCAGTCTATAAGGAGCACAGCATTCCTTGTTTGCACCTCCCCTGCCTCTCTTACCAGCACTGGGCTCTCATTAGCTGAAAGAGGGAGAGAAACTGAGGGAGAAGAAACTCTGGAATACTCAGTATCAGTCTGCAAAGATGTTGCTTTGGAAGAATTAATCCCCTCTAATGTTGGGTGTCCTACATGTATGGATGTTGCTGCGTTATGTAAAACTTTGTTTTTTTACATTTTAGATTGGGATGCCTTGAGATTGTGCAGAATTTTAAAGGGTGCCTGGACTGAAAAAAGATTGAGAAACACTGGCCCAGGGCACAAAAGGATTGTGTGGCCTCCAGAATTGAGAAAAGGTGGTTCATGGGGAATTTGGAACCATTGCCAGTTCACTACATGGGCCTGTTGATAATAATGAAGGAAAGCGCTTCAATTTAGTAAGACTCAGCCATTTCCAAAATGGCTTAAATCTGTGATCAGTTAATGTTCGTGTTGTGACTCCGAAAGTTATCCCTTAGCAACATGGTATTCTCCATAATTCCACCCTAAGGAAAGCCTCAAAATGGCTGCCACAGCCCCTAAAGGGGAGGATTAGAAAGCTTTCGGTCAGTTTGCATAGTCCACAGGGGTGAACAAAGAGAAAAAGAACCCCAAGCCCAAAGGAAATGTATCCTTGGAGAAAGTGATGGTGCAGGATAGAAGACATTGAGGTTGATTTGCTGAAGGCAAGTGCAAGTTGCTCCCAGACATTAGTAAATGAGGTAAAGCTTCACTTTGCAAAGAATACCCTATCACATGCAAGGAAAATGAAAAACATAATTTTTGCTTGCACATGATTGGATGATAGAATCAGCAGGCCTTCATGTCATTTCAGAGCTTCCCCTCATATCTAGAGCACTTGCAGTGCACCAACTATTTGCCTTTAGTAAATCAACCCCACTGTCTAATCACCACCTTTTCGCTCTGAGAAGCCATGGCATCAACATCCCCCCCACTTCTCTGAACTGGCGAAAGCAAACCTTATGAATACATCACCAAAGTGTTCTGTTGGCTTTGCATCACTCAAACACCTGCTACAAGATAAATATGGGGGTGTCCATGCTGACCCTCTAATACAGTATTTCATAAATTATGGCTGGGGACTCAATCAAAATATGGACATGTTGGTGATGTGTTGCAACTTGACTGTATAGCCTAGTTTGTCCAAAAAGCAAAATCAGGAGTACAATTGGAAGTAATATAGTACACTATCTATGGTTATTAGCACAAACACATATGCTGTATACTACAGGGATGTATACCAAGTCCAATTCAGTTACTTACACTGCTTGCATGAACAAAAAAAATCCTGATGTATTATTAATACAGAGCTGCATTCATTTAATTCTTTTATATCGGCCTGCTTTAAATAGTTTTTTTTTGTATTTATATAGGCATTTACATTAAGATGAAGCTTTAAGTGTTACTAAACCTAGGACTCTGCATTCACTATATCTGGTCTCCCAGGGTACACAGAACATGGAAATGCAATTCATTTAGTAAGTATAAACTGCTAAATACATTTTCTCATCAGCAGTATAAAGCAGTCTTGTGACTTCTATCAGTGTCCAGCTCAGCACTGTTTCATCTTGTCGTATGAGTTTTCATTCTCCTCCGACTGTCCTATGAGGCTGCATGATCCCTGACCCTCTGCCTGGACAGCACTGATTGGCCCTGTGCTGATCACATGCACCCCCCCCAAAAAAAAAAAAAAAAAATCTCTAGCAATACACACCAAACTGAGCATGTGCAGCATGTCTCATAGGGCTCCGTACTATCAGCAGATGGATTGGGGACTGTGGAAGAAGATGAGGATCAGAGAAGACAGGATCAAATAGCCTTTTTACATAATGCAGAGGATTAACCTCCTAGGTTCCAAAGTGAGTATAACAAGCATTGCTGTACTGCATATGCAGATTGATTTTACTGTTGTGGGTTCAGTAACACTTTAATCACTTGCTCTCCAGAGGATTTACCCCCCCCCCCTTCCTGACCTAACTGACAATTGCGCGGTCATGCAATGCTGCACCCAAATTAATGTCCTTTTTTTCCCCACAAATAGAGCTTTCTTTCAGTGGTATTTGATCGCCTATGCGTTTTTTATTTTTTGTGCTATAAACAAAAAAATAGAACGACAATTTTGAAAAAAAAAAACAAAACAATATTTTTTACTTTTTGCTATAAAACATATCCATTAAAAAAATGTAAACATTCAAATTTTGTAAAAAATTTAGGCCAAAATGTATTCTGCTACGTCTTTGCTTAAAAAAATCCCAATACATGTAAATTAATTGGTTTATATGAAAGTGATAGCGTCAACAAATGGCGGTATATACACTGGATTTTTTCTTTTAAATGTTAGTAATGGCGGTGATCAGCGACTTATAGCGGAACTGCGGGACTGCGGCGGGCATTCTGACACTGGGGGGGGGGGGACTGACTAACTTTCACTGACATCCCCACTGACACTAATAAAAAGCACTGACACTGGACTAATGACACTGGGCAGGAAGAGATTAACATCTGGGGCGATCAAAGGGTTAACTGTGTGCTGTGTGTGTTTTACTGTGTAAGCACGCTGCTTTGTATTGCTCTGCACCCCCCCTACCCCGAAATACAAAATCATGTATATATACGTGATTTTGTGCAGCCCTGTCACCCTGTAGCAGTAGTTCTGCTATAGGGCGGTTGGGAAGCGGTTAAGAATCAATTTAATTATCATTACTATTTTATTAACCCCTTCAATAAAGCGGTTGTAAATGCTTGCACACCCCCAGTGAAGTGACTGGCCTCAGGTGATACACAGAGATGAAACAAATCCTCCTACATAAGTTATATCTGTTTATCTACAGTCTTCTCTGCTCTACATCTGTTCAAAATGTAGAATTTATAAAACTTGCCTGATAATTCAGAAAAAAGGGGGCAGGGAACTGTAATGACACCCTGCAGAGCTCAGTGAGTGGATCTGGGAGCTGATTGGAGGGAAGAGGCACACCCCCCTCCACATACAGTAACAATATGCCGACCTTGATTTTCCTCACTGGGCTTTTTGTGGCATTGGTGCAGTAAAGACTTCTGACAACTCGACCATACACTAGTTTTGTTCAAGTATTGTCATATTGTGCTCCTTCAAACATCCACACCGTCTTTTTTCCGGAGCAGCCTGTATTTCTCCTGAGGTTACCTGTGGGTTTTTCTTTGTATCCCGAACAATTCTTCTGGCAGTTATGGCTTCAATCCTTCTTGGCCTACCTGACCTTGGCTTGGTATCAAGAGATCCCCGAATTTTGCACTTCTTAATAAGTGATTGAACAGTACTGAATGGCAATTTCAGGGCTTTGAATATCTTTTTATATCCTTTTTCATCTTTATAATGGTCCATTACCTTGTTACGCAGGTCTTTTTACAGTTCTTTCTGCTCCCAATAGCTCAGTATCTAGCCTGTTCAGTGTATCCTTGTGAAAGCTAACAAACTCATTGACTATTTATACACAGACATTAATTGCAATTTAAAAATCCATTAATTGGCATTTTAACCTGCGTGTGTCACCTTGTGTGTCTGTACCAAGGCCAAACATTCCAGGGTATGTAAACTTTTGATCATGGCTATTTTAGTGATTTCTGTTCTCATTATGATTTAAAAAGGAGCCAAACAACTATGTGATAATAAATGGCTTCATATGATCATATCCTTAAAGCAGAACTCTGGGCAAAAACTTCTTTACATGTTATTGCTGTTGATTTCCTACCTTCACTGAATATGTCATCCATTTTCTGGATCACTCAGTAGTTGCTTTGAGATAGCCTATTCTTTTTCAAATCAAACTGACAATTCTCTTTAATAAACAAAAAACAACTAACCACCTTCTCTTACCATGCAAGGATAATAAACTATCTTTGTAAAAATGTGTATCCCTTAAGATATGTGGATTTCTATATCAACCATGTAGTGTGCCAACATGAAAAAGAAAAAGGTGTTAGCAGCCACTTAAAGTGCAAAATCACTTGTGAACAAAGTATTGAAGTAAGGTATGGCGCTACACATGCATGCTAAACAAACAATATTCCAGCTGTAATATAAACATACAAAAACATAAAATGTTACAGATCAGCAAGTCCAAAAACACAACAGAGACAGTGTATAATCTTCTAGTGCCCAATAGGTTGCTTCATGCAAATCCTCTGCGCTCCACCAACATATTCCAATACATTGCACTCACCAACCATCCATGACCTCTTAATTAAAAGAAGGTCTAATGCGCTTTGTGTCCCCAAGGCTTTGGAACATCAATGGATAACCTCTCAATATTCTCCCAATTTACTCCATAATCCAAGATCATCATAAATCAGGAGGAGAGATTTCTCATAGTGTAGTATGTTTATTGTAAAAATAGATAAAACCAAAAAGAGTACACTCACATTAGTTGGTGCCCCAGCCTCGGCACTAATACACTCAGCTCTGTACCACTAATGCCGCTCATGCAATAGATTGCCGTGTGTTCCATTGACCAGAAGCGGATGTGACGTCAATGGACTCGGATGTAGCTAGACGCAACACTCTGCCTCTACAGTTGCAAGAAAAAGTATGTGAACCCCTTGGGATTACGTGGAGTTTTGCATGAATTGGGCATAAAATGTGCTCTGAACGTCATCTAAGTCACAACAATAGAAGAAGAACACAGTCTGCTGAACATAATACTACACAAACATTAGATGTTGCCATGGTTTAATTGCACATAACATGTAAACATTCACAGTGCAGGGAGGAAAAAGTATGTGAACCTTTGGACTTAATAACTGGTTGACCCTCCTTTGGCAGCAATAACCTCAACCAAACGTTTCCTGTAGTTGCAGATCAGACCTGCACAACGATCTGGAGTAATTTTGGACCACTCCTCTTCACAAAACTGTTTCAGTGTAGCAATATTCTTGGGATGTCTGGTGTGAATCGCTCTCTTAAGGTCATGCCACAGCATTTCAATCGGGTTGAGGTCAGGACTCTGACTGGGCCACTCCAGAAGGCGTATTCTGTGCTGTTTCAGCCATTGTTTTGTTGAATTACTTGTATGCTTTGGGTCATTGTCCTGTTGCATCACCCATCCTCTGCAGAGCTTCAGTTGGCAGACAGATGGTCGTACGATTTCCTGCAAAATGTCTTGATAAACTCTGGAATTCATTTTCCCATCAATGACAACAATCCGCCCAGGCCCTGAGGCAGCAAAGCAGCCCCAAACCAGGTTTTTTTTTTGGAGGATGCATGTGAGCAGAGGGTCAGTGGTCATGCAGCCTCAAAGGACAGTCAGAGGAGAATGAAAACTCCTTCTACAACATGAACCAACTCTGCTGGACACAGATAGAAGTCACAAGACTGCTATATACTACTGATGAGAAAAGGTATTTAGCAGTTTGTATTTAGTAAAATCATTGCATTTCCATGTTCTGTGTACTGTGAAAGATCGGATATAGTGAATGCAGAGTCCTGAGTTTAGTAAGATTCTGGACCCTGGATCCTGCTGTCTTTGCATTTCCAGATCCCTGTTATCAGGCTCTACTAGATCGCTGAGAAAGTATTAATGAAAATTACTCACTTTTCATGTAATAGCCCCAGTGATGTCATCATGTCCCTGAAAATAATATGCTACTTCCAGGCCCTGGGAGGAGGAATTTCTGATGTCTGAACGTCACATCCATGCAGCGAAACTGCAGTACATTTCCCACAATTCCTAGGGAAATGGAGGTCACAGCAACCCTGTGTGAGCAGAGCTTGGGATGAGCAAGCCTATCATTGGAAGATGCATCTACTGTGGGCAGTTCAGACTAGGAGTCTAAAACTCCCAGGTAAGCCCACTTCAGCAAGTTGGGATGTAGATACATCCCTGCTTGCTGAAACAGAACTACAGCATGGAAGTTACAAGGCTGGTGGCTTGGGCAATAAAATACATAGCAACTACCAATCTTACAAAGTGGAAATAATGGGGAATGAAGCCTATGATTAAAAAAAAAAATGCACCTTAATTTTCTATTAAAGACTGAGGAAGGAAATGCAGTACATACACTATATTGCTAAAAGTATTGGGACGCCAGTCTCTACACAGACATGGACTTTAATGGCATCCCAGTCTTAGTCCGTAGGGTTCAATATTGAGTTGGCTCACCCTCTGCAGCTATAACAGCTTCAACTCTTCTGGGAAGGCTGTCCACAAGGTTTAGGAGTGTGTCTATGAGAATGTTTGACCATTCTTCCAGAAGCACATTAGTGAGGTCAGGCACTGATGTCGGACGAGAAGGCCTGGCTTGTAGTCTCCGCTCTAATTCATCCCAAAGGTGTTCTATCTGGTTGAGGTCAGGACTCTGTGCAGGCCAGTCAAGTTCCTCCACCCCAAACTGGCTCCTCCATGTCTTTATGGACCTTGCTTTGTGCACGGGTGTGCAGTCATGTTGGAACAGGAAGGGGCCATCTCCAGACTGTTCCCACAAAGTTGGGAGTAAGAAATTGTCTAAAATGTCTTGGTATGCTGACGCCTTAAGAGTTCCCTTCACTGGAACTAAGGGACCAAGCCCAACCCCTGAAAAACAACCCCACACCATAATCCCCCTCCACCAAAGTTTACACTTGGCACAATGCAGTCAGGTAAGTACTGTTCTCCTGCAAACCACCAAACCCAGACATGTCCATTGGATTGCCAGAGAAGCGTGATTCATCACTCCAGAGAACACGCCTCCACTGCTCTAGAGTCCAGTGGTGGCGTGCTTTACACCACTGCATCCATCGCTTTGCATTGTCACTTGGTGATGGAAGGCTTGGATACAGCTGCTCGGCCATGGAAACTCATTCCATGAAGCTCTCTACACACTGTTGTACTAATCTGAAGGCCACAAGAAGTTTGGAGGTCTTTAGCTATGGACTCTGCAGACAGTTGGTGACTTCTGCGCACTGCTCTGTCATTTTACATGGCCTACCACTTCATGACTGAGTTGCTGTTGTTCCCAGTTGTTTCCACTTTGTTATAATACCACTAACAGTTGATCGTGGAATATTTAGTAGTGAGGAAATTTCATGGATGAACTTATTGCACAGGTGGCAACCTATCACGGTACCACGCTTGAATTCACTGAGCTCCTGAGAGTGACCCATTCTTTCACAAATTTTTGTAGAAGCAGTCTGCATGACTAGGTGCTTGATTTTATACACCTGTGTCCATGGAGGTGACTGGAACACCTGAATCCAATGATTTGGGGGGGTGTACAATACTTTTGGCAATATAATGTCTCTGCTCAAATTAGGAACCCATGAGCAACAGCAGGGAAAAAGCTTTTGCTTTAAAGCTGGTCCAGCACCACTACCAGACTACTAGCATTTCCAAATCACTCTTGGCAGCCAACATATTGCTTCATGGCAGTTTCCTGTAGTTCTCTTCTAAAGTCTATGGCATGCTATGTAGTGTATCCCTAGCCATGAATAATCATACACTGGTTTATTTTGTTGAGTGAACACAAGAAAAAGTCTGCAGGTCACATTCGGTTGGTTGTTTATTGGTGCACACAATGGCTGACAAAGGGTAGTTTAACTGGCTCCTGTCTAAATTGGCCCTAGTATGTGTATGTATGAATGTAAGTTAGGGACTTTAGATTGTACGCCCCTTGAGGGTTAGGGACTGATGTGAATGTACAATATATATGTAAAGCGCTGCATAAATTGGCAACGCTATACAAGTACCTATAATAAATATAAAATAGTATGTGTATGTATGAATGTAAGTTAGGGGCCTTAGATTGTACGCCCCTTGAGGGTTAGGGACTGATGTGAATGTACAATATATATGTAAAGCGCTGCATAAATTGATGGCGATATACAAGTACCTGAAATAAATATAAAATAGTATGTGTATGTATGAATGTAAGTTAGGGACCTTAGATTGTACACCCCTTGAGGGTTAGGGACTGATGTGAATGTACTATATATATGTAAAGCGCTGCATAAATTGGCAACCCCAATACAAATACCTGCAATAAATATAAAATAGTATGTGTATGTATGAATGTAAGTTAGAGACCTAGATTGTACGCCCCTTGAGGGTTAGGGACTGATGTGAATGTACAATATATATATATGTAAAGCACTGTGTAAATTGATGGCGCTATATAAGTACCTGAAATATATAAATATTAAATAGTATGTGTACGTATGAATGTGAGTTAAAGCGGAGTTCCACTCACCCTGTCAAAAAATAAAAGTCAGCAGCTACAAAAACTGTAGCTGCTGACTTTTAAAAAACAGCCACTTACCTGTCCCTCCGCCGCAGCCTGTTTCACTGGCCGTCCTGTATTCCAGGAGGCCGGCATCTTCAGTGTGGGCAACTGGCTGTGACTGCTTGCAGCTTCACAGCTGGGTACCCACTTGGCATGCGCGAGTAGCACTGCACTTCATGAATGGTCCGGTAGTCTTCTGGGACCTGTCACGTGTTCCAAAAGACTACAGGGAGGGAGGACACCTTCCGTTTTCAATCGCCTAGGCAATTGGACTGGAAGTGGGAGCGGGTATCTGTCAAATTCGGATACCCGCCCCCCAAAGGTGCCAATCCTTAATGGGGAGCGGGGGAGCAGTCCTTAAAGCAGAACTTCCCCTTTTGGGTTTAGCTCTTCTTTAAGGACTTTAGTTTGTATGCCCCTTGAGGGTTATGGTCCAGGGGCGGACTGACAACTCATGGGGCCCCTGGGCAATAGGGGATCATGGGGCCCCCGTGTCCTTGCCCAAACTCAAAAAAGCCTATGAAAAAGGTACCAGGGGCATCTCATGGGGCCCCCTACTGACTCTGAGCCCTTGGCCAGTGCCCGAGTGTCTGAATGGTCAGTCCACCTCTGTATATGTATATATGTGTATATATCAGGGGCGGACTGACAACTCATGGGGCCCCCGGGCAATAGGGGATCATGGGGCCCCTGTGTCCTTGCCCAAACTCAAAAAAGCCTATGAAAAAGGTACCAGGGGCATCTCATGGGGCCCCCTACCGACTCCGGGCCCTCGGGCAGTCCGCCCGTTATGGACTGATGTGAATGTACAATATATATGTAAAGCGCTGTGTAAATTGATGGCGCTATATAAGTACCTGTAATTATAAATACATGATACATTGGGTATTATTTACTAAAGCTGGAGAGTGCACAATCAGGCTCACTTCCGCATAGAAACCAATCAGCTTCCAATCTCAGCCCGTTCAATTAAGCTTTGACAATAAAGCCCGGAAGCTGATTGGTTTCTATGTAGAAGTAATCCTGATTGTACACTCTCCAGCTTTAGTAAATAAACCCCAATGCTTCAACTTACAGCACAGCCCTACACCACAAACCGACAACGTCGTACATTCCTGCTCCCAGCTCACCACTTCAACAACCTCCCCTTCTACCGACTCTGCACTCACATGGCCTTCTGATTGGCTTTAGAAGTTGTAGGCAGGGCTGGATGTGGAGGACGGAAGTGTGCGCCCTCTGTTCATTTCCCTGTTCCGGCATGTGAGCCGGAGATACTTTGGTTCCGGGTGCTATACTTGCACCTCTGCGGGAGAATTCTACTTTGGTGAAGTCCGAGCAGGAAAACTGTACGATGATTGTATGATGTGTGGGCCTCGCCTCGGGTGTCTCTGGCACAGAAGGTTTCTTATATAGTGTACAGGACAGCGCCTGCACCTTTCCACCATTGTCTTCTTCGTGGCATCTCAGGTACCTCTTCTGATAGGGACTTGTGGTTCAACCAGCGTGCCTTTCTGTGTCTTCTGTAAGAGAGAGGGGTCACCCAGAGCAGTCAGGATTGGAGGGCAGCTACACAGGAGCCTGGAGTGTGCTGCGAGGGATGTGCGGATAATGGCCAGCTGTGTGCTGCTAATAACCACCCCCATACCAGCAGCTCATTCCCCTTCATTCCCAGACCATCTTCCAGCTGTGATACTTTTACCGACAATTACTTTGCCATGCCACACTCTACCCAGATGAGTTATCATTTTTGAGATAACTACAGATTTCTTTCACTGTTTTTTTTTATTATAAAAAAATAATAAAAACATAAAAATTATATAATAATATAAAGGTTATAATAATATAAAGGAAAAAAATATTTTTTTCCTGCACAGAACTGTATATTATAAAATTAATATAAAGGATATAATTAAAGGAAAAAAATATGTAAAATTTAGAAATATAACCAATTTCTCCTTGCTTTCTGTTTTATAAACTATTTAACCCCTGCCAACCATGCCTTTTTTTTTGGAAAGTAGACACCCCAAGATGATTAACCACTTCAGTACCAGAAACGTTTACCCTCTTCCTGCCCAGGCCAATTTTCAGCTTTCAGCGTTTGTCGAACTTTGAGGGCCAGTTCACACTACATGCGTTTCAGTTGCTTTTTTTCTGCATCCAAAACACACAGAAAGTAGGTTATATAGTTGTCCGTGTCATAGTTTACATCAGTGCTTGCAGTTCCAGTGCATTCCGGTTGCAGAAAAAAAGTAGAACAGACTGCATTTTTCCTGCGCAGAACTGTATATTATAAAAGTAATATAATAATAATTAATCATATTATAAAGGATATAATAATCTAAAGGAAAACAAGATGTAAAATCTAGAAATATAACCAATTTCCCATTGTTTTCTGTTTTATAAAACATTTTTTTTAAAAACCCCGCCTACCATGCCTCCTTTTTGGAAAGTAGATACCCCAAAATGATATAAATCATCTTGGGGTGTCTACATTCCAAAAAAAAGGCATGGTTGGCAGGGTTTTTTTTTTTTCAAATGTTTTATAAAACAGAAAGCAAGTTGAAATTGGTTATATATCTACATTTTACATCTTTTTTTTTTCCTTTAATTACATCCTTTATATTATTATTTTTATAATATACAGTTCTGCGCAGGAAAAATGCAGTCTGTTCTACTTTTGTTCTGTAACCGGAATGCACTGGAACTGCAAATGCTGATGTGAACTATGACACGGACAAACATATAACCTACTTTCTGTGCATTTTGGATGCAGAAAAAAAGCAACTGAAACGCATGTTGTGTGAACTGGCCCTCAAAGTTTGAAAAAACGCTGGTAGCTGAAAACTGGCCTGGTCAGGAAGAGGGTAAACATTCCTGGTACTGAAGTGGTTAAATCATCTTGGGGTGTCTACTTTCCAAAAAGGAGGCATGGTAGGCGGGTTTTTTTAAAAAAAAATGTTTTATAAAACCATACGCAAGGGGAAATTGGTTATATTTCTAAATTTTACGTTTTTTTTCCTTTTATATTATTATATCCTTTTTATATTATTATTATTTTACTTTTATAATATACAGTTTTGCGCAGGAAAAATGCAGTCTGTTCTACTTTTTTTCTGCAACCGGAATGCACTGGAACTGCAAGCACTGATGTGAACTATGACATTGACAACCATATAACCTACTTTCTGTGCGTTTCGATGCAGGAAAAAAGCAACTGAAACGCATGTTGTGTGAACTGGCCCTCAAAGTTCGACAATGCTGAAAGCTGAAAATTGGCCTGGGCAGGAAGAGGGCTAACGTTCCTGGTACTGAAGTGCTTAATATACAGGTTAGATCTGAGACAGGATAGAGATGACCTATACTGTAGAGGGGTGAATGACCGGAGAGAGGTTGATTTTGATATTGTTGATACTGTAAGGGTCTCTGTCACACAGGCATCATCAGTTCAGTCATGTTGTTTTTTTCTAAAAGTATAAGCAAAAAATGTTTCTTTCCTAAAGCAGACAGAAACAGAATTGACGACCGATGACCTATCTTACTATCCATTTATGTCTGCAAAGATGGGAAAAGGCGCAATAGTTTTTTTTTTAAACTGCGGACATAAAGGGGTTTATTTACTAAAGCTGGAGAGTCCAAAATCAGACTCACTTCTGCATAGAAACCAATCAGCTTCCAGGTTTCATTGCCAAAGCTTCATTGAACAAGCTGAGGTTAGAAGCTGATTGGTTTCTATGCAGAAGGGAGTCTGATTTTGGACTCTCTAGCTTTAGTAAAATTTACCCCAAAGTGACTAGGATGAAATGGATGCAATGTCCATTTACACCCATCTGTTTATAGACATACATTGTGGTTCAGTCTTGATCCATATGAAAAACTGACAGACTGATCCAGACCACGTGAAAGGCAGCTGGATTGCCCTTGCGCTGGCTAGTGGTCAGGAGGCTTTTTTTTCCTCTCACACACAGATCAATGTGTGATGCTTCCCTGATCACCAGCCAGTAAGTGAGGCACAGCTGCTAATGGCAGCCTTTGTTTACATTCTGTGATTGTTCAATGAGAGCGACCCTAGGTTCACACTTAAGCGTTTTCTGCATCGTTTTGCAGAAACGCAGTACAGTCCATTTAACATAATTTCCTATGGGACATGTTAACACTGCATTTTCACCCAGTGCGTTTTTTGGAAAGGATCAGGGACTTTTTTTGAACACAAAAAAGTTGCGTTTTTGTTTCTATAGACTGCAATGGAAACGCTGTAGAAAAGCATGTATTGCATTTTTGATGCGTTTTGCATTTTAAATCTGCCTAGCAACAAGAAAAGTAAAAAACAAAAAACAAAAACGCAACACAAAACGCTATGCAGAAACAGCTCAAATGCAACCTGCATAGGTGTGAACTTAGGGTAACTCTGTACCCTTTTCCCTTGATTAGTTGTATCCAGTCACAGTGCCATCACAGGACTGTGTGCGTGGACAAGAGCACAGTTACCAGAGGACGCACCAGTACATCTTCCCACAACAATAAGGGAGCGGACTGGCCAAATAAGAGGCCACAAGAGGTTAAAGTGTTATTTGACCCTTTATAAAGAAAATAAAATGTAGGAGCTTACCTTATGCTTGTTTTCAGTTCCTTTTTTGAGTTCAGCCTGTTTGTAGTATAATTCATTGTTTGTAGGTTCAGGGCACCTATAAGGCTGCGTTGAATGTGCATTGCTCTTGTAGTGCCATTACTTCTTAACGTTTACATTTTCCACCCGTTTTTAGGGTGTGACATGTAACATGTTCCCACTGCTGCCCTCTCTTCCTGTGACAGCAGTATGGGAAGAAGTTCCATGTGCTAGCTGTCACTTTTTGAAAGCGGCACGGCCGTGCATGGCTCCGCCCACATGGCTGCATCAGTCATTCACAGAACTCTGTGAATGAATGAACTACTAGTGCCGACAGCCTTTGCAACTGTCGGCTTGTAGTTGTCAGTGATCTACCACGGCACTGTTTAGCGCCGTGGTAATTCAGCGTGTATCTGCTTGCCAGAATGAGGTATGAGCACACAGATACACTGACAGGTTTGCAGGAGTCTTGCGTGGCACCAGCAATCTTCTGAACACCAGTGCAATGCTTTCTAGGCACCAAAAAAAAATACCTGCAAGAAATGTGTATTTATTTATTTTTTTTTAAAAAGTGAACTTATCATTTAATGGTACCCCAAATGTTTGTAGCAGTCATTTGAAAAATACACCTTCCAAAAACATGTTTGGCTCACTGCCAAAAATAGGGTACATGAGCTTGTTTAGTGCATTTGTCATTCATAGGGTATCTCATGACAAACACAGGGAAAAGATGCCTTGCAAAGGTGTGAATACGTTCTAAGAATACTGTAGCTACATTGCTTTTCAGATCCCCTTGGAACCACCCTGAGTTGCACACTCTTGGCTGGGTTTTTATTATGTTAATGTACGTGTGGTGTGGCCATGGTCCTTCTGATACTTGCAAAGGTGCCTATATTTAAGTAATGTATGCTCAGTGTGACTGATGTGCAAAGCATTTTGGGACATGTAGTCCCCTGGGGTGGACTGACAACTCATGCCTATGAAAAAGGTACCAGGGGCGGCACAGTGGCTTAGTGGTTAGCACGTCTGCCTTGCAGTAAATGGGTCATGGGTTCGATTCCCGACCATGGCGCCTCCTGCATGGAGTTTGCATGTTCTCCCTGTGCTTGCGTGGGTTTCCTCCGGGTGCTCCGGTTTCCTCCCACACTCCAAAGACATGCTGGTATGTTAATTAGATCCTGTCTAAATTGGCCCTAATATGTGTATGTATAAATGTGAGTTAGGGACCTTAGATTGTACGCCCCTTGAGGGTTAGGGACTGATGTGAATGTTCAATATATATATGTGTAAATCGCTGCGTAAATTGACAGCGCTATATAAGTACCTGAAATAAATAAAAAAAATCTCACGGATCCCCCTACTGACCCCGGTCCCTCGGACAGTGCCTGAGTTTCCAAATGGTCAGTCTGCCCCTGGTAGTCCCAATGCATCATGTGGCACTTGGACAGTGTGCACTCCCCATCTTAAAGTCCGGGTAGAGGGACACTGAATGGAGAAATGTCAATAAAAGAACCAACCTATCTCATTGGTCATGTGGCCCCTGGGAGCAATTTTTCTCCCCTATTCTGTAATTTGTTTTTGTGCGTGTAATACACAGGTCAGTTACACTAACAGATTGTACAGGATTTGGAGAATTGTGTGTTATTAACCGTATGGATGACAAGGGATTCTAGCTTCTTCTATGTCAAGGGAGAAGGCATTTTAAAAGCTTGTTCAGTATGTATGATTATCACATACAGCTATATTCAGTGCTCTCATTGCTGACAGATTTCAACAGTCTCCCTCACGACCATGATATATCAAAGAAATATAAAATTAGGATAGGCAGCTCATGTCCAAGGGAGATTAATTGCACTCATGACATAGAAATAGGACAGAAATGCCTTGTCCTCGTGAAATACGTTTATTACAAAAAGTAATAAAAACAAGACTGATACTCGCAAAATGAGTAAAAGACAAACGTACCTGTCTTGTTTTTATTACTTTTTGGATTAAACCTATTTGACAAGGACAAGGTGCTTCTGTCCTATTTCTGTGTTCTGTAAGATTGTATCACAACTGTCAGGTGTGTAGCAGGAGGCAACACTTTTTATTCACATTGGAAACTATTATGGCTAGCAAGTGTTTAGATTACGTTGTATTCTATGTTCTGTTTTGGAAACAATTCATTTATGAAATGAACAGTAAATGTGACAATGTTTATTTAAACCCTAAGAATGGAAATACTGACAATAACAGAGTTGGGAATTTAATAACTTTGTATAACCAACACTCCATACTTATTGAATGTTTTAGTATACATTTTTTTGAGTGTGAATACTTGTTTATATATCTGTGTCAATTATGATTTTTAGTTATATATTTTTTTTAGTGTTTATCAAACTGATTATGTAGCTCCTTATGCTGCTGCATCTGGCTGACAAAATTAAAGAATATGTAAACTCAACATTTTTATATTCCTGATATGCATCTGTTGTACCATGTACTTGTATGAAAAAGTATCCTGTTCTCTTTGTATTGCTTCCTTTGTGTGAGATCCCTGGCATTCCTACCTGTCCCTCACAGCACAGCGTGGTCAGTTCTTTAGCTGTGCTGGGAACTCAGGGGTTTATTTAGTAAAACTGGTGCAGTTGTGCATGGTAACCAGTTAGATTCTAACTTAAAGTGATACTAAAGCCTTTTTTTTTTAAACCAAATATGTCATACTTACTTGCTGTGTGCAGTGGTTTTGCACAGAGTAGCCCCGATCCTCTTCTCGGGTTCTCCGCTGGCGTTTTTGGCCCCTCCTTCCTGTTAGGTGCCCCCACAGCAAGTAGCTTGCTATGGGGGCACCCGAGCAGGTGCACTTCTGAGCCGCAGGTCTGCGTGTTCATTCACATGCAGAGCCGCGGCTTGGCCCAGCCCTCTCCCTCTCCTGATTGGCTCACTGGCTTTTATTGACCGCCTCAGTCAATCAAAAGTGAGATTCCCCAGAGAACCGAGGCTCTCGTGGACATTGCTGGATCAGGATGGGGCTCAGGTAAGTGTTTGGGGGGCTGCTACATACTTAAGATTTCCTACCTTCATGCATACAGTACATGAAATTAAAAAAACTGGAGCCTTTAGAAACACTTTAAGCTTGTTCAACTAAGCTTTGGCAATAAAACCTGGAAGCTGATTGGTTTCAATGCAGAGCTGCACCAGATTTTGCAATCTCCAGATTTAGTAAGTAACTTCCTCATTGTGCTCTCCTCCAATGATCAGACTTGTCCTGACATGACTCCCCCGCCATCCCCTGCACAGCCTTTCACTGGGAAGATCAGTGTACTGCTGTTTCTTCTCCTCCAGCTCTAATGTAGCTGAGAACAGATGTTATGTGATCACTTATAAAAAAGAAAAGTATTTATAATGTTTTTATACCTATACACAAATGTTTCATTTTTTATTTTAAACTGAATGGGTTGTTTTACAAGGTGAGGGTTTAATATCTACAGCCTGACAAAATAATTTGCTTGCCCCTAAACACACTCTTACCTTCTCAAAAACATATTTCCTCTCCAAGATGGCTACCTTACAAGTTACTGGAAGGGTCAAACTGCCTAAAACTAATTTTTTTCCCTTCCTTTCCATTGGGTTGAGGTGTATGATGGAAAAATGCAGACGTTGCATTTTAACGCAACACACTTTAATTCAATATTGTGGTGTGAACAGGGCACATAGAAAACAATTGTTCTATATGTCCTAGTGGTTGGGCATGCGTTGCCCTGTACAGAAAAACACAGGTCAACACATATAGTGTGAACAAGCTCTAAAAGCCAAATTAACTGCAGTCTAATCAGCTGAATACACATTAGGTGCATCAAAACTAAAGATGTATAAAGTATTACAGGTCATTTTCTTTAGAAAGCTTGTCTTCTTTCAGCATCCTGTGTGGAAGTTACAGCAGTCTCTCTGCAAAGGTCTGGCACTCCCCTCTCTGTGGTTGCTTTCTAAGGCCCATTTACACCAAAAACTGCACATTTTTTCATTTCCAGTGATGAACATTTTATGTGTTTTTTTATGTGTTTTTTTTTTTTTTAACGTGCATTTTTACTAAGCCTGCATTTCCTTTGAGGTCACTTCTGTCTTCTTACTTCTTTGGGCTTTTGTGTGCTCTGTACTGTGTTGCGGTGCATTTTTGTGCATGTACATGCATTTTTGAGCATTTCTGTGCAATAGCAGAAAAATGCAGCTTGCTGTACTTTTTTTTTTTTTTTTTTCCCTCAGTGTACTCCACTGCAATAGTGTAAAATAAGTCCATAGGATAATCTGGATTTTGGACTGTCTATGCAACTGGAGTGCAGTCAAAAATCCATCCCACACTATCTGGTATGAATGGGCCCTAAAGAAAACAAACTGAAAAGTTTTGAATCCTTTTGCATTAACCACTTGCCGTTTGCCCTATAGCAGATTTACTGTTACAGGACAGATGTTCTGTGTAAAATCACGTATATAAATGTGATTTTGCATTTCCGTCACTGGGATTGGACACAGCACAAGCCAATAAACAGGTGTCGGCAAATGGATGAGCGTCAGCACCTGTTGATCACCGAGGAGACTGACAGAACACAGCTCTGCCTATGTACACAAGGCAGAGCTGTGTTATGTCAGCGGTGATCTGCTAGGTTTTATTCAGGAAATAAACTCTAGAAGATTGCCTAGTAAAAACAACACATTGTATACACAAAAACGCTGGCTAGGCACACAGTTACCCTTTTGATCGCCCTACATGTTTAACCCCTTCCCATCCAGTGTCATTAATATAGTGACAGTATATTTTTGGCACTGATCACTGTATTAGTGTCACTAGTTCCCACAAATTATCAGTTATTGTCAGACTGTCCGATGCAATATTGCAGTCTCGCTAACCATTTGTAGATGTTATAACCTTTGCGCAAACCAATCAATATATGTTTATTTTTATTTTTTTCAACCAAAAATATGTAGCAAAATCACATTTCTTTATAAATTTAGGCCAATATGTATTTTTTATTGGATATGTTTTCTAGCAGAAAGTAAAAAAAATATATATATATTTTTTTTTTAAATATCTGTTTTTTTTCATTTTAGAGCAAAAAAAATAATAAAAAAGCCAGATCAACTATCACTAAAGGAAGCTCTATTTGTGGGAAAAATTTTACACAAATTTAATTTATGTACAGAGTTGCATGAGCGTGCCATTGTTAGTTAAAATAATGCAGCGCCGTATCGCAAACTATGGCCTGGTCATAAAGGGGGGTAAAACTTCTTGAGGTCAAGTGGTTAATTTACTTTAAAAGGGAACATTACTCTATGCAGCTCCGTTAAAAAAAATTAAGCGTCTCATTCCAGATCCTTCATGGTAGGTTGCCTTTATTTTGTTTGGCCATTTCTGTGATCTGAAGATAATTGTAAACGTTTATATGGATAGCACAAGAGTGTGAACAGTGTTTTCTCTCAAATTGGCGTTAAACATTTAGTATATTTTCAGGGCTAACTATTTTTTTTTTTTTTTTTAAGGTATCAGAAAATGAGTGAGACGTTTGGTCTTCAGTATGTCAGCCCGTATGCATTTGAAGCAATGCAAAAGGTGGATGTAGTGCGTTTGGCTGCCTTGAGTGATCCAGAGCTGAGGCTTTTGCTTCCATGCCTGGTTCGCATGGCCTTATGTGCCCCGGCAGACCAAAGTCAGAGCTGGGCTCAAGACAAGAAATTACTTCTACGGCTTCTATCTGGAGTGGAGGCTGTGAATTCCATTGTGGCCCTGCTGTCTGTGGATTTTCATGCTTTGGAACAGGATGCCAACAAAGAGCAGCAACTAAGGTATGTTGTATTGTTTTTTTCCAAAGTATTTATTTTGATAATTTGTGGCTCATGCTAAATATGTTAGGGAAGTGTAAATTTTTTTTTCAGAAGAATTATTTTTTAAAGTATAAACACTTTAAATTTCCTTTTTAAAAGTACGAACACTATTATGAAAATATGGCTTGCTTATGGGACCTACACTGTGGTATGGTTCATTTGTCTACAACTGATGCTAAAAATAATTTTTAAAAAAGTAGCAATTTTCATTGTGGTTTTTTTTTTTTTTTTTCTTTTTCACAAGTTTACTGTTAAAAGTGAACATGTGCTATGCCCATATGGTGTCCACAGCACTACTTTAGAGCTGGTGTTTGAGTCCTAAAATTGGAAGATTCTATAGCTGTTGGTGGTCAAGGACAACTAGGATCCAGCGCTGGACTGGTCAGTGCCTGGTCACTGGATCTTGCTACAGATTGCTCCCTTAACATTTAAAACCAGTAACAGTAAGTTTGAGATCGCTTTGTGCTTTTCTTTATTGCCCGTGTGTGTGAATGCATAACAAACAGTTGTGGACATATTGATAAAGCAGTCAATATGACATTCAGCAATGACTACAGGTGAGTCTTACTGGTGCATGTGCTTTCACTGACAGTAATTGATTCACCGTCAGTGAATTTTTGGCAAACGTTACATTTATCTTTTATAAATATGCCCCTTGGTGAGTACATTTCGAACAACATACAAAAATCTGTTTAGCTGTTTTTGTTTGTTTTCTTCTGATGTACTGTGTACTTCACAGCCTGTTAATGTTTAGGCAGTTTATTCATACAAGTGTTTCTTGCCTTGGTCTAGACACAAGCTTGGGGGAAGTACTGGAGAAAGTATTTTAGTATCTCAACTTCAGCATGGCCTTACATTGGAGTTTGAACACAGTGACTCTCCTCGCCGGTTGCGTCTAGTGCTTAGTGAGTTGCTGGCAATCATGAATAAGGTATGAAGTTTTAATTATTTTGCAATGTCTTTGTTGAATTTAATTTACAAATGGCCCCTTTCAGCCTTTTTTTCTTAATTAGAATACATATCATGATGTACTACTATGAACAGAATATATAGTCATGGACTTTGTATGGACATGTAAAAGAGAAACTGAGTACCATAAAAACAACTTTATTATGTACCATTAAAAATCTATTACACAACATTAAAAATTACCCTCTACATAGGGGTTCACAACATGCAAAGATTCCAATTACAGTTCACATGTGGGCTCGACCCGTTTTAGGAAACCCTCTTTAGGAGCACACGTGACAGAATCAGTACACTGGAACCCACTCCTAATCTTTAATATAATATAAGCCAGTGGGGTTGACTGGAATTCATAGCATGAGCATGTTGCCTGTAGAGTTGCAATTGGGTAAGCCAAGGTGAAGTCACTGTGGGAATTTTAGGTACATTCAGTAAACGGACAACAGTCTTGTACACATAATCTTAAACTGGCCATACAGTGAGGAACAGAAGTATTTGAACACCCTGCAATTTTGCAAGTTCTCCCACTTAGAAATCATGGAGGGGTCTGAAATTCACATTGTAGGTGCATTCCCACTCTGAGAGACAGAATTAAAAAAAAAAAAAATTCAGGAAATCACATTGTATGATTTTTAAAGAATTTATTTGTCTTGCACTGCTGAACATAAGTATTTGAACAACTAAGAAACAGCAAGAATTCTGGCTCTCAAAGACCTGTTGCTGTGCCTTTTTTAAAAAGTTCACCTCTACTCCACTCATTAATCTAACTTAGTAGCACCTGTCTGAGCTCTTTAAAGACACCTGTCCACCCCACAGTCAGTCAGACGCCAACTACTACCATGGGCAAGACCAATGAGCTGTCAAAAGACACCAGAGACAAAATTGTGGACCTCAACAAGGCTGGAAAGGGCTACGGGGCAATTTCCAAGCAGCTTGGTAAAAATAGATCAACTGTTGGAGCAATTGTTAGGAAATGGAAGTGGCTAAAGATGACTGTCAGTCTTCCTCGGATTGGGGCTCCATGCAAGATCTCACCTTGTGGGGTATCACTGATGATAAGAAAGGTGAGGAATCAGCCCAGAACTACAAGGAAGGAGCTGGTCAATGACATGAAGAGAGCTGGGACCACCGTTTCAAAGGTCACTGTCGGTAGAACACTACGCCGTCATGGTTTCAAATCATGCATTGCACGAAAGGTTCCCCTGCTCAAGTCATCACATGTCCAGGCCCGTCTGAAGTTTGCCAATGACCATCTGGATGATCCAGAGGAGGCATGGGAGAAATCATGTGGTCAGATGAGACCAAAGTAGAACTTTTTGGTCTAAACTTCACTCGTCGTGTTTGGAGGAAAAAGGATGAGTTGCATCCCAAGAACACCATCCCTACTGTGAAGCATGGGGGTGGTAACATCATGCTTTGGGGGTGCTTTTCTGCGAAAGGGACAGGACGACTGCACTGCATTAAGGAGATGATTAATGGGGCCATTTATTGTGAGATTTTGAGCAACAACCTCCTTCCCTCAGTCAGAGCATTGAAGATGGGTCGTGGCTGGGTCTTCCAACATGACAACGACCCAAAGCACACAGCCAGGATAACCAAGGAGTGGCTCCGTAAGAAGCATATCAAGGTTCTGGAGTGGCCTAGCCAGTCTCCAGATCTAAATCCAATAGAACATCTTTGGAGGGAGCTGAAACTCCGTGTTGCTCAGCGACAGCCACGAAACCTGACAGATCTAGAGATCTGTTTGGAGGAGTGGGCCAATATCCCTGTTGCAGTGTGTGCAAACCTGGTCAAGAACTACAGGAAACGTTTGACCTCTGTAATTGCAAACAAAGGCTTCTGTACCAAATATTAACACTGATTTTCTCAGGTGCTCAAATACTTATGTTCAGCAGTGCAAGACAAATAAATTCTTTAAAAATCATACAATGTGATTTCCTGAATTTTTTTTTAAATTCTGTCTCTCAGAGTGGGAATGCACCTACAATGTGAATTTCAGACCCCTCCATGATTTCTAAGTGGGAGAACTTGCAAAATTGCAGGGTGTTCAAATACTTCTGTTCCTCACTGTACAATAAACAATTTTCTTAAGCAATTTCATTTAGATTTACCTTCAGTTGTGTAGTACAAAGGCCTACCTGACTGCATACAAATTGAAAGTGTTTAGGCTTGACCTCATATTCTATCATATGGTTTTGGTAAATCTAAAGGAAAATTTGTATAATGTGTGGTCAGCCTTAAAATAGAAGAACCAACTTCCCAATGGGAAACCATCTAGACCCAATGTAAGTAAGTCACCATAAAGACAGCACGGTAGTCAAAGTACATGTGTTCCTAAGAGGAAGCACTTCATAAGTATCTTAGAAACAAACTCCGTTCACATCAATCCAGCCTGTGTATCATGATGGATGTTCTGTTCTGTACTGTCAACAAAGTTAGCTTGCTAGGGGACACGTGGCTAACTAAAGGACTTAATGGCTGTACTGGTTGTTCTTCTTTGCCCGAAGCCCATAATCACTAGCTGCATTGAATGACTCCCCTACAGTGCCTTGAAAAAGTATTCATACTCCAAGTTTTCCACATTTTGTCATGTTACAGCAAAAAACGTAAATGTATTTTCTTGGGATTTTATGTGATAGACCAACAAAAAGTGGCACATAATTGTGAAGTGGAAGGAAAATGATAAATGGTTTTTGGTTGTAACATGACAAAATGTGGAAAATTTCAAGGGATATGAATAGTTTAGTAAGGCACTGTACATTGAAGGAGGACTTGCGCTATACTCTTGCCTTCCCTTGGTTGTTCCAGGTGGTGGCTTGCTCATACCAGTGTTCATGCTGAAAATTGAATTGATTGTTAATGTGTTTAAGATACATATCATCAATATTGAATTCATATTATTTGAATGGGAATTAGGATAACAAAAGTGATACATGCATAATGTATTGTTCAGAAAGAACCCTATTAAACAATGGATACTTTCTTGTCTGTTCATTGTGCCTGCATTGTTGAAGGATATGAAATGAAAAAGTTTATATTTTTATTTTATGTAGAACGCATTCCTTGTCTGTGACCAGAAGATGTATCTCTGGTGAGATATTTTTGCTGTGCCTGTAGGAGTACTGGCTGGAGACAGGCAGGGAGGGGAGGAGGAGATAAACAGCACAATGTTAAAAATATTACACATTTAAGTCGCAATAAAGTTTTTAAACGCCCCAGACATTCCTAAAATCACCTGCGATTTAAATACGGTTTTGGTTAAAGAAAAATTTTTTTATCAAGACAGGTAGATTGTCATGAGGGACAAGTAGATTGGGGCCCAGATTTAGTCCCTGGGCAAGTAGTTTTTTAAAAAATTTCCACATCCCTGCAAAAGATTTGTCCATAAATCTCACTGATCTCTTTTTATTTACTTCCTCATCATAACAGAGTTTTCCCATTCACTTCAAAGTGTATTTTGTCCAGTAACCAACATCCATACAGACTACATATTTCTAGGCAACTCATTCTCTGTTTATACTCTGTGCATTGTATACTGAAAATGGCATTCATGTTGCAGATTTTACTTTTCTCCCTGTATTTTCTTTGATACAGTAGTTTGCACTGTATCAAAGTGTGATTTAATGTACAAAATCCAGATTAATACACTTCTAATAAAGTCCCTAATCTTACTCTTCTCTCTAGAGATAAGTAAAGTTCTTAAAAATTGGTTTTTGGATGATTTACTTCACTCATCTCTACAAAGCAGTTTGCATGAACAAGCACAGTTTGTAAGTTTTCCCACTGTAGGGTTCCTAAAAGCAGATTAAAAAAAAAATGCCTATACTTTATTTCACCTGATCACATGCCTAGAACAATCTCCAAAGGACAATGCTGAAGGGAAGTGTACACTGTGCTCATGGGTTTGCTTTTTTTTTGTCCTTTTTTATTCTGAGTGCTGTACAGGATGCTCTAGGAATGTAAGGAGCTAATAAGTCTTATTTTTAATTTGGCAAAGCAGTGTTGCTAATGAGATTGCTGTTTTCTTTTAACTTTTTTTATTTTGGATGTTTTACAAGATGTATTGGACATGTAAGGAGGTAATAGTATTGAAATTAATATTTATTTATTTTGGAGAAGCAGTGTTGGTGACACAGACTATGAATGAGAGAAACCTTATTTTACCCTGCTTGTGTATTAGTTTTGATCAAAGTGGGTGCGCTTGCAGAAGATGATCTTGTCTGCTGTGCCAGGTGGCAACATTCTGAATTTTTTAAACAGGACTTCTGATAGTCTGGACTAGCTTAGGCCACTGCTTCCCATTGTACCCACAGTAAGAAAGGGGTCATAAATTAAACTACCGTATTTTTCGCACCATAAGACGCACTTTTTTCCCCCCAAAAAAGGGGGGAAAATGTCAGTGCGTCTTATGGAGCGAATATGGAGAGGCCGGTCCGGTATTTCCACTGCCGCCCTGTCAGAATACCGGGCCGGCCGCTCAGCTCTACAGCGGGACCTTATAGAGATGACTGCTGACCTTTGGGGAGGGGGGGGAGCGGGTACCTGAATTTGACAGATACCCGCTCCCACTTCCGTGGAGTTGTTCTTTCATCTTACCTGTTCCTCTATCCAGCGGCGCGGTCTTCCCGGCTTCTGTAGTGTGGGCATGACAGCCGGGTGCCAAGTGCGCATGCGCAGGAAGCGGTGCTTTTTGTGAATGGTAAGGCGGCACCTGGGACACATAACGGATCCCAGAAGCCGCCGGACCAATCACAAAGCGGAAGTGCTTCTCGCTCATGCGCACTGGGCACCCGGCTGTCATGCTGAGCGCCATTACAGAAGCCGGGAAGACAGCGTGCGGCTGGATACAGGAACAGGTAAGATCAAACAAAAACTCTGCGGAAGTGGGAGCAGGTATCTGTCAAATTCAGGTACCCGCTCCTCCCCCTCCCCAAAGGTCAGCAGTCATCCCCTGTACTATCCACAGTCTCTGGTCATCCCTGTGCTGTCCGCAGTCTCTGGTCATCCCTGTGCTGTCCGCAGTCTCTGGTCATCCCTGTGCTGTCCGCAGTCTCTGGTCATCCCTGTGCTGTCCGCAGTCTCTGGTCATCCCTGTGCTGTCCGCAGTCTCTGGTCATCTCCTGTACTATGTCCGCAGTCTCTGGTCATCTCCTGTACTGTCCGCAGTCTCTGGTCATCTCCTGTACTATGTCCGCAGTCTCTGGTCATCTCCTGTACTGTGTCCGCAGTCTCTGGTCATCTCCTGTACTGTGTCCGCAGTCTCTGGTCATCTCCTGTACTGTGTCCGCAGTCTCTGGTCATCTCCTGTACTGTGTCCGCAGTCTCTGGTCATCTCCTGTACTGTGTCCGCAGTCTCTGGTCATCTCCTGTACTGTGTCCGCAGTCTCTGGTCATCTCCTGTACTGTGTCTGCAGTCTCTGGTCATCTCCTGTACTATGTCCGCAGTCTCTGGTCATCCCCTGTACTGTGTCTGCAGTCCATTAGTTCAGAATTTTTTTTTCCTGTTTTCTGCCTCTAAAACCTAGGTGCGTCTTATGGTCAGGTGCGTCTTATGGAGCGAAAAATACGGTATATAATACTGTATATATAATGTAAAAATGTTTTTTTGTTTAATTTTGGTTAGAGTAGGGGGTTGTGTAAAACTTTGAAAATTAATAAAAATTAAAAAAAGCTTCTTCCTTTTTTTTTTTTTTTTTGCTTCCATCTATATCTCATCAGGGATGTTTCCCTTCTTTCTGATTTAAAATGTGCAAGAGTTGCACACTTAAAGGTTTTTAATGAAAGAAATTGACAGAATTCCACAAAAATGCAAGTTTCAGGCTATAGCTAGCTTTTTTTTCAGGCAAAAAAGCATCAAAAACAAACTTGTAGTGAGACATTATGTGGCATGTACTTTAGTGTCCTAACTGAAAGTTATGGCAATATATAATAATTCTAAAAACTGGAGGTGAAGAGATCTTGAACTGCTTTTGAGAAGCGCAGTGGTTCCACATTTCCACTCTTTTTTTTTTCTTTATATTCTTGTTTGATATGCTGGTATTTATCCTTTTTATAATTGGATCTCTGAGGAAGAAGTTTTTAATACTATATATGTGTTTGCTACTATGTGTCCTCAAGAAATCAGTTTACACTCCTGTTCACTTCATTTTATTCATAAAGATTTTGGTCCTTTTTATGCTTAGTATATCTATAGCTGGTATTTCCTGTTCCTTTTTGCATTAAAGTGATAGGTTCAGCTTAAAAAAAAAAAAAAAAAACCCAAACATGTCATATTTACCTGCTCTGTGCAATGGTTTTACACAAAGCAGCCCCGATCCTCCTCTTCTTGGGTCCTCTGCTGGCACTCCTGGCCCCTCCCCCCTGCTGAGTGCCCCCAGAGCAAGCTGCTTGATCTGGGGGCACTCTTGTGTGCTCACTCCCGAGCTGGCCCTGTATGTACGTAAGACACACAGAGCTCGGCTCCCGCTCCCTCCTCACTGACTGTGATTGACAGCAGCAGGAGCCAGGTAGAGACCCAGGAGAGTCGCTGCTCTCATGCATTTCTCTGGCTTGGGCTCAGGTAAGTATTGGGAGGCTGAGGGTGGAGCTGCACCTGAAGTTTTTTTACCCTCGTGCATAGAATGCATGACGGTAAAAAACCTTCAGCCTTTAGAACCACTTTAATAGACTTGCTTGCTATATTGTCACTTGATGGGGTTGATTTACTGAAACTGGAGAGTGCAAAATCTGGTGCAGCTGTACATAGAAACTATATGGCTTCCAGGTTTTTTTCTGTTTTTTTTTTTCATCAAAGCATCAATAATTGAACAAGCTGAAATTAGCAGCTGTTTGGCTATCATGCACAGCTGCACCAGATTTTGCACTCTCCAGTTTTAGTAAATCAACGCTGTTTTTGTATTTATTGCCTGAAGAAGCACTCACATCAGCTGAAACTTGCATTTTCTGGAAAGACTTTGTGACGTTCGGTAACTTTCTTTGGATAAACATCTTTGTGTGCTGTTACCATTGGGCATTTTCTCTATACATGAGGCTGGTTGGGGCACGCACCCCACCCAGTAAAAATGTGGTTTACCTTTACAGCTAAAATAAATAAATATGTACATTGTTTTAAATTGTTTCTTTAATTTTAGGTGGCAGATTCAAATGGTGAATATTTTTTTAAATCGTCTGAACTGTTTGAAAGCCCTGTGCACATGGAGGAAGCGGCAGATGTTCTCTGCATTTTACAAGCAGGTATGGTACTGAAAGGCTTAACTATAGACTTGTATGGGTATGCAAAACCCATTTGATGAAAAAAGGTCTGTCGACACAGACCCTTACCTCGTTTCCTAAACATCTGTTGGGCTGCTTAATAACATCAGATTAATGCAATGGATGTTTGGAGAGTGATTGAACTGTCATTTGGTACCTAACCAGCGTGAGCTTTAACTTCCAAACACAGTTTTTTCCAATACATGTTTGAGCTATTTCCCCTTGGCACATTAGGGTGACACATTTTGCTTCCCAGAGGCTTTGTAATCCTGTTCTGTTTGTCTGATTTCCACACTTCTGCTACACTGCATAGCTCCATTATTTTGCAGTTCAGCTCTACCACTTAATGTGACCTCTGCTTAAAGATTGTACAGTGAATCAACATTGTGATGATTTCAATTCTTGGATCTGTGAGCAGTTTGGAGGCAGAGGTGTGATTGTAATACTGACTACATAGAAGTACAAACACTTTTGTAGCTAAAATTGTACATATGCATACTGGACTTCTGTATTGAAAACTTGCATATAAAAGTGCTAATGGACTTACTTTTAAAGCCAACACATGCTAATAATGCAAAACCAGCCAACGTACTTCTTTTGAAGCTATGTGTATGAATTGGTGCAAAGTTAATATCCTTAATTGTACAGTACAGGACACAGACAACTTATTCATACACCATGGGTTATAGACTCTTACCTTCAGGTGATAGGACCCTGGCAAGCTTTTGAGGACTCGCCCCCTGGGGTGCCTCCCCTTTAAACCCACCACAGAGTTTATGGACCTCTTCTCCTTCGTGAAGAAATAAGCATTACTAGTTTATTATTTTTCTTTATTATTTTCGGAAGAATTCTTTAATCAACCTCATTGTCTTCTAATGCCCACACAGAAGCAGTACAGCCTCTCTTTAGGATCTCGCATGGGAAACTCACCTTGGCCTTTGGTGCATTGTGATGAGTTAACTGCAAGGTGCTTTACAGCTCCAGGGCTATAGTTTACCACTATGGAACTCAGTCCCTGAAGACCCCCTCGGGTGTATATTGTTTATAAAGTGCAGTGCTCTAACACATACCCATGGTATTATTTGTTTAAATCGCAAA